>NC_043703.1:32835628-32915817 GCF_006229205.1 Suricata suricatta | reverse complement strand
TATCTTTTCTCATTCTGTCGGTTGCCTATTAGTTTTCTTGATTGTTTCCTTGAAATGCAGGATTTATTTACCACCGAGGAGTAAGAGCAGGAAATGCTTCCAGTGAAACTGGGATACAGTGCTTTCTTATCACCTAAATTTCTTAGTTTTAAGCACACGTTCTTTTAGACTTTGAGCAGTGACTCTTAAATTACACACCACTTCTGTTCTTTTCTTCTTCTAACATAAACTTTGTGCTGAATGTGCCAAATCACTTTGGAATCATATTGGAGACATTTTAAATGGCAAACTCAGCCTATGACAGATTAGCCATACTCAGAACTCAATTGAATTCAAAGTATAAACAGCTAAGATCAAGTTTGCATGTGCAAACTTGACCAACAGTGATGGTAAGATGCTTCCACTTTCATAGAAAAGATGAAAAATAGTAATGATTTATGGGTTCCCTTTGCCTCCCAAAGTGTTTTCCTGAAAGTTTGTTGATACTTAAAATTCTTTTAATAAAGAGTGCTTTTATTTCACTATTAGAAATATAAGGCTAAGGATGCCTGGGTGGCTCAGTCAGTTAAGCATCTGACTTCAGCTCAGGTCATGATCTCACAGCTCAGCTCATGGGTTCGAGCCCTGCATCAGGCTCTGTGCTGCAGCTCAGAGCCTGCAGCCTCTATTGGATTGTGTGTCTCCCCCTCTCACTGCCTCTCCCCCACTCACGCCCTCCTCCTCCTCCTCCTCCTCCTCCCTCTTCTCTCTCTCTCTTTCAAAAATAAGTAAGCATTTTTAAATACAAGGCTTAAAACATAAACACATAATGTACTACACTGCCTGACTTTTTCTTAATTTAGCAAGTATATCAGTCCATCAAAATTCTTTTAGCCAAAACTGTCCTCCATACTATAGATCATGATTTCATTTTTTTAAATGTTTTTTAATGGTTTGGTTTTTTTTTGAGAGACAGAGAGAGACAGCGCCAGCAGGGGAGGGTCAGAGAGAGAGGGAGATACAGAATCTGAAGCAGGCTCCAGGCTCTGAGCTAGCTGTCAGCACAGAGCCTGACATGGGGCTCGAACCTACGAACCATGAGATCATGACCTGAGCCGAAGCCGGACGCTCAACTGACTGAGCCACCCAGGCGCCCCTCGTGATTTCATTTTAAAAGGCCCGTTGCCTACCAGACAGTGTCCATGTGCTTTAGTGTGGCATAGAAAGCCAGTTTGATCCTAACCTACTCCCCATCCTCATCTTCTACCTCCCCTCTCCCCAAGTCCTCACATGCAGCCCCTCCTACACCAAGTAATGTGTCTCTTGCTCCTGCTACACCACTCTCTTACCTTGCTACTTCTCAGTCTCCATTGTTAACTTTTTTCTGGCTGTTCCATAAACGTGGACAGAGACTGTTTTCAGAACAGAAACACTGTTCTCTGTTTCCTGCATCTTACTTCATGTTGTTCCATAGCTTCAACTCCCAGCTACAGTATCTCATCATTGTACCCTTTTTTTAATAAGTTAGAGATTTATGTAGTAAGTGTACATATTCCCAGAATTCAGAGAGTACAAAAGGAGTGTTCAACAAATAGCAGGTTCTCCCTACTCTTCATACCACCTTCTGAACACCTCTGCTCAATCTCCTGTTTTAGAGATTAAAACAGCGATTAATCTAGAGATTTAGACAGCCCTGCTTCTACTGCATACAACCACTTGTGCTTCTTCCCACAAATGTAACTTCTTGTGCTTTACTTGAATTTTCCAGCCACGCTATGCTATTTCATGCCTCTGTACTGTTGCACACACTAATCTTTTTGCCTAATATACCCATGTCTGCATTGCAGGTGCTTGTCTTTCAAGATCAAGTGTCACCTACTCTACTAAGCCTTTTTTGAGCCCCAGGCAAAAATGACTTATGTCTCCCCCTGTCTTGGTATATATATTCCTTTTTATTGTTCTGTTACATGCACCTCTGAGCAGCATAGTGCCTGTTTCTAGTACGTATATCTTTGTTGAAAGAGTAACTGCTGGTTTTGATCGGTCAGAGTACAGGAGAGAAGCGGGGGATCCTAGCGTGAACCTGAAGCAGATCGGAGGTACCAACCAAGAGGCGCAGAGGACGAGGGAGAAATCAGACCTGCTAACTAGAAAGAAAACTTTAGCTTCTTTCTAAGTGTCAGAGACTCAGTCATATGCTTTCTGTCACATATGGAAGCAGAGCAGGGCGTACATCGGCTCCACCTGCCACCATTACGAAAAAAATACTCTGCTCGCACTCGCTCTCGCTCTCTCTCTGTCAAAAATAAACACTAAAAAAAAATCTTAAATAAATGAAATTCAGCCTTTTTATTTTAATAGTGATGAGCATATATTTGTCTGCCCCATGAATGACTAATTTATTTTATGGACAAAACATTTCCCTTTCGTTTTCTAACAGCTCTGTGTCTAACCTTGCCAAGTGCTTAAGCCAAGAAGTCTTTGTCATGGCTCATTCTGGAAATAACTCAGTTTCCTGGATTCAGGACAATCTAGTAAAATTTGCTCTGAAAGCATGCTTTTACAGGTTCACATACCACTCGTGTGAGTGGGTGTGTGTACCAGATGCCAGCCCCCACTCAAGTAAGGGGAACCAGTGATTTATCTGTAAATTGTATCCTGTTTACACATCAAACAAATTGTTTAAACTTTTTACCTTACTTGTGTGCCTTGATAACTCATGAATGACTGCATTTTTCTCATTTAAGAGCTATTACAGCTCACCCCGCAGCGCCCTCCCCTCTGCTGTCCGGACTGTTAGACAATTGAACCACATTAAAATGAATTTCTCAGGGATAGCTTTGAGGGGGCAAGAAATTTAAAACACTTGAACTTGAAAATTCCATTCTCTGACTCTAATCTCCTGTCCTTCCAGCTCTCCCAGCCCTTTCATTCCCACTAAATCTGTGCTTTATTTGCACTCATTACGTGTTACACATTCATAAACTCTTTGTATTTTCCAATCTGTCAGGCCCCTCTTAGCCTTGCTTTTCTTCCTACCCAGCATTGACCTTACCAGCCATCTGAGCACTACATTCACGAGCACCTAGATTGCTTTGTCACTGAATTCATCCATCAGGCTTTTCTTGACATCCCCTGCCTTCCACATAGCACCTTACAGGGCAACGAGAGTTACCCTGTAAATACTTATTGGAAGGAAAGAGAGAGGGAGAGAAAATTCTTGGGGTTTGTGGTAATATGCTGAAAATTTCATGTGGAAATATGTTGCTTTTGCTGCTTGAAAGCATTACAAATTTATGGTTTTGAACATCAACCAGCCCCTCATTCCTACTGCCCTCTGTCTTTATCTTTCTGCACCTGTCCCATTTCCCATTATCTGCATTACAGGTCGTGTCCACTCCTCAGAACCATCACTTCCATCATCTGTATCTTCCTTCTCAGGTTGTCTAAAGTTCTTTCTCTTAAGTCTCTTTCACCCAAGGATTTTTTAGTATCTCCACTTACTCTCTTTTTCACCCTTTAGGTTCCTCTTCAAAAAAAAAATGAGAGAGAGAGAGAGAATGAAAATGTGTTTATGTGTGTCGACATAGGTAACTTACAAAAATTAACCCCCCTCTTCATACCTAATTCCTTCTGCCGCCTTCCCTGGTCATCTATTCAGCTGTGCCCTCCCTAGTGATCACCAGTGACTTCCTGACTGACAGTGTTCTCTTCCCAGTCTCCTGAACTATGGCGTGACATTATAGATTTTATAGATAAGCTAGAAATTCTGTTCCCTCTTTGTTGGGCAGCACCATTCTCTTCCCGTGTCTTCATCGTCTTCCAGCCCTAGAGTGTAGGTGTCCCTCCGTGTCTGCCCTTTGCTCTATCCTTACATGTCACTAGTGATTCTCAAATATGAGTGAATGTAAGAATCACCAGCGATTCTTTAAAATGTAGGTTTCTAGGGGCACCTGGGTGGCTCAGATGATTATGCATCCAGCTCTTGATTTCATCTCAGGTCATGGTCTCATGGTTCATGAAATTGAGCCCTGCATCGGGTTCTGTGCTGACAGCTTGGAGCCTGCTGGGGATTCTCATTCTTTCTCTCTCTCTCTCTCTCTCTCTCTCTCTCTCTCTCTCCCTCTCCTCTTTCTCCCCCCTTCCTACCTCCCTCCCTCAAAAATAAGTATTTTTAGAAATAAAATACAGGTTTCTAGATTCTGCCCTCAGAGGTTGTGATTAAGTAGGTCTGGAATGAAACCCATGAATCTGCATTTTTAACAAGCTCTTCTTGTGACTCCAATAAAAGTGATGCATGGCCACACTTTGAAAAGAACAAATACTCTACAGCCCTATCTATTCTGCAGCTTATGAGGAGATAGTCCCTTGCATCCATCACTATCGCTCTGAAATATTTAATGTCCTACTCATGAATTTCATCTTATTATCTGTTATTTCTCCTTCTAGCTCATTAATATCTCCTTATTACCATACTTTGATAATCTCGGGACCAGAGCAGGACTGGTAATCAACTAGCGCACACTTGCTTTTGGTTATTAAAACAACAAAATATTCTCAAGATTGCTGTACACAGCTGATGTCCAAAGGCCCTGAGTGTCATTCCTGTCTGTCCGGGCGCCTCTCCTGAGATCCCTGGGAGCTCCCCACCAGCCACCAACGATGAAGTAACCCCTAGCACCACAGTCTCCCAAGGAACCTGCTCCAGAGCAAAGCTGGCATCTAAATGGTTGAATTTTATCAGTTAAATATCACTCCTTTTAAGATGAGATCATTAACCATGTGAGACACAGGATAAGAAGCTGGTTTTAATGGGAAGGATGGTAAATGCAGGATAGAAGATGATGTACAGTACTGTTAAACCTGCTAAAATAGTTGGGTGGAATAGCCTGCAGCAAGTTCAAGGTCACAAGATCACTGTGCTTCCCAAATTTGACTGATTATCAGAAATACTGATTCAGTGGGGCTGGGGTGGGGCCCAGAAATCCATTTTTTTACATTTTCGCCAGTAATTCTGATAATTTAACTAGGTTTGAGAACTGCTTTTGATTGAGAACACAGAGAATTAATACCAAAGTGCTGCCCCTTATTGGACCTCAAATGGGCATTTTACATTCCATGGCACAATCAAAAAGATTAGATGAGGATATTGGACTTTTCCTCACAGACTACCACCAGTACTAGAAAGTATCATTAGTATATATTTTAAATAGAAACCAGTTCAGTATTAAATTATATTCATTTCGTCTCTGGCAAGAAAGAGCTCCATTTCTAGGAGTTTCTTTGAAAATAAACTCCACAAGAAAAAAAAAACCCCACCTGTAGGAAAAAACACAACAAAATGTGATGACCTCTATATATTTAGTTTTAAGAGAAAATATATAATTTTAGATTTTCATCCAAGAACAAGTTAAATTTTGAATTAAAACATGTAATTATGTTTTAATCAGGCATTACTTTTCTTTGAATCATATGTACAATTTATTGAAACAAAAGAAGAATAACAATTCTGGGGGCACCTGGGTGGCTCAGTCAGTTGAGCATCCAACTCTTGATTTCCGCTGAGGTCATGATCTCACAGTTATTGGAATCGAGCCCCATGTCAGGCTCTGCACTGACAGCCGGAACCTTCTTGGGATTCTCTGCCCCTCACCCACTTGTGCGCTCTCTCTTTCTCTCTCAAAACAAATACATGTAATTATATTTTAATCAGGTGTTGCTTTTCTCTGAATCATACGTACAATTTATTGAAACAAAGGAGGAATAACAATTCTGTAAAATGTTGTGTCATGAGTTTATCCCTGAGTCATTTATTACGTATATGATTCTTGAGTCACTAATTACTAAGACTTTCCTATAAGGAAAAGATTACTAACAATAGGCAAAGTAAGTGATTGTGAAACTTTTAATACTAATTATTATGGTTACAGAAAGACTTTTTTAAATCACATTGGAGGAATTCTGTCAAATTAGATTATCTCAAAAATAGGAATTAGCATCACTTTTCATTGAGGAATTTTCCTGAGGAATTAGAACAAATTTTGGGATTTAGAATCTTACAAGTTTATAAAGAAATATGTTCTTAAAACTGACAGCATTATAGTTATTTTTATTATCCAAAGAGGGAGGGGTTTATAGGTTGTGTATCGGAGATACCTTTTAAAAGGAAAACTTTGGTCGCCCTTAATTTTGTTTACAGTACTAAAACCTAACATACGTAATTGCTGTGATGTAAAAAAAAAAAAGGAACTAAAATAATTAAGACTAATGACTGCTGTTATACTTTTTATGCAACTGAATTTAGATCTGATAAGTTTCAAACATAGCACATTCTAGACTACAGCTAACTGCAATGTGCAGATGCCCTTAATGCTTCCCTCGCGGTGCACCCCAGCCCCCACCCCAACCACCCTGACTATTCTGCACTTTGAAACACAAAGCAACTCACCAGTTCAGTTTATTCAGTTAAGGTCAGTTCCGTGAAAACAAAGTCAAGGCAATTGTTTGATTTAATTGACTAGTGAAACTGGTTATACAGGTAAGTAGAACTCAGTTTTATTTTTGTCCAGCTGCATATTTGAATGTTCATAAAGTAACTTAGCAGAGTAAGTAATAAGATTTCCAGTGACATTGTAATGGATTCAAGAGAATGGTTACCAAAGCAAGGAAAAAGGACACTAAAACCCAAACTATAGAAAATATTCGTGGTATTTTTTTTTCCTTTATGGCATTGCTTCTTTGTAATGAATCATGTTCAAAAAATGAGGTCTTCTTTTCTTTCACTCTTCATTTCCTTATCTTTGAGGAATTTCGTTTCCTGGGCTAATGTAACCAAAAGGAAAATTTCTAATATAATTTAGACATCATTTAAATAACTTTTACAAAGTAGTCCTCAATCTGCAAGCAGATACTCTACAGCGGCCTGCTGGTCAACCACCTTCTGGCTTCACTCTCCTCCTTACCCACCTAGACTTCACGGCTGACCGTTTTAACTATGATTGTTTGTGCCTTTGATTCTTCTGCCTTCTGCTGTACCTTCCTTTATACCCATCCTGCTGTTCTCTACACCTTCAGCTTCTGGGCTGCTAGTCACTCATTTCTTTTATGTGGATAGAAAACCAAGAAATTGCAGTACCAAAATAAATGATATGTTTAGATCTTAAAATATATATATATATATATATAATATTTTATATATGAGGTATATGTTATATATGTGTGTGTGTATTATATATATGTATAAATCTTGTAGGGTACCTGAGTGGTTCAGTCTGACTTCAGCTCAGGTCATGGTCTCACAGTTAATGGGTTTGAGCCCTGCGTTGGGCTCTCTGCTGACAGCTCAGAGCCTGGAGCCTGCTTCTGATTCCGCATCTCCCTCTCTCTCTGCCCCTCCCCTGCTCACACTCTGTCTCCCTCTGTCTCTCAAAAATAAGTAAAATGTTTTTCTTAATCTTGTAAATGTAACTCACTTGAGGGGAAAAAAAAAAATCATTTCTTGTCCCAGGAAAAGAGCAGATCTTTAGCCTCCATTGAACTTGTTAGGAACTATGAACATTGAACTTGTTAGGAACTATGAAGGAAAGAGAAAAAAATATTTAAACATGTACAAGGCTAGAATTTTATTCCCAAAGAACATTTTAAGTTCATAAAGTAGGAATTCTGTGGTATTTTTGTTCTGTGTAATAAAGTACTCCCTTCCCCACTCTCACTCTTGTAAAAGGTGTTTACCACGTTTATAGTGATTTGTTCAGTTTTTGCATATCCAACTTTAGAATACCTTTTCTGAGAACTCCTTAGGTGCCAAAGTAGGGGCCTAGTGATACTGACAGTGCTGTGTGTGTGATCTACATTTCGCATCTGCTTAGGAAAAAAGAGCAAAAGCAATAAACAAACAAACAAAAAAAAAAAACTGAGGTTGGTTGGATATATAAGTTAATAAAATCCTTAAGGAAAGGATCTTGGTCTTATATATCAAGAGCATTACATTGTCCTTAAACTTAGTACAATTTCTCTTATGAAAAAACTTCACAGAGAAAACATTAATTTAAAAAAAAGTAATTTTGAAGTCTGTTGCAACACTATTTATGATGCAATTGATAAATTGATAACATCCTAAAGTTTTATTACAATAAGCAATGTAATTATGGTATATGTTGGCTTCCTAGACAGTTTTGTAACCATTAAAATCATGAATTAAGTTACTCTAAAAGCTTGGAAAAATAATAAAGGTAAAGTGAAAAGATATAATATAAAATTATACATAATATACTAACAAAAACAATCCAAAAGGAAATTACAAAAATAGTTCCACTTATGATAACTTCAAAAAGAATAAAATCTAAGTTTAGGAATAAATTTAGTCAAACAAGAGCAGGATTTGTACACTGAAAATTACAAAACATTACTGAAGAAATTTTAAAAGACCTAATAAATGGAAAGACATCCCATGTTTATAGAAGACTTAATATTGTTAAGATCACAATACTCCCCAAAACAATTTATAGATTCAGTATAATCCCTATCAAAATCCCAGTAGCATTTTTTGAGTAGAAAAACTCATCCTAAAATTCATACACAATTTTAAGGAACCCTGAATGACCAAAACAATCTTGAAAAGGAAAATCAAACTTGGAAGACTCAAGCTTCCAGGTTTTAAAATGTACCATAAACTACAGTAGTCAAAACACTGTCGTATTGGCATAAGAATATAGACAGATAAGACTAATGGAATAAAATAGAGTCTGGAAATAAACCCTCACATATACCGTCAAAGGTTTTTCAACAAGATTGCTAAGACATTCAATGGAGAAAAGATGGTCTTTTCAACAAATGGTGCTGGTAAAACTGGATATCAACATGTCAGACATTGACATAGAGTCCTTATCCTACACTATCTACAAAAATTAATTCAAATTGATCAAAGACATGAATTTTATAACTAAGAATATCGAACTATAGAGGAAAACATAGGAGAAAATGTTCATGATCCTGGGCTTAGCAGTTGTTTCTTAAATATGATTTAATTTGGGATTCTCTGTCTCCCTCATTCTCTGCCCCTCCCCTGCTGCTCTCTGTCTCTCTCTCTCAAAATAAGTATTAAAAAATAAAGTGTACCAAAAGTATAAGCAACAAAAGAAAAAATAGGTAAGTGGACATCCTTAAAATTCCAGGAATAGATATTAGTGATGGTCATACAACAGTATGAATGTACTTAATGCCACTGAATTGTGTACTATAAAATGGTTAAGCTGGTAACTTTTATATTCTTTATATTGTAACTATAATTATTTTTTTTTAGAGAGGGGAGAGAGAGAGAATCTTTTTTTTTTTTTTTTTTTTAACATTTATTTATTTTTGAGAGACAGAGCACGAGCACGGGAGGAGCAGAGAGGGAGACACAGAATCCAAAGCAGGCTCCAGACTCTGAGCTATCAGCACAGAGCCCAATACAGAGCTCAGATCCCCAAACCATGAGATCTTGACCTAAGCCAAAGTCGGATGCTTAACCAACTGAGCCACCCAGGAGCCCTGAGAGAGAGAGAATCCTAAGATCCACACTGAGGAGCTCGATCTCATGACCCTGGGATCATGACCTAAGCCGAAATCAAGAGTCAGATACCCAACCAAATAAGCCACACAGGTGCCCCTACAATTTTTGTTTAAAACTTTGTTATAACTAGGGGTTTAACTACATAAATTATCAATTTTAGAAATAAAAATGGAAGGAAATATGAAGACATAAGAAAAATACTAAATTGTAATGTCATTATATTATGCTTAATAGAAATTAAGCTCGCATAAAAGATTTTTGGTTTTGGCTAATGGATATTTGTTAAAAGGAGATAAATTTTATGTCACATATCTTCTCAAACCAACAAATAGCAAAAACATTTAGGTGACCCATCCCTAAAATTAGTAACAATTCATATTTTATTTAAAATTTTTCTTTCTATTTACATATTATTATTGTAAAGAACCGTTCTATTGGTTAATAATTTTGAGAACCTTCAAAATTACATAGGAAAAGCTTTTCTGAGTAATTCACGTAAGGAAGTGTTGGTGTACTGTACCTGAGCTAGAACATTTTGGATAATCTTAGTTTCTTATAAAATGTTTTTAGATTTTCATGAAATCTGTTTTTCTCTAGCTTGACAGAGCCAATTCTCTGTTAAACCAGACTCAGCAACCTTACAGATACCTCATTGAATCAGTGCGCCAGAGAGATTCTAAGATTGATTCGCTGAAAGAGCATATTACACAACTTGAGAAAGATGTCAGGTAAAATCATCTATTATTTTTTTTTATTATAAAGGCAATGTAAACATAATACTGCTATCCATGAATTAAGGTTGTAAATTGTGAAGAAAAAAATTTTAATAATGAACATGGTCCTAAATGTAATTTATATTAGAGAAACTTAGGTCACATCACATTAGGTGTTCACGTTCCACCTTATGATCAGAAGTCTCAGCCTGGAAACACCGCTGCAACCGCTAACGCAGCTCCGCCCCCGCAGGAAGCAAGCCTCTGGCCTGGCCTGTCCCCTGGCGTTCTTTAATGGGACAGGGCTTGACCAAAGCGAGAAGAAGAACATAACCAGACGCCACTTGTGGAGTCAAAATAACTTTTTAAACAGATAAAATATACACACTGTTTAGATTCTGTTGACCTCGCCAAGGAATTTTTTTAGGCTTTTCTTCCCCTGACTCTTTACAGGAAGTAACCCCTGAATTGCCTAACTGTAAATAAATCCCTTTCACTCCCTTAAATTTAAATTTTCTTACATGACACGTTACCCAAAAGACTTGCACGATTTAATAATCATTCAAATTCTTTACCTGTTCACCTATACAATCATTTTAGTCTTTTTAAATTGGAGTAAAAGAATGTTGTTATACAGAAAGAAAGAGATTTTAACTCATGGATGGTTGGTTAGTTGTCTTAGTTGTTATTGGATTTTAAGGTTGTTAGACTAATTTAGATAACTTATTAACCAATTTATAAACATAGAAACAGAATTAGATGGGACTAGAAATTGTTAAATTAAGAAATTGGAAAACAATAAGGAGACAGTAGTTATTAAATTCAGATTTCCTAAGGTATATATCCAAAGTATAAAACTACTGGTAATTAACTCTAAAATATGGGTGGGTGTTTTTTTTTTGATGAATCAGAATAATCACCTTCTCTTGTTTCTATCCCACCAAAATAATTGGTCCAAAACTTTATTCCTGACCTTTTTGATTTAAAGATAGGATAAAATAATTTTAAATCACATTTATGCCTTAAAATGTCAATATAAGTAAAAATTTATCTTTGGATTAATTTTGAAGTCAAAAATTACATTTAGAATATGTATAAACAGTATTAATTAAATTTACTGAATAATAAACCAAGTTAAAAAATTGTTACATAATTCAGTCAAACAATTCTTCTATAAATAGCCACTAAGGACAATAGAAATTATGTTTTATTCGCTCACTGGGCACTTAGTTATCTTAGGGAAATTGAGGGAAGAACCCTTAATAGGACTTTTTCTTCCTATATTACATATATCTGTTATGTTTGAAATTTTATATAGAATCTTTTTTAACCTTTTGAATCTTGGAGTGAAAACATAAAAGGCCTGTGGAAAAATTTCCTTTTACAGTTACCTTTGAATAAGTTTATTTGAGTATTTATTCAACTAAGAAGTAAGAGAGCTGAAAATCTTTAATACAGAGAAAATAATAGCTAGCTATGGGAGGAAGCTATTAAAATAAACAAATTCAGCCCTAGAGAACTTGTATCTAAGAAGATACAGTTTGGTGGTAGGGCTAAAATTTGAATCCAGATCTGTCTGCTTTCCAATTCTATACTCTTAGCCATTATGTTATACTGCCTCCCTATGTTCTGTTCTGAATAAGGGATAATTTTTCGTTAACTAGTATAATTAAGGAAGAGAAGCAAAAAAAAAGTGTTGACGAGCAGTTAAAAGTAGAGCTTTAATGAATTGACAACTGTTGAAGGTAGGTGATAGATACATGTGATTTTGTTATATTTTCTCTTTTCTTTCAAAATATTCCATATAAACTCGTTTTTAAAAAAACAGAGTTTAAAAGGGAGTATAGGCTCTGCAGATAGGTTGCATGGGTTCAAGTCTAGCTCAGTACTTCGTTTTGAATTAGAGCAAGTCAGTTAAACCCCTGAACCTCCGCTGTCCAATAGGACTCTCTGTAATGGTAAATATATTCCCTATCTGCACGGTCCAGTACGGTTGTCACTGCCCACATGAAGAACTAAATTCTTAATTTTAATTAAACTACTTTTCATTTAAATTACCACCTATGGCCGGCTATTGGCTATGTTATTGGACAGTCCAGCCAGTTTTCCATCTGAACTGAGAGGGGTGCTCTAGAACTAGCAGCACCTAGTTCATATAGTCATTCTGAGGATTAGAGGATATAATCTCAGTGATACATGTGTGCGTGTGTATATATGTGTGTGTGCGCGTCTATGTGTGTGTGTGTGTGTGTGTATAGCACTGTGCCTACACATTATGAATGCTGTATAAATGTTTGCTATTTTTAATATTGGTCTGACATGTAACAAATTTTTATGTTGAGAATTACCTTAAAAATAAGAAATAACATTAATCAGAATATTTTGAATTTTGGCAAAAATTAGGACTCCCTTAATATGAGAAGTGAGTGAGATGATTCATTTTCAGAAATGCCAAATAAAATCTGTGCTATCTAGTTACTAATAGGTTTACAACCTACTGGAAATATATATGAACCCTCCCCCTCCCCCTCCCCGCCTCCCCCACTACACACACAGTAGGGTCCCAAACCCTTAGACACTTCACTTCCTGGTTCTTCTTTCCCCCCCTCCATTGCATGGGCTTATTTGTCACTGCTTTGCAATGAGCATGCACAAAAGAACTGAAGTCTCTGTCACCTCAAGGAGTGTACATTTATTGCAATCAGACTACCTTTTGGCCTTACAGGGGCACAAGCGACTTCTGGGCAAGGCTGAAACCTCTGTAGTACCCAGCCAATGAGGAATCAGGGGAGGAACTTCACGCTAGGAGATAAATTGCCTGCTGTAACCGCCCTGAGCCTGTGTGTCCTTCAGACACCTGCTCTTGTAAGAACGTTGCTTAAAGCCTCACTTCACCCCTGAGTCTTCGCATCTGTCCTTTGATTGGTGCAGTGGGCTTCTTTCTCACACTTCATAACAGCAACAATAATCATAAAAACTATGCCAATTATGAAATTAACTATAACAAATTTTTGTGCTTAAATCTGAGTCCTTTAAAGCTGTTTCATAAATTTACTGTATATTTTAGTAGATCCTAAACTAGTAGTTCATAGGATATGAAACCTTTCCCTTAATTAAACTAGCTATGCTACCTTCTAAAGTGAACAATTAAGATGCTTTTAGTAGTTTAATTATGGGCTTTGAGATGCTGTTAAATGTGCCCTCATGACATGAATGAAGTACCATACAAATAGCCCGATCGCCAGTTCAGATACAGCAGCCTGTCTCCGTCACTCCTACTCAAAGCTGATGAGGCGTCGGATGTAGTGGCATCATTCTGGGCTTTGTGCCTCAGCCTCGTTTCTCTTGTTATGGTAAAATACAGACATTAGCATGAACATCAAGGTTTAGAAGTGACATCTGTACAGCTTCTGGCACGTGGGGAAACTCGGTAAATATTACTTTCCTTACTTTTGTCCTTAATTTGAAATGTAAACATTAAATCACCCATTCGAAAAGATTACTGAGTGGCTGTTCCGTGAAAATGCCTGTTCCTTTTTGCTGCGCGTTGATTTTAATTGTAAGGAATATTTACATTAATTATTTTTTAAAGTGAAGCATAGTTGACTTGCCATGTTATATTAGTTTTAGGTGTACAACACAGGAATTAGACATTTATATATATTACACAATGCTCACCATGGTGCGGCTGCCATCTGTCCCTATACACACTTACTACAGTACTAATGACAACATTCCCGATGTTCCCTATGCCACACGTTTCATCCACATGACTTATTTTCTTTATAGCTGGAAGTTTGTACCACCTAATCCCCTTCACCTATTTTATCCAGGTCCCTGCCGCCTCCCCTCTGGCAACCACCAGTTCTTATGAGTATTTTCACCAGTTTTTATGAGTCTTTCTGTTTTGTTTGTTCATTTGTTTTGTTTTGTAGATTCCACATGTAAGTGAAATCATGCAGTATTTGTTTTTCTCTGTCTGACTTACTTCATTTAGCATAGTACCTATCCATGTTATTGCAGATGGCAAGATTTCATTCTTTTTTATAATAGACTAATATTCCCATGTATGTGCATGTGTGTATACACACTGCATCTTCGTTATCCATTCATGTATCTGTAGGTTACCTTTTTGTTTTGTTGATGGTTTCCTTTGTACTTTTAAAGCTTTTTAGTTTGATATAGTCCCAATTATTTACATCTGCTTTTGTTGCCCTTGTCTAGGGAGACAGATCCAAAAAAACAATTGCTAAGACCAATGTCCACCAGTTTATTGCATATGTTTTCTTTTAGGAGTTTTATAGTTTCAGTTAAATGATTACCTTTTAAATATTTTTGTAGTTTATATAAGAAAAGCTCTTTAAAGAACTGAATAATTGTATCATTTTCTTAGAAAATAAAACAATACACTATCCCACACCCACAACTTGCAAATTTAGCTATATACATTTTCAATGTGTAGAAAGGTTAGAGTAAAAATGTACTAAAATGAAATCATTATAAACACATTAAAGGCTAACAGTTGAGATATCACTATTAACTATTTTAAATCCCCCTATCATTAAAGTAATAAGCCCTTCCACAAGAAGTTCTGTTAAACTCTCCTCTACCAGGCCGCAAGAGACAGTCGGGGTTATATAGTTTGATCTATAGTTCAGACCTGAAGGAAGCATAGAAAGAGAATAATTAGCATAAACTTCCATTCCCCGTTGTCAGTTCTCAGTTTATTTTTAACTAGTAGTTTAAGAAAAAAAAGCTACTTAGCTAAGTCAGGGTATAGTGATCCAGGAAGTTAAAGAAGAACGTATCAGGAATATGTTTTCATATAGCAGGTGACACAGAGCCATAAACATGAATTTCTGAGTAATAATTAACAGTGAATTAAACAATTATGGGTGTAATATGCCATTCACGATAGATGTGCTTATAAGGAGATTTGTTTTGTAGTTGCTTTATGAGTCACGCGTGGAAGCTTTGTATTTTTAAAGGTAAATTTCCACTGTTGTGAAATGTGTTTTATGGAGACTAAACTTCATTGGAGTAATTACATACATACTGGAAAAACACAGAGTATAATAATCATCATATTCAGCTTTAGAGACCCACTTGTTGAAGATGGCCTCCCTTGTAGTTTGAGAGTATATTAGAGGGAAGCCTGAGACTTTTGTCTGAGGCGTTGTCTGAGGAGTCTGTACTGTTTGTCATAAACCCACGTCTTGCAGATGGAACAGAGTTGCTCTGTAAACCAGTTTATCCACCTGGCTTTTATTCTGTGTTATACAGTTATTTTTGCTATTAATTTTTTTTTACTTTTTTTAATGTTTATTTGTGAGAGAGGAGAGAGACAGAGAGACAGTGACAGCACAGGCAGAGGAGGGGCAGAGTGAGACACAGGATCCGAATCAGGCTCCAGGTTCTGAGCTGTCAGCACAGAGCCCAACGAATCGCTTGAAATCACGAGCCGTGAGATCATGACCCGAGCTGAACTCCGACGCTCCACCAACTGAGCCCCGCCCCCGGTGCCCCACTTTTGCTATTTAAGTAGGGAATATTTACTTCATTCTGGAAAAAAATGAAACAGTACATGTAAAGGATTTTTAACGACTTATCCAGTCAAAACCCTTTATTACATCAACATTCCTCCATTCCTGTGGCACTGCATTTTATTTAAGGGTGTGTTGGTATTTGAGAGTATGTACGTGTGTGTGCGTGTGTGTACTGCATGTGACTGTATGTTTACATAGCATGTGTATGTAGCATGTATATGAACATTAACATATATACGTGCATATGAACATGAACACATTTCTATGCCTTGAAAAATCCTATTTCCGTGTAACTGGATGTTTATTTTAATTTTGAAAAATGTTTTATCTTCAAAGTGATTCTAGCTACAGATAGATTCAAATTCAACAGTTATAGAAACTTCTGATCTTTACCAGGCTTTGGAGGACTCTGGCAGAATCCAGCACTCAGTTACATTATATTATTTAGTTCTTTTCAACTCCAAGGCTCAGTAGGATCTCCGACGCTTAATTCTGAAAGTCAGATCTGTTTTTCTGCTAAGCTGCTAACCTGTATGGCATTTAATTACTGTTTTTCTGTGATCCTTGTTTTGTATCTAAATTGTAATGCCATATAGCATTTATGTCAGGTTTTATGTGTTCAGCTCTTCATATAATCATTTCATTTGATAATTCATATATCCCTTCGACATACATGAGTATTATTTTCCCCTTTTACAGATGTGAAAACTGAAGCCGAGTCGCGTGATGTGTTTTGTGCTTTTTGCCACACACTCATGTCAGTGGCCCAGTCAGAAACAGAAGTCAGAATTGCATCTTGTCTTTCTCTCAGAGGACAAACTCTGGTGCTTCCTTGGGGAAGTTGATAGTTACTAGGAAAAAGGAGAATGTGAGCTCTTTCCCCTTAAGTCCTTGGAATTACCAGTTCTTCCAGAATACCCACTACTATTCTTTGAATTTAATTAAAAAAAAAAATACTTCTGCCTAATTTAAAAATCGATGGCTTTCCATTTTCTTAAAGGATAACTTGAAACATCTTACCTGTTCAGCAAATAATCCTTCACAGACTTTGTTTTGACATTTATGAAATTATATTGTTTGATTTACTGTTGCTTTTCTTCATTCTCATTGTAGTGCTGAGTAGATTCATTCCAGTGGCTTTCAAAGAGTATTTAATTTAATGTTTCTAATTAATTTTCATATGTTGAATAATAAAACTCCGGACAATATAAATCATGCCTTAAATATTTATCTTTTAAAATAGTAACATGTTCTTCTGTTTAGGCTTTTCACCGTTTCCTGTCAGAAAACAGGTCCTTTCTAAGGGAAATTCACAATACAGACTTAGAAATTAAAGCTTGAACTAAGAAGATGAAGAAAAAAATTTTTTCCCAAGTTTACCACATACTGAATATCTGATTCATTTATCTAATTCAATTATATACCTGGTAATTTAGTGTGTGGTAATAAAATATTACTTTAAGGTTAAATGTTTTAATTTGACTTCCAGTATCTTAAGTTTTAATATTTTGCCCATACATACTTTACCTTTTATATAAATCCCACTCATCTTTTTACATTTCAGGAGTAAATAATCATCTTTAAAACACAAAATTTATACCCCTACTAGGCAAGAAAAAAATTCTCAGAAACCATCTCATTTGCACTATCAAAGGATTATTAAAAGAAAACATCTTCTTAGAAAATAGCTAGATGTTGGTTAAATCATACATTATAGTGGGGGGATAGTCTGGATAGAATATAATCTCTCTTTAATTCAAGCCGTCAGATTTGTCTTTAGCCTTTTGCTTTTTTTCTATTTATTAGTTAAACTTACACCAATATGATGACTTTTTTTTTATTTCAGCAATTTGAATAAAGAAAAGTCAGCTTTACTACAGATGAAGAATCAAATGGCATTAGATTTAGAACAACTCCTAAATCATCGTGAGGTACTTTTTCCATTTTGTCATAATTTTACTTTAGGCTTCTTCAAAGTCCATGTTGGGTTAAGATTACTGTACCACAGTTGTCCGTGTGTGTTAATGACTTCTCATGTTTGTTTCTCACTGTGATCTGGTCCTTTATATTGAATGTGTGATATACTTTTTTCATTATGAATTAATTTATACTTTATTCTGGGATTCTTATTCCTGGAATGCTCCTTATTATTGACCACTTATTGCCTTGTTCATGTATCTGTCATTGAATTTCCACGTTATTTAATAATGGTTTGTTTCATCTCTTTCTCACTAGGCAGTATATCTTCTTAGCGTACCTCTGTCTTATTCATCATTGTATTGCCCATATACTGCATGTATGCCTAGTGTGTAATATTTGTGTAGAACTTTAGAGTCCATAAAGGATTTTTTATTATTACTCCTCGCCAAAAATCTTTTTAGAGCTAATGTAATTTCCTCACTTTATAAAAGGAGAAATGAATGTCAAGCGGCTTGCCCAAAGGAGAAATGAGTTTCAAGTGGCTTGCTCAAAGCCAGTTAGTAACTAAGAGATAACCCTACTTTTCTTGTTTTTTGAGTCAGCCCTATTGAAGTACAGTATACATACAGTAAAATCCATGCCCTATTTAAGCCTACATTTCTATGATTTTTGACCAACACACCCAGTTTCATAACCATTACAATAATCAATATATAAAGTAGTTTCATCACTTCGGGAAATACCCTCGTGCCCTTTTCATATTCACCCCTCTCCCCAACTCCAGTGCTAGCAACCACTTATCTATTTTCTGTCCCTGTAGTTTTACCTTTTCCAACAAAAGATACTACATTTTCCCAGAATGTTGTATAAATGAAATTATCGGTCTTTTCAGGTTGACTTTTTTCACTTTCCATAAAAAAGATACACCCACGAGGCACCTGGGTAGCTCAACTGGCTTAGGCTCAGGTCATGATCTCATGGTTCGTGAATTTGAGCCCTGCATCCTCTGACTCTATGCTGACAACTCAGAGCCTAGAGCCTGCTTCAGATGCTATATCTCCTTTGTCCTTTGTCCCTCCCTCACTCATTCTCTCTCTGTCCCCCGCCCCTTCTTTCTCTCCCCTTCTCACTCTCTCTCAAAAATTTAAAAAGTGATACACCTATGTTGTTGCAAACATTAGTCATTTATTCCTCTTTGTTACTGAGAATATTCTATCGTACGGATATACCAGAGTTTGTTACTCCATTCACCAGTCGATGGGCATTTGAGTTGTTTCCATTTGGAGGAATCTGTAAATAACACAGCTACTGTAAACGATTGTGTACATGTTTTAGTGTGAATGTCAGTTTCCTTTTCTCATGAGAAATACTCCAGGAGCAGGATTTCAGGGTCCTATGGAAAGTGTATGTTTAACTTTATAAGAAACTGCCAAGCCATTTTCCACAGTGACTGTACCTTTTGCATTCTTGTCAGCAATAAATGCATGTTCCAGTTGCTCTGCATCCTTGCCAGCTGTTGGTATTATGAAGCCTAGTTTTTTAATCCAGTGCATTTTTTCCATTGAACTATCACTGCCTTGTCTTGGCCACGTTTTTACCATTTTGTTATCCTAACAGAGAAAGAAATGCTCAAAACAGAGCGTTGGTTTATGAATATCCCAAAGACATTGTTTCCAAGTCTGGGAAAGATATATCGGGTATTTGGGAAGAAATTATTGGAAGGATATTATTGAGAGAGATGAAGTGGGGAGTAGTAGTGGAAGCGGTTCAAGATGCATGCCCAGAAGTGCTGTCCGGGGAATTGCAGGGTTGTCTGTCTCAGCAATGGCCTTCCGAGTAGGTTCTCTGAAAGGTGCACCTTATGATGGGCAAAAGGGATAAGAAGGTGTTCCTGGACTGCATTTTAGAGATGACTTTTGTGTAGAGAACTAGAGCTAACTTAGATTAGGAAGTGCTTCTCTGAAGATATGCTTTTTTTCTGGCTTCCCAGCCTCCTCTACTACCACTTGTGTCCTATGATTCTGCCTTTAAATAGTTGTTTCTTCACTGTGGAAACCTGATTCATTCATTATGTGGATTTTCACAAATATTTTCCAAAATTAACTATTTAAGAAATAGTAACTACAGATGTCCATTGAGCCATACCAACTATTTTTTCCATAAAGCTGCATAACAAGTATTTTTTTGGAATAGCAATTCTCATTTGTTTTTGGAAAATTATGCTACACTCTGCAAAAGATAGGAGCAACTTTATATATTTTATATGTCATGCTTGGAATCACATTATTCATGAGTCCAAATAAAAACTCAAAGTTCTGCTTAGTGGGTTGAGAATTGAGTAAATTTAGAAGAAAATATGTTTAAACATAGAAATTAAATACTAGCAAGATGAAACTACTACTGTATGACACCAGTGAAATGTGCATGAGTGCCTATCTAATTAATTATCAGTTAATTTTCACGCATTTGATAGGATCTTCATTTTGGCAATTATATTTTAATAATCCAACATTGTAACTTAATGCCAAACATCTAAAGAAAAGGAGATTTTTTCTTTTCAAAGCAAAATAAAAATTAAAGCTTAATAAAATAAACTTGATACAAATTTTTCACCTTTTTCTAAGAACTGGTTTAATGCCAACTTGCATAGAACATGCAGATGCAAAAGCAAGTGTGAACTGCTTATGGAAAGCGAATGGCAGGTGACCCTGGGCAATGCTTGAGCATTCACTTGAATATTTACGTGATGAAACAGAGTCTGCAAAATTGGTTTATTCATTTGATGGCTCTGATGTGTCAAGTGCTTAAAATGGCCGATAGATAACAGTTGGATAAGAATACCAGGGCTGAGGGACTCAGTCAGTTGAGCATTCAACTTCAGCTCAGTCATGATCTCACAGCTTGTGAGTTTGAGCCCCACATCAGGCTGTGTGCCAACAGCTCAGATCTGGAGCATGTTTCGGTTTCTGTGGCTCCCTCTCTCTCTGCGCCTCCCCTGCTTGTGCTCTGTCTCTCTCTTCCTCTCTCAAATAAATATTAATTTTTGTAATAATAATTTAAAAAAATCAGGGCTGAGACTAAGGTGAGGCAACCAAGGCACCTAGGGCACAAAACATCGGAGGTGCCCACTCTGAGAGTCATGCGTGAGCACTCGCCACCCGAGGCAGGATGCTGGAAAATTGTCTAATAGGAGTCACTGCTATGATCAGCTAAATCTTCTGTTTAAATCCACATGTGATCAAATGCACATTTCAAAGTTTTTCATTGCCTTTTTTGTACTGGACAACTCTAACTCTAACTTTTTAAGTGTCACTTGGTTCCAGTAAGACTTTAGCTGATCCTGGGGGGCCTGGGTGGCTCAGTGGTTTAACTGTTCAACTCTTGGTTTCAGCTCAGGTCATGATCTCACGGTTTGTGAGTTCAAGCCCCACATTGGGGTCCTTGCTAACAGTGCGGAGCCTGCTTGGGATCCTCTCGCTCTCTCCCTTACCATTCACTCTCTCCCTATCTCTCTCACTCTCTCGCTCACTCTCTCGCTCTCAAAATAAATAAAATAAACATCAAAAAATAAAATAAGCAGACTTTTTTCTTTAATTTTTTTTAGTGTTTATTTATTTTTGAGAGAGAAAAAGAGACAGAGGGTGGGCTGGGGGAGGGCGGGGAGTGAGGGAGACACAGAATCTAAAGCAGGCTCCAGGCTCTGAGCTTTCAGCACAGAGCCTGACATGGGGCTTGAACCCACAAACTGTGAGATCATAACCTGAGCAGAAGTCAGACACTCAGCTGACTGAGCCACCCAGGTGCCCCAAAATAAAAAGACTTTAGATAATCCTGTAGTAATAAATGAAATCACCCACTCATTTTATATAGTTGTCCAAGTATAGGTTAAAAGAAACAAGAAAACAGATGAGATGATTCTAGGTTGACGATTCTAGGACACAGGGCATGATAGAGGGTTTTTATTTTCTATATCAATTAGTGTTAGATCAAAATTACTTGCTTAAAAGTAGCTAAGTTAAATACCACAGAGTTAAATCTCACTGTCCCCACTTTTATAGACAAAACTGAAGCTGATAAGAATTAAATAATGAGGGGCGCCTGGATGGCTCAGTCAGTTAGGAGCCCGACTTCAGCTCAGGTCATGGTCTCGTGGTTTGTGGGTTCGAGCCCCGCATCAGTGCTGACAGCTCAGAGCCTGGAGCCTGCTTCAGATTCTGTGTCTCCTTCTCTCTTTGCCTTTCCCCCACTCATGCTCTCTGTCTCTCTCCCTCTCAAAAAATAAATAAACATTAAAAAAAAAAAAAAACTAAACCATGATTATATACTTACTGTCAAAACTAAAAGAAAATCCTTTTTTTTTAACTGAAACAAAAGCTTATGATCTTTTCCCTAGTTCCATTTAGACAAAAACCTCATGATGAATTATTGCTTGCATTAGTTCCAGGAAATTTTTTTTGCCACTGTAGATGAAGTTATACTTTCTTTTCTGTCAGAAAGTGAAAACTATGTAATTTAATGTGTTTCCTTTTTGTCTTAGTTGCCAAAAAAGCTCAGAGCTGAATATCTTATCCAGGTGTTACAATCTCTTCTTTTCCTCTTTCACTTTTGATGCCTCAGAATAACTTTCTCTGTTTCCTTCAAGCAGGCTGTGATCTTTTAGTACCCTTACATGTCTTTACTTATACTTAGACCTCTGATGTATAAAAGTATAAACTAATTTAACCTTAAATAATGAGTTAAAAAGACAGTAAAGAAAAAAGATCAACTGCTAGGACCCCACTGTTGGATAGAGTAGCAGGACTTCATGCTCAGTGTTCGGTTTTGAGTATAAAAAATGTGATCCCCTGGAATGTCTCCTTTCTTGTTGAGTGTACCTCTCAGGACTCTTCTTCTTTTTTTTTTTTTAATTTAGTTGTTTGTTTTGAGAGAGAGAGAGCAAGAGATCACGAGTCAAGGAGAGGCAGCAGAGAGAATCCCAAGCAGACTCTGAACTGCCAAAGCAGACCCCGATGTGGGGCTTGAACCCACGGACTGTGAGATCAGGGCCTGAGCCCAAGTCCAGAGTCTTGGCTTGAATGAGTGAGCCACCCAGGCCCCTGTCAGGAATCTTCTTAAATGGCTTTTTCATGTTTCATCCATATTTATCTACTCATCTTTGCCTCATTGAAACAAGATTTTCTGATTTGGAAATTCTAATTATGCTTTTCTGTGCGTATATTTCATCAGGTGCCCTTAGAATATAAGTGTTCAAGAGTAGGGAAATCATCTTTAATCAGCCAAATGTCTAATCGAATACTGAACATAATTTTAAAAAGCTGATATGAAAACTCTTTTCTGATTTCTCTTGCAGCTATATTAAGGGTAGTGGCAGGAGCCCCACTTAAGAAGATATTCCAGTATTTTAGTGAGTGATGGTGGTATCCGGAACTGGACTAGTGATGATTGTGTAGCAAAACTGGACTCATTTGAATTTTTTTAATGTTTGCTTATTTCTGAGAGAGAGACAGAGAGCGAGTAGAGGAGAAGCAGACAGAGAGGGAGACACAGAATCCAAACCAGGGTCCAGGCCCTGAGCTGTCAGCACAGGGCCCAAAGCCGGGTTAGAACCCATGAGCCATGAGATCATAACCTGAGTCAAAGTCAGACGCTTAACCCGTAACCGACTGAGCCATGCAAGAATGGACTAATTGGGAAGCTATATAGAAAGCAGAAACATGGCGCATGATGATTGGATCCAGAAAATGTTGAAGAGAGGAGGAATGAGAATTGATGGCCTGGGTTTATGGTGATGCCAAGGAGCACATGAGAGAAATAGATTTGGAGAAGAAAAGCTAGGAAATATCTAAGTAGAGATAACCAGTAGAGAGTTAAAAATGTAGGTTTTGGAGGGGCACCTGGGTGGCTCGGTTAAGCATCCAACTCTTGGCTTCAACCAAGGTCATGATCTCACGGTTTTGTGAGTTCGAGCCCTGCAGTGGGCTCTATGCTGACAGTGCCATGCCTGCTTGGGGTTCTGTCTCTCCCTCTCTCTTCCTCTCTCTTTCTTTCTCTGTCATTCCCTCACTCACACTGTCTCTATCTTTCTCAAAAATAAATATATAAACTTAAAATACATATTTTTTTAATATAGGTTCTGGAACCCAAGAAAGAGAACTCGTCTAGAGGTAGAGATTTGAGGGTCACAGCATAAAGATAGTACTTTATATGGAAGTCATTAAATGAACTGATAAATGACCTACGTAGAGTGAGAGCAGAAAAAGGCCTAGGCCAGAGTCTTGAAGAGTACCAACATTTAATGGATGGGCAGAAGAAAAAGTATTTACACAAATTAGAGTGCAGGGTGACAGCAGGAACACCAGAGAGTAGAATCTGGCCAGTGACATGGACTGTCAAGGGGCCAAGCCTAACAAAGATAAAAAGAAAGCATCGGTAGAATTTAACAAGATGGTACAGCTCTTTCAGTGGAGCTAGAGAATTGATATATGAGCGGAAGTTGAAAAGTGGTCTATAGGAAAAATAGACAGCCCGTAAGATAGTTAAATCAGAGACTATAGGATGATCAGACAGGAGGCATGAGGTGGAGGGTTTTTACCTCCCACAGCTAGAGAATATCCAGCTTATTTATTTTTAATATAGTTTATTGTCAAATTGGCTAACATACAGTGTGCAAACTGTGCTCTTTGTTTTAGGGGTAGATTCCCATGATTCATTGCTTACATACAACACCCAGTTCTCATCCCAACAAGTGCCCTCCTCAATGCCCATCACCCATTTTCCCCTCTCACCCAACCCCCATCAACCATGTTTGTTCTCTGTATTTAAGAGTCTCTTATGGTTTGTCTCCCTTTCTCTCTGTAACTTTATTCCCCTTCCCCTTCCCCTCCCCCATGGTCCTCGGTTAAGTTTCTCAAGTTCCAGATATGAGTGTAAACATATGGTATCTGTCTTTCTCTGACGGACTTATTTCACTTAGCATAAACCCCTCCAGTTCCATGCACGTTGCTTCACATGGCATGATTTCATTCTTTCTCATTGCCAAGTAGTATTCCATGGTATATAGAAACCACATCTTCTTTATCCATTCATCGGTTGATGGACATTTAGGCTCTTTCCATACTTTGGCTATTATTGAAAATGCCACTATGAACATTGGGGCGCATGTGCCCCTATGCCTCAGCACTCCTGTATCCTTTGGATAAATTCCTAGTAGTGCTATTGCTGGGTCGTAGGATAGTTCTATTGTTAAGTTTTTGAGGAACCTCCACACTGTTTTCCAGAGCTGCTGCACCAGTTTGCATTCCCACCAACAGTGCAAGAGAGTTCCTGTTTCTCCACATCTGCTCCAGCATCTATTGTTTTCTGAGTTGTTAATTTTAGCCACTCTGACCAGTGTGAGGTGGTATCTCTGTGGTTTTGATTTGTATTTCCCTGATGATGAGTGATGTTTATTTCTATCTTCAAAACGGAAAAGGTATACCCCTCCTGTCTAAAGTTAAATCCCATCACTGTGCTCTGATCTCCTCCTTCCCTAACACTTTGCTCAGCTGATTATCTTCTCATCTGGACCTGCCGTGTCTGTCTGGCTCCTTCCTATCCTTGCATGTGTCTGTTGGCCATCTGGATGTCTTCTTTGGAAAAGTGTCTATTCATGTCTTCTGCCGATTTCTTCACTGGATTGTTTTTTAGGTGTTGAGTTTGGTCAGTTCTTTATAGATTCCAGATACTAACCCTTTTTCCAGTATGTCATTTGCAAATATCTTTTCCCATTCCATCGGTTGCCTCTCAGTTTTGTTGACTGTTGTTTCCTTTGCAGTACAGAAGCTTTTTTTCTTGATGCAGTCCCAATAGTTCATTTTTGGTTTTGATTCCCTTGCCTTTGGAGACATGTCAAGCAAGAAATTGCCATGAGATCAAAGAGGCTGTTACCTGTCTTCTCCTCTAGGTTTCCTGTCTCACATTCAGGTCCTTCATCCATTTTGAGGGTTTTTTTGTGTATGGTAAAAGAAAGTGGTCTACTTTCTTTGTTCTGCATGTTGCTGTCCAGTTCTCCCAGCACCACTTGTTAAAGAGGCTGTCTTTTTTCCATTGGATGAGAGTATCCAGTTTAAATGGTGATAGGAAGGAGCCAGGCAGACATTGCAGATCCAAAAGAGAAGATATTCAGCTGAGCAAAGTGTTAGGGAAGGAGGAGATCAGAGCACAGTGATGGGATTTAACTTTAGACAGGAGGGGTATACCTTTTCCATTTTGAAGATAGAAATAAAGATTATGTTAAGATAAAAGTGAGTTTGTAGGTTTAGTGGTAACAATTTTGGTAGTTCCCACCTAATGGCTATACTCTAATGTGCTAGTGTCACAGTTTTGAGGAAAATAGAATTTTGAAATGGCTACACAGTAAATGAGTGGTATATGTTATTGAAACATCAAATAATTGGCAAGTTGAAACACCATGTGTTTATAGTAGTACCATTCTGTATACTTTTTCCCCAGTAGCATACAGAATGCTAGGTGTAAACACGGAGAAGATGGACAGGTGGATTGATCCAGAATTACATTCCGCCTTCTACTGTATATGTGTACTATACACGTTGAGATCTCTTGTTAAATTCTAAGGTTGGAATTACCTTTATAATCTTTATGTCACCTACATTTTGAAATACTGTGGAAAAAGCCAAAATTTAAACAGACAAGATGAGTTAATATCACAGCTTTGCTACTTGATAGCCTTGAATTCTTGTGATGATATTGAACCCCTCTAAACTCAGTTTCCTCATGTGCGAAAGTAATATCTACTTTGCAGGACTATATGAGAATGAAATACTGTAGTAACGTTCCTGGCATGTAACAGGCACATAACTCTATGAAGGTGGTTCCTTTTTCTCTTCTCCTTCTGTTTCAAAATTCAATTCAAACATTATGTATGCTTTGAAGTTCTCTCTAATTTGACAAAGAAAAACATCTTTTTTTCTACTTCTTTCCAGTAGTTTTTAAATATTTATATTAATGTTCATCTTTATGTATCGTAATTATGCATGTCTTTGCCCAGTAAAGTACGTCATTCTTCTTCGTATATTACCCTTTAGCACAGTATTTAGCACATAAAAAGTGCTTATTTGAATGTTCGTTACTTTCCTTTACAGTCTTTCATTATAATTACACTTGAAGCTGTCAAACAGAATAGTCAAAGCTTTAGAAACTGGCCTTTAATATATCCTCATCCCCTTTCCTCAGATAGTAAAATACACTCTGACAACTTGTAACATTTTAACTGAAGAAGTACAGAAGCTGTCTTACACCCAAGGACAGTTTCAGAGATTTATCTGAAAGTAGTCACTGGGAAATCCTATCTGAAAAGTTTGTCTAGGGGCACCTGGGTGGCTCAGTCGGTTAAGCATCTGAGTCTTGATCTTGGCTAAGGTCATGATCCCAGGGTTGTGGGATCAAGCCCTGCATCAGGCTCCACACTAAGTGTGGAGTCTGCTTAGGACTCTGTCTCTCTCCCTCTCCTCCTCTCCCCTGCTCGCACACTCTCTGTCTCTCTAAAATAAAATAAAATTAAAAAAAAAATACCTTGGAAAAGTTTGGAAGAAAGCTATTCCTAAAACCCTGGACATGGAACCTGTAACCACAGCAACCTCTGTGGTTATCAAGCCTCTAAGGAACCATGTGTGTTCGCGGCAATACCCGTTGCTCAGACCTGCGCTGCTTCTACCCCTTCACTTAGTGCCTCTACCAATGATGTCTTTCAGGGTCCACAGGCATTTCAGTTTGTAGTTACCCAGAATTAACCAACCACTCCTTCCTGGGGGACATAGACTATGCAAAGCCCCATACCTGCCTGAATGGTGGACTCCTATTAGCCCAGATAACGTGCATCTTACTGCAGTGAATATCACCTAACAAAAAGAAAACAAACCTGCAGTTAGCCAGGTTTCTGAAAAGTGAAGTCACAGTGTAATTATCATTCTTTTATGGTATGTTTATGTTCCCGGATTCTGCCTCGTTATGTTCTTTGTGATTTCTCGGAAAGTTTCAGGGACATTTCAGCACCACAAGTGCCCCTTAGGCAATCCACTTCATAAAGGGTTCAAATAAATTACATATTTCTATATGTGTGTCATTCCTTTTGGTTCCTGCTTAACTGTTTTGACATTTTTTAAAGAATAGCTTTTTACATGTTTTTTTATATACCTCTGTAGTTATATTTTACATCAGTATGACTAAAAAAGAAAAAAAAAACACTAAGTGCATAAGTTAATTTTTCTTTAAATGAAGATGTAATTATTTCTCAGATTCATACATTTCTCATCATAGTGGTACTCTTCCAGTTAAAATTTGCTTTGATTTGCTGGGTTTAAGTGAGTACTTTAAAGAAAGACAGTTATTGTAGTGAAAACCTAAAACACACATACAAGGGAAGTCATATTTTCTCTGTAAAGGTTTAGAATGATAATTTTTTTTCTATATGAGGGTATATGAATTCAGGCCCAAGGAAATTCAGGGAGTAACATATTGCAAAAAATACCAAACCTATTGAATTTTTATAGCTTCTTCCTACCAAAATATTTAAAACATTTTCAGATTATGTTATACTAACATACTTACGGATCAGTTATAAATGGCTTTCAAACAAGCATGTATGGAAATACGGAATCAAAGAAAGCAAATGTTTTAAATTATCCCTTCATATTGAGAGATGTGGTCTTTTGCTTGTGCCCTCTAGATTCAAGAGCATTGGGGCATTTGGGTGGCTCAGTCATTTAATGTCTAACTCTTGATTTCAGTTCAGGTCACGATCTCACAGTTTGTGAGTTCGAGCCCTGCATTGGGCTCTGTGGTGACAGGGAAGAGCCTATTTGGGATTCTCTGTCTCTCTCTCTCTCTCTTCCCCTCTGCAGCTCTCACTTTCTCTTTCTCAAAATAAATAAATAAACATTAAAAACATTTTAATAGAATTCAAGAGCACTGAACTTTTTCCCAAAATAGATGCTTTTCAGTTAATAATAAGAATGCTTAATATTTATATATTACTTTAGAGTTTTTTATACTCACTTACTTTATTTAAGCCTCACAGGAACCCTATGATGGTCTTATACCCATTTCACAGAAATAACAACTGAACCTCAGTTTTCCATTTTGTAGGATGTTAACTCTCCTCAATTTTGAATCACATAAAAGACACGTGAATTTCTTTTAGATTGTACTCTGGTGGACCTCCGTGTTTATGTGGACTTGTTAAAGCGCTTCGTAGAACTAGGTCAAATTATTTTGATTTTCATAAGTATTTTGACTTCTTTAATCTTTTTATCTTTAAAATTACAAATGTCTTTGTTGTATATTACAAACAAAACTTTGTGTGAAGCAATATAATATATCATAAAATATTTTATCTGAAAAAAGAAAAATAAGTAAAAATATTTTATCTGTGTATATATGTCCTTTTAACTTTTTTCACATCACATTTTCATACCCATAAGGTATCATATAGACCTGTCATTTTCTACTCTATCCGTAAGGACAAGTAAATGGCCTCCTGCTGTCATTTTTAACCCTGGGTTTTTATGACTTAGAACTGTAGCAGCTTAGAACAAACCAAACAATTGTAGGACATGAGGAAACACCCAAAATGCAAAGCTAGAAGATAAGTCTCTGGTAATGTGTGATGGCCACGAGATTGTAAACAATGATGTGAGATAATTATGGCTATAATCCTGTTGGGTACTGTATTAGCACTATGTTGATGTAACTTAGCAAGTCACTGGTCACATATCAAGGAGCTAACACTGTGGGGAGACTGAGAATAAAAGCTGGAGAGGGTATAGGCCCTGGAGGGAGCCACGCTGGGGAGACCAGGCCTCAAAGTAGAGCACAGTGATTAGAGTCTGAAGTCGGTGATGGACATCAGCTAGAATATGCATCAAAACCTATCAGATTATATACTGAGAGAGTAAAGGCCAGACACTAGACAGCAACTAGATGAGTCCTGTTTCTGAGGGAAAGCTGGGCACTAGGAGAGCATGAAGACCACCACGGGGCAGAGCAGTCGGAAGTCCAAGATGTACAATCCAGCAGTCAGGTGAGGTAAGGGTCTGCACAAGCCAGTCAGGGCAGAATCGAAGGTGCCCGTACTTCTGTTATAAGTTCGACGATGGCGGTGATTTCAACTCAGGGGCCTACTCCACTGTATTAACACCAGCTTCTTCTGCTTCACCTGAAGATTATATCCAAGTTCAGGAAAGAATGTACCAGGTGATTAGTTATGTCCCTTAGGCTATGACAGCACAGTTGTCTCTCATTCAAGTAAATACTTGAGCTCTTGCTCTGCTTTCAGTCATAGATAAGGTATGGTTCCAAAAATGTAAATGTCATCTTAAATACATTAGAATAAGAAGTAGATAGGCCTTATTCTGCTCTTCTCTGGCCAAGACTTTTTTCTTTGTTCTGTTCTAGGCCCAAAACTTTTCAATACTAGAAGATAATCTGAGGAAAACAATCAGGATGGTGAAAGAATTCAAGAATTCTTTTTAGTCATAAGAGGGATGAATGAACTGGGGGTATTTACAGAAGAAATGATTCAGATGTAAGAAATTCAAAGTAAGCATGTGAAAGAAGCAGTTAATAGACTTGTTATACATGTCTCCAAAGGCTGGAGTTAAAACATAAGGGTAGACATTATAAGGAGACACATTTTATTTGTTTTGCCTTGCTTTGTTGTTTTGTTGTTGTTGTGTTGTGTTGTTTTGTTTTGTTTTGTGTAGAGTCCGGGTTAAATAACTTGAAGATCCCTTCCAAACCTGAAATTGTATGTATCATAGGCTTTGCTAGGAGATAGATGCTCTATTAATGCTCTATTGTGTAAATAATAGAAGCTTTGAACCCAGAAAGACTTGCATTTGAATACTGGTTTCACTTACTAGTAGCTAGTGAACTTGGCTTAATTTCCTAAAACCTTCTAAGCTTATTTCTTCATCCTCAAAAGCGAAGCAGTATTTACCTCTTGGTTTTGGAAGAGGATTAAACTATTATGTAAATAGAGTTCTTAGCACAAAGCCTAGCAAGTAGTAGCTACTCAGTGAAATGTTAGCTCTTGTCCTCTGTCTTCCTCTCTCCACACCTAAAAACTTTATATTCTCCCCTTGAGGCAAAGGGACATTCCTAGGGAGAGGTGAACCTACAAATGGGAATAAGTATTTAGATGCGAAGACAGAGGGACTGGAAAAGAGGGGTTTGCAGTTGCAGATACGGACACTGTTCTCCAACAGTTCCGTCATACAAAATCTGCTTTGTTATTTAGAGTATAGTAGCATTGGCATTCAAGGTATATTTCAACTTCCTCAAAAATCACATATTAAAATCTCTACTGGGGTTCCTGGGTGGCTCAGTCAGTTAAGTATCCAACTCTTAATTTTGACTAAAGTCACGATCTCATGGTTCATGAGATCAAGCCCTGAGTTGGGCTCTGTGCTGACAGCAGAGAACCTCGTTGTGATTCTCTCTCTCTTCCTCTCTCTTTGCCCCTCTCCTGCTCACGTACACATTCTCTCTCAAAATAAATAAACTTTAAAAAGAGAATATTTTTTTTTAAATCTCCACTGGGGCGCCTGGGAGGCTCAGTTGGTTAAGCATCCAGCTTTGACTCAGGTCATGATCTCACAGTTTGAGGGTTCGAGCCCCACGTCGGGCTCTGTGCTGACAGCTAGCTCAGAGCCTGAAGCCTGCTTTGGATTATGTGTCTCCCTCTCTCTCTGACCCTCCCCTGTTCATGCTGTCTCTCTCTGTCTCTCAAAAACAGATTAAAAAAAAATTTAAAAATCTCCACTGAAGTATTTGCAAGTTGAAATGATCTGAGGTCTGAAATATCCTTTGAAATATTTCCAAAAAACTGGAAAGGAAATAGATAAAACATTCTTGACAGAACAATCTGGCAGCTCCTCAAACAACTAAACATAGAAATACCATATGACCTAGCAATCCACCCCAAGGTATATATCTAGGAGAAATGAAAACATCTCCACACAAAAACTTGTGCATGAATCTTTATAGAAGCATATTCACAACAGCCAAAAAGTAGAAACAACCTAAAACCTAAATATCCATCAGGTGATGACTGGATAAACAAAATATGGTATAGCCATCTAGTAGAGTATTTTTTGGCCATAAAAAGGAGTGAAGTACCGATATGTTACAACATGGATCACCCTTGAAAATATTATGCTAAATGGAAGAAGCCAGTAACAAAAGATCACATATTTTATGATTCCATTCAATTGAAATGTCTAGAAAAGGAAAATCTACAGAGGCAGAAAGTAAATTAGTGGTGGCTTAAGGCTGAGAAGTTGAGAGTGAGGTGGGATAGTGGAGTGATTCCTAAAGGAATCTAGGTTTCTTTATGAAGCAATAAAAGTTTCAGAATGGACTGTGGTAACAGTTGCACATGTCTAAGAATATACTAAAAACCATTGCATTATATAGTATAAATGGATGACTCTATGGTTGTGAATTGTAGCTCATTGAAGCTGTTTTAAAACACAAATCTGGCAAAATGTTTATCACTGTTATAGTTGGTCAATAGAAACTGAGAGCTTCACAGGCTCTTCTCTTTGTATCTTTGAAAATTTCCATATTAAAATGTTTTTAAAATATCCCTTCAGATGAAGTTTAAATATCCAAAATATGTATGTACTTGGTTTAAAACAAGGTTGGTTTTTACCTTGTGTTTACCTCAGGTAGGAAAGCTGCACAGCATTATCTGACTTCGTAGCCCTGCTCCGTTGTTGTTCCTATGTAAGAACACTTACATCTGACCTCTAGTGGAGCACATACTTTGCATTATACTTGTCAGAGCTATTTTCATCAAGAAATGCCATCTATGTGTCCCCTTGCCAACATCTTTGCAGAGTTTACAACTTTCAGCAATTTATTGGCATCAACTATGCAATACCGTTAAGCAGCTGCTCCTTAGTTGAGCTGTTTTAATATACCACCACTCTCCACACATAGTTTGTATTAAATGGCCGAGATATGCAATTTTGGATTCAAGAGAGCTGTTTATCTCCCTCATAGAGATTACTTATGCAGTAACAATCGTCATCAGCCTCGTCTAGAAGTTTCATAAGGATGTCCTTGCCCTTAACTCCTCCATTTTGAATAGTAATTATTTTACTGCAGTGTGGTTTGTATTGTTTCATTTTATTTCAGTTTTATCCCAAGTCTCAATTGTTCGGCCAGATGCAATTCTAGGGTTGTTAATTTTAAAGAATGGTTCATTCATTCTCGAAGCTACTGTAATTTTTTTTATGTATTTGATTTACTAGAATGTAACATAAATACTGTTTGCTTTTTGGAAAGCAGTATAAGTGTATCAGAACTAATGAATATTATTATAAGTCAGACCATGTTCTAGATTAGTAGTTAAAGGTCTCAAACTCGTGGTTTAAGGGAAAGAGGATTGGGGCATGGCCCTTTTACAGTATTTTGATTTTTCCATGAATAAGTAATATTTTAAAAAACAAGAATTTTTAAAAATATTTTGAGAAATGTCTTTCTAAATTAAAGGGACAGTTTCCAAGAATAGGCTAAAATTGCCAAAATAAAGGGCTCTGATTTAGGGCACTCTACATTTTGTCATTCTGGAGAAGAGGGCCTGCTTCCTGCCTGCCTGAGGACCTTAAAGTGAAGCCTTTTAACCGATTCTCACAGCCACATGGAGATTGCATTCAGTTGTCTCATCCAGATGAAACAAAAAAAAACAACAAAAAGAAAACTCCTAATGTGGCTCTTTGTTCATAAATTGGAACACACACCAAAGACTGTCAGAAACTGAAAGAAAATAATAAGCACAAAAGGGGGGGAAATCACAATAAACAGGGGCGCCTGGGTGGCTCAGTCAGCTAAGGACCGGACTCCAGCTCAGGTCATGATCTCATGGTTCATGGGTTCAGGCCTCATATTGGACTCTGTGCTGACAGCTCAGAACCGAACCTGGAGCCTGCTTTGAAATCTGTGTCTCCCTCTCTCTCTGTCCCTCCCCCACTTGCACTCTGTCTCTCTCTCAAAAATAATATAAAACATTTATTAAAAAATTTTTAATAAAAAAATCACAATAAACAGAGAAACTGACCCTATTCTCCAAAGAAGAAAAAACAAATTTCCATAGCAGGAAAGAACTTACAAAATATTGTAATTAGTTTTTCATAAATATTTGAGAAAGTAATATTTTCATAAATTAAGGAACAGTGAACAAAAAAAGGTGATATTTTCAAAATTGCTAAATTAAAGTCATGAAATTATTATAAGTAAAAAATGTCGGGACAGGATGTGAGAAAAAGTCAATGAACTCTCCTAAAATTTAGAAAAAGGAAAAAAGATGGAAACAGAAAAAAGCTAAACAATATAGAATATTCCAGAAAGAAAGAAAATGCCTACAAAGAAATAGAAATCAGCTTGGCATCATAGTTCTCAGAAACTTTATTTTTTTTTTTAGGTTTATTATATTTGAGAGAGAGAGAGTGTAAGTGGAGAGGGGCAGAGAGAGGGAGATGCAGAATCCAAAACAGGCTCCAGGCTCTGAGCTGTCAGCACAGAGCCCAACACAAGTCCCAGACCTACAAACTGTGAGATTATGACCTGAGATGAAGTCGGATGCTTAACCAACTGAGCCACCCAGGTGCCCCAGAAATTTGACTTTAGGAAACAAAGAAGTAATAGCATCAGAGAAAGCATAATACCTTCTTGCATATTACCTTCTTCCACAATACCTTCTCAGAAAATTACCAGGTTGTGTGCCATCAAATAACAGAGGGAGGGAGAAAGAGAGGGAGAGAGAGGTGCAAGAAATAATGGAACTGGCCAAGATAAATAATAAAGAAATAAAGTAATAAAAAGAAATTTTAGAATAACAACTGTGCATCAGTCTTAAAAGCTGTGAGTACAAAATTGAGCCCAGTTAATAAATAGCATTATTAAGAAACTAGATTATAAATAGATGGTAAGGAGGGAAATATCTGTAAAACGTCCAAATAGGAACCCAAGTAAATGGCATGATTTTGAGCAATAGATACAGTATAAGAAAAAAAATTCAATTGAACACAATACTTGAGACATTCTCCTTTGAACATCACAGATTCCTTTCCTGTGCATCTAATCATACTCTCTGCTCTACAATGAATAGTATTTGTAAGTCATTAAATAGTAGTACAAATAACCCCACTGACCAGTCAGAAAAGAACAGTTGTAGAACAGAGAAAAGCAGAATCAAAAGCTAGGGAAATGAAATGCACAAGTCAAGTCCAAACAGTAAGAACAGTTTCTTAAGTAGGAGATGGAGCCAGCAATCGGAGGCAGACAAGAACATGGGAAGAACCAAACCAGATCAGGAAAAATTCAAGATTTCAAGGTGACTTCATCTTAACAAAGGATTCTGTTTTGTAATGATGAGTACGTTTTCTAGCTCATGTATGTTTTGTTGATGTGTTTATTTTTGTTCTGTCAGTCTAAGAATTGGGATCTCACAATTATAACCATTTATTGGTTATAATAGTAATATTGGTTGTAATAGTAACAACCAATTAAGGCATGACAATTTATGCCAAAAATGTAGGTGAAAGATATATTACAATATTGTCATGGTTAGAAAGACTCAATATTATAAAAGTTCGTTCTAAGTTTTTCTTTTAATTTAACATAATTCCATCCCTATTTCTTGAATCATTAAACATTATAACAGGCTGACATGGGTGCGTGAATTGACAGACTATTAGTATCGAGTTTAAAAGTCCAGAAATAAATCATATACTTATTAAAATTTAGTGTATGATAAAGCTAAGCATCTGCAGTGGGTGAATACATAATGTTAAGCTACGGGGGAAAGATGTTGAATCCATACCCTTCACCATAAGCCAGGATAAACTTCAAACAGATCAGAGGTCTAAATGTTTGAAAAGGAAAAGACAACCATAAAAATAACTTGAGGAAAATGGAAGAAGAAAACACGGAGAAGGCTGTACAATGAGAGTATATTCAGCTACATCAGAATCAGTCCTGCATAGCAAAAAAAAAAAAAAAAAAAAAAGTGTAAAAAGTATAAACATAGTCAACTAAAACATAAACAAGAGGGAAGAAAAACTGTCACTCCTATTACAAAGGGCTGTAACATATAAAGAGCTCCCTGAAAATGTAGAAGAAAATGACTAACCATCCAGGAAAGAAATGGGCCAAGGATAGCAACAGAAGAGCAAAAGCCCTTAAATATATGAGAAGCTGCTTAACCTCACAATAGAAGAAATGCTAAATAAACATACTCACTTATCCGACTGGCAAATCTCCAAAAAAGTAACACAAGCATACATGTTATCAATTAGGAAACTGAAGCTCATTGAACCAGAATAGATTGCCTAAGTTTACATAGTTAATAACAGCGTCAGAAATAGATGTGTCTTTGACTTCTAACCTGATGCTAAAAAGATTTCTAGTACATGTGCTTGGTTTTCTTTGTGTTCAGTTGATGATGGTATTGTAGATCATATTTGATGTGGAATTTTTCTTTACCATTGATATAAAAGGACCAAACATAATAAAAATGCACAAAATTTTTCTACATGTTCTTTTGGTACCCATTGTAGCTATATTTTAATAGGAATTTTACAGAACTGTGTTGCTTATAAAGTGTTCTTTATCTGGATTTCAGAAACTATACTAACATCATTTAATGCAATCAGATGAACGAAAGTAGACTATGACAGCAGCATAAATTAAAGTGGTCCTTGTGAGGATAAAGAAAACACATGATTTCTCTTCTGTTTCTTGACCAGCACCAGGAATGAGCTGCATCCTGTAACTGCTCCTATACCAGGAGCAGAAGGAAGCCCAAGAGAAACAAAACTATGGCTCCTCTCACCCTCTGCCTAGGGTACCTGCAGCTCCTTCCTGTTCCCTCCTCGTCGCCCTGCCTGTCCCCTTCCCCAGCTCATCTAGTCCTCTTTGCTATATTAGAGATTAGTAGTAAGTTGTGTTAGAGGTGATTATTTCCTTTTATTTTATCTTCATGCCCTGACAGAAGAGTTATGGCAAGTAAATATAGGGTTTTTCAGATAGAAAGTTTCCTTCTGATAGGCTGAGAGACCATCATCTCTCCGTTCCCTTCTACTTACCATGGAAAGTAGAACAGGAGCTAAAATCGACCATAATACCAAACATGTTTAACATCAAATCACTGATTATGTACTTCACTCTAGAGAGCATATTCATGAAATAATCTTGAAAGCAAAAAGAGCCCTCAAAAGGCTCAAATAATGTTCTATCAGATTGGCAGTGTCTGAAGGTACACACATTTTCACGAGCATCAGCCAAGCCAACCCCAGTACTGCAGAAAGGAGAAAAAGGATTCTGGCACCATTTCTTCCAGCTCCTCTCTTGGCCCTAAGATTTATTAAGGCTCAGTGGCTTGAACTCAACAGCTAAGTTTTAAAATACTCACTCATGCTAGATGGTTCTAAATAGAACTAATGACAGCCAGGGGGGAGAAAAGGCCTGTAGGAACTTGCTCCGACACAGAGCTGATGTCTATAAACAGATTAGTAGTAGAAGGGAGCAGAACATCTCTCTATCTCCGTAACTTTTATGTCTTGGCATGAAAAGGAAATAAAATCAAAGGAAAAAATTATTTCCAGCACAACCCACCACTACTCTACAGATAATAAGGTAAAGAAGACTTAAGTCTGTCCTCCAAATGCTTGTGTTTTATTGAATGCATTTAGTAATTAATCATAAATATCCATTAATTAGTATTACATGCTGAAGGTTTGAGTGTGGGGAAAAATAAAAGACAAAATAGACTTGAAAGAGGAAATGACTGAAAATCGTGATTGGATCTGGGCTCTTACTTTAGAGGTTCAGCATAATTAATTCATACTTCAAACAGCAACTGCTAAAGCCAACTCCAGTTTTCATTTGTAAAAGAATAGGGAATGACATGGTTTTAAAAATTCTTAAATTGCATTGAACTTAAGGTTTGAACTGGTGATTAGTAGGCAAGGAAAAAGTTTTGGATTCTTCTTCCCTTACCTTCTTCACATAAGTCATCAAAAGGAAATGGGATAATTGATGAGATAGAAGAGAAAAACTTAGTAAGTACCTAAATCATCTACTCACCAAACAGGTACGGAAACACTACAGTGGAAAATGGCAATGTCAGTGGTTCCCAAATTTCTCTGTTAGAATCACTTGAGGACCTTTAGAAAATTCGGAGACCATACCCCAGCCCAGTTACACACAATCTCCGGGGGGTGGGACACAGGAATCAAGTGCCACAGGTGATGCCAATATGTAGAAAAATCAGGGCCCCACTCGAGTACGGAATGATCTGTCACTTACTGTACTAAAAATACTGATACTGACCGATTATTATGTGCATCCTTGTACACTGCCATGTTATAACATCAACCGTAATTAGTCTGCTTGCTAAAATCATACTTGCCATTATCTTCTCTCTTCGTTTATCAACAGGAATTGGCAGCAATGAAACAGATTGTCACTAATATGCGCAGTAAGCGTTCTGAGGACCAGTTACTACTTACTAAGACAGAAGCAAAAAATGTGACAGAAGATCATAAATCAAAGACTTTAAATGTGCCTAGAGAACATGAAGACAATATATTTATACCCAAACCAACACTCTTTGTAAGTACTATAAAAAGTAACTTAGAATTTTAATATCTCTGATTTTCGTAAATATATTTTACTGAAATATCTTGCCTCTTACTCATATTGTTTTTAAACTAATTTTAGTAGTTTTATTTGAAGGCCTCGAGAGATCTATATTAATCCCTTTTCTGAATATATGTGTTACCTACGTTACGGTGGGGTTTTATATTTTTAGTTAATATATTGGTCTTGCCCAGAAATTAGCCTTAATGTAGCATTTACCTCCTTTAGTCTTCAGGACTTCTAGGGGAATCAAGAAAGACATTTTGTATAAATTTTTAATTTACTTAAGAATAAAAAGATGCAGAATATCACCTGCCCCCTCTTATTTGTAAATTAGTATATTTTGCTCTAAGACGTTCTTTGTAAAGCATAAAACCAATCACATTAACATAAACTGGAATGCATTTTTAGGTAGAAATGTATAGGCACAGATACCATTCAAAGAACAAAAAATCAGAAAACTTTGGATTAGTAATATAGAAAATACTGAAAATGGTGTTTTAACAATTAAGAATAAGAATAAAAAGGCAATCAAAACAGGATTAACATTATTAAATATTACACTTCAACCATCATTTCCCATCCTCTGATTTCTCAGAAGAAACGTGATTTTTACCATCGGAACAAACTAACAACCAGACAGATTTTCTGTATGATATTCTGATTTAGTGAGTCCCCAGAATTTTGTTTTTTAAAACTTCCTAGATGATTGTGAGAATTGGTCAAGTATAGGAGTTTCTGATCTAAGCTACTTCGTTATACATTCAGATAATGCTCAAGATCAATGAGATATGAGAGATTGCTTGGTGACTTCCTGGTGCAACATCCCTTTTTTTTTTAAATGACAAAGTTACAATTGAGATGAAATAAGGGATCATTACTGTTAAGGATTCATGTGGCAGTAATGGAGGCTGTGCTGATAGGAGAGAGAAAACAGGAAGCCTAGATTGACCAGCCAGGAAACAAGGCAGCTATACGGATTTCCGGATTTCCGCAGCTGTGTCTTGGGATCTTTTCCTCTAGTAGCACACCAGCTTCTCTTTGTTTCTCCCCCAATTTCTGCTTACTCATAGTTTCCACTTCCCCATCAACTTGTACTTGGCCCCTTGTCTTGAGACATGTTTCCTTCTCACATCTACTCTGTTACAACCTAGGTCTCTCTGTAAGTTCCAAAAACAAGAATCTGATTGGCGCAACTTATTTTTGTTGGGTAATACCCCTTTATGGTGAGACTTGTTAAGGTTATTAGTCAGCCTACTGAATGGCCACTTTACCAAGTAGTGAGCAGGGATCACATGGTACCAAATAAAGCTGCCTGCAGGTATTTATTGCAAAGGACCGTGGCTCAGAAAATGAGCTAAGATTATGGCAGACAATATATGTCGATTATATTATAATCTATAAGAAGAGAGTAAACTGACTATAAAAGATATTGATGGGAAAAGTAAGGTCTGATGAAAACCACAAGATACTGCCAAATACGAAAAGCCTATCACACACTGATCTGCTTTTCTGACCCTTCTCTATTCCAGGCAATGAACTAGTCCTTCTAACCCCGAACTCCTACATTCCTAATTTTGGCTAATAACTGATTCTGATATATTGACTATACCCAATGTATAATTAACAGTAAAATTTCTCCAGTACCTCAAAATAGGGTTATGCAGTGAGAGTAAAATTAAGAAAATTCAAAATATAAAGCATTAATTGAGTGGGTTTTCTTTCCTTCTTTTTGCTTATTTGTGTTTTCTAGGGGGTTATGATAAACTTAATTTCCTTTAAAATAAGGGACAGATGTTCAGAAGTATAGCTCAGGAGCGCTGGGCTGGTTCAGTCCAAAGAGCAATCAACTCTTGATCTTAGGGCCATGAGATAAAAAAAAAAAAAAAAAGGCATGCCCTCAGCTATGCCCTAATGAAACTGAGACTAATACTATAAACCAGTTGCATCAAGACCTTGTGCTAATGCAAAACTGTTAACGTGAATTAACTGGGTAACGTGGAGCAAGTCATTTAAATACTCCAAGCTGGTTCTTATCTATAAAATTACGGAGGAGATCATAGAGAAAATTTTTTAATGTTTATTTATTTATTTTGAGAGTGAGACTGCGAGCCAGGGAGAGGGGCAGAGAGAGAGGGAGAGAAAGAATTACGTGTGGAGCCTGACGCATGATTCGAATTCATAAACCGTGAGATCTGTACATGAGCTGAAACCAGGAGTCAGACGCTGAACTGACTAAGCGGCTCAGGCGCCCCTGGACATCTTTCATACTAACATGCTATGATTCTATTTAGGCATTATAATTTTTACAGTTGCTATTTGAATATTTTCAATTTTCCATAGCAATATTTTTCTTGTATCTTCTCTGATGTTGTTAATAAGGAATTTATGATGCCAATATTTGAAAATAAGTTCTAATTATCATATAATCTTACAGTTTCATAGCAAAAATGGAAATATTTCTTTTTTTTTAATGTTTACTTGCTTAATTCTATAGAGAACATGCACACGCACGCAGAGGAGGGGCAGAGAGAGAGGGAGACACAGAATCTGAAGCAGGCTCCAGGCTCTGAGCTGTCAGCAAGAGCCCAATGTGTGGCTTAAACTCATGACCTGAGCCAAAGTTGGATGCTTAACTGACTGAGCCACCCAGGTGCACCCAAAGATGGAAACATTTCTAATTTGCTTCCAGATCCTTTGGCTGAAACTGTTTGCTATTCGCATTTTTCCCTGATACTAACTTTAATGCTGGATAGATGGATGGATGTGTGTTCACATATGCATACTTTCATATGAGGAAAACACACAAAACTACTTTTACCTGGGCAATGGGGTAGAGGTACAGCTGTCATATAGAAGAGAAGGAAGGATAAGAGCCTGAGACATTTTTCTTTATATGCTGTCATGTTCAGATGGATGTTTTACAGTACTCACGTGATATATATGAAGGCAGCCCCAAAGGTGCATTTTACAGACAAGTTCTGGCCATCAGAATCACAGATATGGCAGAGTTGCTTTTCAGGCATTTAATGCACTAACAAAGACTAGATTGAACCACAAAATCTAAGTGCTTTAAGGATAGGAGCTGTGTTTCCATTGCCTTGCACAGCTCATGAACAAACCTGATACTCTCAAATATCTGCCCATTGAGGGCTTAAAAAAAAAAGTTTTGTGCCTTCCTGATTTACTTATCTTCTTAGCTGTTAAAACTCTACTGGATGGGAAACTTCAGTGTTAAACTAAAAAGGACAGGGAGAGTGAAAGCGGCAACTCCCAAGGCTGTGGTTAGTCACCAAGACTGTGGTTAGTGCCACTTCTGCAACAGGCAGCACCTTTCAGTCCCTTTCATTCACAACACTCCGTTCTTTCCCACTAATCTACTTTCTCAAGGTAGCTTTTAGCTGGATCACCCCTTTTCTCTAGCCTTACCTATCTCCTTTCTAGAAAAAAACTGGAGTTATTCTAATCCTCTTTGAAGCAACTTTCCTTTTTTCTTCCTGAGTAGCATGGGACCAACCTTTGCTACTTTTCCACTACCATCCTTTTCCAAACCAGTATTTTTACTCAGGATTCATATCATTGTCACTATTTTCTCACTAAAAATGTAGCTATTAGCAATCCTGCTCCTAGTCTTTTCTCCAAGCAGATTGTAAGCATTGAAACAATAAAGAACCTTAGGCTCTAGGGAGGCCAAGGAAGCATAATAAAAATGGGTAGTACAAGGGACGCCTGGGTGACTCAGTCAGTGAAGCGTCCAACTTTGGCTCAGTTTATGATCCCACGGTTAATGAGTTTGAATCCCACATCATGCTCTGCACTGATAGTGTGGAGCCTGCTTGGGATTCTCTCTCCTTCTCTCTATCCCTCCCCCACTTACTCTCTCTCTCTCTCTCTCTCTCTCTCTCTCTGTCAAAATAAATAAATAACTTTTTTTTTTTAAATGGGTAGCACCAGTACACAGTGTATAAGTGTCCGAACTACGAGGTTGTGGTAATGTTCAGATCTTACCTTACCTTGGTTATCCCAATGGCTATCATCTGCTGACTGAGAAGTTCAGTGTATGTAATTTATACATAAATGGTTATATGAGCACATGACTCTCAGTCATCTAGAAGGCTACATGTGCTCATCTGGAGACAAAAAATGTTCAAATAAGTACAATTCGGTTCAACAGGTTCGTCTTGATTATTTGCAAGAACCCATGCTTAACATTATAGAATATTTGATCATTTTGATATAGACAGAATCGGGTGCACTACTTTAGAGTAAAGTAAATACTAAGTTCTGTGAAGATTTAAAAAAGAATAGATACTGTGATGTTGATGGGTTCCACAGAAAGGATTTGAGGTTGGCCTTGAAGAATGTCTAAGATTTTGACAGGTGACAGTGAGGGTTAGAGAGTGAGAAATTCCAAAGGCAGAAAAAGTACAGTATTGATAAAGTATTTTCTAATTTATCCTCCTTTCCATTATTTAATACTATGTCTAATATGTATTTTTTTATACCTAGACTTTATTCCTTTCTTTGTATATTCTTGTCTCTGCCTTCAGTCACTTCATGACCCATTAACACTTTCTTTAGGATAAAAGTAGATAGTATATACCTAGAGTAGTCACAGTCAGAGAGGCAGAAAGGGGACAGTGGCCGCCAGGGACTGGGGGAGTAAGGAGTTACTGTTTAATGGGGACAGAGTTTCAGTTACACCAGGGGAATGGATGGTGGTGACAGTCGCACAACAACATGAATATACATAATACTACTGACTTGTACCCTTAAAAATGATTTTGCCCCAATCAAATTCTAAGTAGATAAGTTATAAAAGCAATTTTTCTCATCATTCATCAAAAATGAATTTAGCAGTAATTTATAAAATAGTAATATAGTGAATGCAACTGGATGTATTAAGACAAGAGGCACAGGACGCCACACTGGGGCGTAGCACTATATATAGGTCATATAATGAACCTAAACCAGCACATAAAAATGAAAGCTGTATTCCGTATACACATATAAAAACGGTTCATATAATGGAACCTATGAGAGATCAAATGTCTTCAGAAGTCAGTTTACAAAGAGGAAAAGCCAGTAATCCCTGGAAGGAGGTACACTTGATTGTGGCAAATCTACTTCAGTAACACAGTCTGTAAAAAAAGAAAGTACTGATGGAGAGTGGATGGAAGACAGATAAAAGGAGTCACAGAAAACTGCCACTGAAAATCTTGTATTGTCCTTTTTGGGTTCTAAGATTCCTTTTCAATATCAAAAGTTTTATTTCTTCTCATTCACAGATATTAGTAATATTTTTTGTATCAGTTGATTGAAAAAACACAAGTGTACAAATTCTCTACCCTTTGCTATATGTAAGCTATTTGTAGCTTAGTCTACAAAAGCCACTTAGAGATATTTTGGTCAGGGAGCCACAGTTAAAAAAAAAAACAACAGTTCACATTGTGACCTAGTGACAGTCACACACTTTGTCAAAACAGAATTGGCCCCAACTATGGCAGTTACTCTGACGTTTACTATTCTAGTCTGTTTTTTTTTTTTTTGTAAATTGGATTTTTTTTGTTTGTTTGTTTATCTGAATTTCTGCAGTACATCATTTAAAGCTAGGTTAGGCTTTTAAATTTTTTTAATTTTTTTTTTTTTGAGTGTGAGAGGGGGCGCAAGTGAGCAAGGGGCAGAGGAAGAGAATCCCAGGAGGGGCAGAGAGACAGAGGAAGAGAGAGAAGCCGGGCTCACCTGAAACGGGGCTCCAGCTCATCCCATGTGGGACTTGAACTCACAACTCAACTCACAACTGACTGAGCCACACAGGCGCTCCAACAATTATATTTCTTATTACCAATTAATAAACTAGCATTCTGATTCTTTTGGATTTAGTTAGCCTCTGCCACTTTTTTGTTTGTTTTTGTTTTTGCTTTTAAAGATCTTATTTTTTTTAAGTAATCTCTACATCCAACCTGCGGCTTGAACTCACAACCCTGAGATCAAGAGTCACATGCTCTACCAACTGAACTAGCCAGGCACCCCAGCCTCTGCCACTTTTTAATTCTCTTAGCAGATAGCATCTGGCATCCCCTATGATTTCCTGATTTTGCCATGAAAGCTTTTTTCACCTTTTGTTTTTAATATTGTGCATTTTATTTTTTCTTTTGATGTTTTTTATCTATGTATTTTTGAGAGGGGGTGAGGAAACTCACAAGAGAGCTGGAGAGGTATAGAGAAAGAGGAGGACAGAGGATCAGAAGTTGGCTCTTTGCAGAGAGCAGAGGGCACAATGCGGGCTCGAACTCCAGAACTGGAGATCATGACGAGAGTCAACATCAGATGCTTAACCAACTGACCCACCCAGGAGCCCCATATTCTTTATTGTTTTTTTCTAAGTAGGCTCCATACCCAACATGGGGCTTGAACTCAAGTCCCTGATTTCAAGAGTCACATGCTTTACCAACTGAGTCAGCCAGGAACCCCTCTTTCACCTTTAATACTAAGGACTTTGAACTAGTTTTAAAGAAGGAAATGCTGAAATGTTTTAATACAGTTTTGCATTTTAGGAAGGTAAGGTTAGGATTGTGGACAGTTAATTGAACAGAAGACAGAGCCAAATCAGAATTAGGAAGTCATACAGGAATTAAGCTAGAAACAATTATGGCCCAGTGAGGTCAAGATAGGAACAGAATAAGTTAAAAAAAATAATAAATTAAACAAACAATAAAAGTTAAGTTTTAGTCTGTTTATAATGGATGTTGTAAGTGAAAAAAGGAGAAACCTAGGATGAAGAGGAATCAGATCCTGATTTCAATGCTGAGCAAAGTAGGATACTGTTCACCAAGACAGAGACAACAGAGGAATAGGGAGTTCATTTTGACTGAGTTTTAGTCCCTTGTACGAGCCATCCTGTGAAAATATCTATTGCTCCTTAGGACTACCGTGTAAAATGGGGGTAGAGGAGAGTCCGCTGACTTTTTGGTGGTAATTGAACCTGGCCGAGGGCATGGATAAAGTTAGGAGGAGTTGATCATTGATGTCACTTCCAACATTGTGTACATCTGTTGTGGAATATAAAACAATATAAAAAAGATAAAATTATGAGCTTACATACTTACCTATGTGCCTACACATATGTATACATATATGTATTTACATTTAGGAATATGATCCTTCTTACTTTGAAGTGGGAAGATCTAAGTGGGAAGGAAGTACACTGTATACGTATTATAATATTGTATAAATTAGTATGTTTTGATCAGAATCAGTGCCTTATATATAAAGAGTTCTGAGTGCTTTATTTTTTAACAACCTCCCCTGTTTTTTTTGTTACTACTCTGTAGAACCAGACTCTTTTTAGATTGAAACAATTGAACAGTAAAGCTTAAGAAGTACTCTGGCAAATACTTAGCAATTCAGAAGTTCAAAGTACAGTGATTTGGATCTAGTAATCCTTCAGTAAATAGCTATTGAGTGGATAAATATCCATCTATAGATGCATAAGCAAATAAAAAGAACCATGTCCTTGATTCTTTGTAACTCTCTTTGAAAATAAAATCAATTTATAAATACTTACCTATGTAAAATATGTTAGTATATAGGCTTTGAACCAGAAAACATAGATGTATATTATTTTTACAGACATACCAATGAGAAATTATTCCTGAACCTTTGCCCTTAAGTATCCTTCTGAATTAAGAAAAGCAATCATTTACTGCAATTTTACATACAAAGCCCCAATATATATAGGTACTTAGTTCTCTGAATTGCCTCTCTTATTTTCCTTATAAGTATTTTCCTTGATTTTTTTTCTCTTTTTTCTTTTCTTTTTTTTTTTTTAACAGACCAAAAAAGCAGCACCTGAGTGGTCTAAGAAACTAAAGATGAAGACCTAGTGTTTTAGATGGATTTGCTGTATCATTATTTACTCCTGAAGTTCTTTCTCTGCTGAACAAAAAGTTTATCTTAATCATGTATACTCGGCATTTTTATAAATAACTAAAACTAATTTTAACTGAATGTTAAATTAACAGATTCCAGCCTAAGAATCAAAATGTATAAAGTACAAACAATAGTCTGCTTTGTATTTGATTTTATCTATTGTGTTACAAAATAAATATCATATGCTCTTATGATTTACATGTTGGAGCTTTTATAATCCTCAATGAATTTTTAAACTATGTGGCTTATAAATATTTGGCTAAATATTGTTATATTGGTGAGTATATTTTCTAGCTATATAATATTAGGTTTAAATGTAACACAAATACCAAGATACCTTACATTTTTTTAAATTAAGAATCATTTGTGAAATCTACCAGAAGACACTTCAAATGCCCAATGATGGTGGTCAGAAATCATTGTAGGTGAAAATGAATTGCTGATTATTTCTTTGGGCTCTATTTTTCCTTATGTTTCATATGATCATTAATCGGTAAAGTCTAGTAGAAAATCTGTTATTCTATTGGACAAGTAAAAATTTGGTGGAAAGTCTCTTGGTACATTGGTCTAAACAGTGCTGATTCAGATGCAGTATGGACCAAATATCTAGTCAGTGACAAAAAAAATTAATAGCATTTTCTCTCTTTCTTGATATGTAATATGTACCATTTCTCATTCAAGAGATAAAACTGAAAGAAGAGGGGGAAGGAGGGAAATAGAGAAAGAAAAGAAAAATCTATTTTTATATATCAGGTTCTCTCAACCAGTGCTGAACATAGTAGCTAGCTGCCTAGTTCTTTGTTCCAGGAGGAGCTGATGGGGGCATCTCTCTGCAGTATGGGATGTTAGCAGCATCTCTGGCCTCCACCACTAGATGACAGTAGAGCCCCCACCCCCACCCCCACCCTCAATTGTGTTCAGTGGAAACATCTCTTGTCCCCTGGGGTAGCAAAGTCCCTCCCTATTTCCTAGTCAAGAACCAGTGATATCAATGATGATTCCTGTAGATATCAAACATGAATACTATCTGTTCAATGTGTTCTTTGAAAATCATAATAGTACATACTGTTAGTTGAATGAGAGAACAGAAAATGCCTTTGATAATAATATATACTTAAAAATCTATCATTGGCCTGAAGACCTTAATCTCCTCTCCCCTCTTTGTTTCATTTAGCTAAACATCTTCTCATATACCACTTTCTGCAACAAAGGTTTGTGAATATGACCTTTCTTAGGCATACATTTAACATCCAGAGTACTTACATGATCCATTAAAACTATACTAATTTGTAGACATAATTTGTTTCCTTCTAAAATGACAGAAGAAAACGTCTTATTTTATGTTCAATTCTAATTATTAACCTAAAACCATTTTATAATTTATTTTGGTTAATCCATTATTGTATGATACTTTAATATAAAGGAATACTGATTGATTATCCAAGTTAAAGTAATGATGTGAACAAGGGCACAGAAGTAGGAAACTTAGGAGCTCATTTAAGAAATAGAAACTGCAGAGATGAAATTGAGGAAGGCTTCCTCCCTCCAAATCCTTAATATTCTTCCCTCTTTTCTTCCTTTCATTACTAGATATAATTCCATTAAAAAAAAAAAGTTCCTACTATTATTTCTTACCATAATATCTATTAATAAATCTCAGGGTTAGAATGTTTGGTTTTGTCTTGAATTATATTTGACATACTGTATTAGTTTCATATGGACAACATGGGGAGTTTATATTTTTATATATTATGAAATGACCACCACAGTAGATGTAGTTACCCTCTGTCACCTTACAGAGTTATAACAATATTACTGACTATATTCCTTAGTTGTATATTACATTCTCATGACTTACTTATTGTATTGTAGAACTAGAAGATTATAGCTCTTAATCCCTGTTACCTGTTTCACCTATTCCTTATCTCCTGTTAGACTGTGATATGAATGCTTCTTGGAAGACCTCTACAGATTTCTAATTCAGATGCCTTATCAGAAAGTCTCATCTCTTCTAACCTAATAATCTGTATTAAATTCTCTACTTTATCTCTCTTTAATTGTGCTTACCATGTTTTATAATAATTGCTTATACTTGTCCATTTCCTTGAAGGCAATAATTGTTTCTTATGCTTTTTTAGTCCTCAGTAATTTAGCACTGTGCCTTGAACTTAAGTAGTAAATGTTTATTTGATGAATTTGGGCAGAGATGAGATATAATGATATAAATTTTTATTTTATTAATGTCTTAAAACTAGAGATTTTTTTTTTTAGTATCATGGAATCTATTCTAGCTCATTTCTTAATGTCACTACAACCCCTGACTTTTCTCCAAATTTCCAGACCTTCACTTCTTCACTTTTTTTCTCCTTATCACTTAATTTATTATTATTATTGGTTAAAAAAATAACAAAATTTACTGTCTTACCCATTTTTAAATGTACAGTAGTGACTATATTCACATAGTTGTACAGCAAATCTCCAGACTTTCTCATCTTTCAAATCTGAAACTCTATACTCGCTAAACATAAACAGCTTCTCATTTCCCCTCCCTGGAAACCCAGTATTTGTCTTTTTGTGACTGGCTTATTACACATAGCAAAATGTCCTCAAGGTTCATCCATGTTGTAGCATATGTCAAAATTTCCTTCTTATTTAAGACTGAATAATATTCCGCTGTTTGTATAAAGCACATTTTTTTAATCCATTTATCCCTTGATGGGCATCTGGGTTGTTTTCACCTCTTGGCTACTGTGAATCTCCTTATTTCCTAACTCTTACCATAATCCTTTCCTGGCTTTGGCATTTTCTTATTAAAAAATAAATAAAAACAGAATTAGCATAAAATTCTTTTTTTCTTGCTAAATGTTTTATGACATGTTGCCCAAGTGAAAGAATAATGGCTGCCATTATCAAGCTCCTTCTATCATCCAGTTGCTGTGTTACATGCTTTCTTCTCCTTAATTTACTTAATCTTCACAGTAACTTTGCCAAGTAAGCATTATCTTCATTTTTAAAAGAAGAAACTGAGACTCAGAGTAACTTAATGGCCCAAGATCAGACACATAATAAATAGAAGTGGATGTGAACCAAGACTGTCTAATTCTAATGGCCAAGCTCTTTCCAGAATGCCCTCCTGCTTCTCATACTTCACTCCCTTTCCCCACCCCCTGCCCCAGTGAGATGGAAAGGAGGGGGAAAAATCTTGATTTATCAGCTTTCTTTGGGAAAAAATATAGATAAGACCTGTCACATAATTGAATTTTTATTCAAGAAAAATTTATAGATGTCAGATGTATTCCTAAAGATAATAATGTGGCAGTGATAAAGGATTCTGACGCTAAGGAATTCCATATTCTTCTAACAGTTCTTACTAAGTTAATCATATATAGTAAGCTTTTTAGAACCAACTAAATGGCCCGCGCATTAATTAATTCATGCATTCATTCAACAAACATGAAAAACCTAAGATGTATAAAGCATTCAAACTTTGAATTGTTTGTTCTCATCCTTTTCTCAAAGGGCTTTGAAAAAGCACTCTATGGTGTCTCAAACACCAGAGGAGAGATTTTATCTTATCCTCCATATAAGAATTTCTGAAAAGAACTATCACACAGTGACCCAGAGTACTCCAAATTCACTATATTATATGGTCAGTGGTTAGATAATCACCCATCAGGAAGTTTAAAGCAAGATTCCCACATTTAGAGGAGGTTGAAGCTATTAATGAGCCAGATTCCCTTTCATTCTAAGATCTTGAAAAGCTAAGACTATGCACAAAAAGGGGCAGGGAAAATAGTTTATTTTAATGTTACTTAGTTTAGAAAGTAGTAAGTACTATAAATGCTTCGAAGAAAGGTTTCCTGAGGCATAGAGGTCACCAGACAAAGCTAGCCAGCTAGCTACCAAGAATCCTCTCTAGGTATCGTTTACTTTGGTTGATTTACAAGAGTCCGTAGTCCAGGCTCAGAAACTTGATTTTATTATTATAGTGAAGGTGACATCTTTCAAGAGTATGCCCCCACTCACTGGTGTATAAATCATGTATTTTGAGCAAGAAGTAAAACTATTCTACATAATAGAACTCCAGGATTGGCGCAGATGGAACATTCTCTCCCTGTTTTCCCTTGGCTTCTGCAATACTGTAAACTCATCATTTTCCTCCTCCCTCCTCTTCAAGCTGATCATGAACCATTAATCTCTTTTCCCTTAAATCTGTTTCCTGTTCTGTATCTAATCTCTTGATAATTTCTGCTCCCTGCCTTTAATTACTATATGCCAATATTGCCAAATATATATCTCTAGGTCAAACTGTGTCTTTTAATTTAACACCTGCCTACTTGACGTGTCTCCTTGGATGTCCCATTGTGAGCTCAAACCTGACATGTACAAAACTGAATTCACCAAGTTTCTTTTCCAATCGTCAATAGATGGTACCACCATCTATCTTCTTGGTGGCTCATATCACGATTCTGGGAATCATTCTAGACCCTTCTCTTACTGACTCGCAAGCATTCAATCACCAAGCCTCATTGATCTGCCTCATAAATATTTCCCCTTTTTAAAAAACTTTTGATTATGAGAACTTCCAAGTGCACCAAAGGGCAAAGATAAACATCAGCAAAGCAGGTTGGGGAGACTCATGTGTTTGCTATTTGTGGTAGTGGTTTCATGAGTGCTTATGTCACGGTTTATAAAATTGTACATTTTTTAAATGTGCAGTTTATTATATGCCAGTTGTACCTAAAAAAATGTTTGAAAAGGAAACCAGGAAATCACTAGTTAGTAATCTCCAATGAAATAAATGATTCAGGTATCAGTCACCAATGAATGCTGAAGAAATGGGATACAAGGATAATAGGGAACTTTATATCAGGCCATAATCACCTAAACGTTCTTATCAACCTTACTATCACTAAAAGTGGGGCAAGCAGAAATTATGTGCCTCTTGATGTGAATAATGTGAAATATAAAACAATACCTATGCAGCATCCTTGGGAATAACAAACAGCCTGAATCAAATCAAGTCTTCAGATCTAACTTCAGTCTACAGGCAAAACAAGAAATAGATAAGCTGAATAACACCATGAAGAAGGAATTGCCTAAATCCAGAATGTAGGACGTTATGGGTATTAGAAATGTTCAGTGTTTCCAGGCCTTCCGATAGAGCTATGAAATTAATGTTCTTAAATGGAGGGGGAAATCATAAGCTCCTACTGATACATCCAGTCTAACTTAAGATTTTTGTGAAGATTTCAACTTCTTGGTTTTTATATTTTGTATTTTATTTACTGTTTATGAATTTCTGTCACCAACTTAATTTAAGCGCTTATGTCTGCTTCCCTAAGTTATGTCAATAGTATTCAACCTGATCTTCATAAATCTACCATGCCTTTCTCCAAACCATTCTCTACAGAACAATAATCTTGTTTCTTTTTCTATACCACAATTTTTCATTCAAAGTTTAATCTACGGTTTATATAAGGTATTTATAAGTCATGAACTTGAAAAACAGAACAAAATGCAATTGAGGTATAAGAAGCACAGGTGCCGTGTTTCAGTAAATTTAATTCAAAATTTTAAATGACCAGATAAATGAGTCTTATTTTTTACTAAACCCATGTAAATATGGATTTCAATAAATAAGTATATGTAAATATTGATTTCATATAAGGTAGAGAATACTCTTATTTTTCATTTAATGAAATCCTGGCCATTTTAATCATAAGATTTTACATCACTGGCATTTTTTTAAATTATTAACTATATTGCCCATAATGTAAAACTTTTTTTGGAATAGTTGCCAGTTATTTCACTTGCTACCTTCACAGACTAGAAGTTCAGAATTTTTTTTAACCAGTAAAATGAGTTTATTCTTGAATAGCAGATAAATTGCAATTTGGAACTAGAAAACTTCGGTGAACCCGAGGCAAGTTCCCAGATTCACCTTTAAAAACTTCTGTAACGTGCAGCCTGCCGGGAGGTGGCACAGCCACGCGCCGCCCGTCAGGAGGCGGTGTGGTCACGTGTATCACGTGTGGAACCGCTACGGCCACGTGGGTAGCGGCCCACCAGCAAGCGGTACGTCCACACACATCACGTGTGGAAGTGGTACCCACGTGGGGAGGCGGTATGGTCACGCCGGAAGCCATGCAGCCACAGCCCGGGGACGTGGTGCGGCCACACGCGGCAGTCTGGGGAGCCGCACGTCACATGCGGAAGCGGTACGGCCACGTGGGGCAGCTGTACGGTCACGCGCAGCGCGGCGGGAGGCGGCTCGGCCATGTGCGGCAAGTCAGGTGGCGCTGGTATGGCCTAGGGCGGGGGGGGGGTGGGCCGAAGGGTCGCACTGGGAAGCAGTACACCCACGCCGCGCCTCACAGTTGTGGACAGCGTGTGGGGGGCCGAGGGGGCCTGGAGGGCTTCCGGGTGGAGTGCCGGCGGCCAAGGGAGGAGGGCGCAGTTAGCAGGAGCCAGAGGCCTGTTCAGAGCCTGTGTTTTAAATGGGGAAGGAAAAATAATAATAATAAAAACTACTGTATACGGGGTTAATATTCATTTTATATGAAGAACTTACATAACAGTAATAATTAAAAATCAGGGAGAGGACCTAAGTAGACGTTTTTCAAAAAAAAAAAACAACATAAGATTGCCAAAAGACACGTGAAAAAAAGCTCAACACCTCTCATCATCAGGAAATTCAAATCAAAACCACAATGAGATGTCACCTCACATCTGTCAGAATAGCTATCATCCAAAAAACAAATAACAAAAAACAAGTGTTGGTGAGATTGTGGAGAATTGGAAGCCATCATGCACTGTTGGTGGGAATAGAAATTGGTGGAAAATAGTATAGAGGTGCCTCAAAAAATTAAAAACAAATAACCAGAGAATTAATTGAATTTAATGAATAATTTAATTAATTAAGGGATGCCTGGATGGATCAGTCAGTTATGCATCGAACTTCGGCTCAGGTCATAATCTCGCAGTTTGTGGGTTGGAGCCCTGTATCAGGCTTGGGCTGGCAGCTCAGAGCCTGGAGCCTGCTTCAGATTCTGTGCCTCCCTCTCTCGTCTCTGTCCCTCCCCTGCTCTGTTCTGTCTCTCAAAAAGAAAAAGTTTTTTTTAATTTTAAATAAATATTTTAATTAAAAATAGAAATACCATTTGATTCAGTACCCCCCAGAAAACAAAAGTTCTAATTAGAATAGATACATGCACCCCTATGTTTATTGCAGAATTATTTACAATAGCCAAGATATGGAAGCAACCCAAGTGTCCATTGATAGATAAATGGGTAAAGATGTGGTATACACATAACAAGGGAATATTACTCATCCATAAACAAGAATGAAATCTTGCCATTTGCAACAACATGGATGGACCTAGAGGGTATTATGCTAAGTGAAGTAAGTCAGACAGAGAAAGGCAAATACCATATAATTTCTCTTACGTGTGGAATATAAAAAGCAAAACAAGTGAACCAACACAAAAAGAGACTCTTAAATACATAGAACTAGTAGTTGTCAGAGGTGAGGTAGGTTGGGGTATGGGCAAAATAGATGAAGGGGCGTAAGAGGTACAAATTTCCAGTTATGAAATCAATAAGTCATGGCAGGGAAAAGTTCAGCAAAGGGAATATAGTCAATAATATTATAATAACATTGTATGGTGACAGGTGTGGAGCACTGAGTAATGAATAGAATTATCAACTCACCATGTTGTATGCTGGAAACTAATATAACATTGTTTGTAAATTATACTTCAATAATAAATAAAAATTAAGTTAAAAAGATTGCTATATAGGCATAACATTAAGTTAATGCTTCTAAATAGATGTATAAAAACATGTATTTCATTACCCTCACTCTATAGATCCCAAAAGTATCCTAAATTTAGCCGGTACTTTTAGTTCTTGTACTAGAAGTATGTTGTACTTCCTTCATATTCAAGGAGAATACAGTTTAGATTGGAAAAATCTTCAGACATTTCTTTTAAACAAATTTTTGATACATTATTTTGTCTTTGGGCCTTTACTTTTTATTTTTCTTATTTTATAGTTGAGCACTTTTCAATTCAGAAACATAACACTACCTTAGACATTCAATCCTGTGACTAATGAAACATGTTCTAAACTGTATTAAGCAGTTTAGAATCTACCATATTATATTGCCCCAAATGTAATGAGATGGAATAGAATAAAAACGACTGTCCTCAGTTACAACATAAGATGTTTCTTTTCTTCTAATAATGGAAATGCTTATATGTCACTGGAGGGAAAAAGTTTTAAGCTCTAAACAGTTTAAATCATTCAATGTCACAGTATATAATATAGCAGTTGTAGTCCTCATTGCTAACAGCTTCATAAAAACTAATAACATGTAGTTTCAAGCACAGAAAAAGAGAGTGAAAGTAGAGATTTTTTTTTTCTAAAATGCCCTGTCATGTGGAATAAATGGATTAAGAGCAGAGGAGAAAAAATTAATTGCAACTTTGTCCTTCAGATAATCAAAATATAAGCCCCCCAAAATGAGAAGTTTTAGAAGCTGATCAAAAAGCTTGAACACCAGCTTTGCTGTTGGTCATTACAGTTTCCTTCCTAGTAAATCCAGGGATGGTTGGAGGAGTTTGTCCTGACTATTAAATATTTGTAAAACCTCATAGTACACTATTACTATTATACTATTTATTATACACTCTAATTTTTCTCTATCATCCTATACTTAGCATGTTGATTCGTAAAACCTCGGCAGAGTCTTTGACAATTTTTGGTAATTGTAAAAAACACGGAACAGAAGTTTACCCTCTTAACTTTTAAGTGCCCATTGCAGTATGGGATGGTGTGCTCTAGAGTGTTTAACAAGCGGCTTGCAGGGGAAAAACCCAGATTTGGCAAGACCCGGGTTTCCATGGTGAGATGCCATATGGCCAGCATCGAACCAGGATGGTGGCACCGGGCACAGGAGCGTACGGTGAGCTGCCCCGCGCAAGCTGATGGGCCCTGCACACGCTGCTGGGGCCCGAGGGTGCAGCCCTGCACGCCTTCCAGCTTCTCTCCATCTACTCCCTGCGTTACTCTTACTCCTTACTCGGCGACCTTTTCACAGTTCCTTACGCTCCCCGGCTTTCTTTTCTCAGGATTTTCACCTCGGGGTGCTTCTCTGCCTAGGAAACTGCACCCTCCTTCCCTGGCTGCTCGTGCCTTAGGTCTCAGGCTTCCCGTGCACCCGCTACACGAGAGCTGGGATCATGATAGAAAAGGGGCGGGGGGGGGGGGGCGCGGGAACCTGTGGTTTTGGTTTTGTTTTAATGTGTTCTTTAAAAACAAAACAAAAAAAAAGTTTTCCAAACCACTGCCCTAGACCGCAAGCACTAGGATGGGCACTGCCAGCCGGATTCTCATTTCCTAGGTCTCCAGTATCCAGTCCTGACCCGATCCGGACCATTGTCAGCCTAATTCCTTCCATCAGGTTCCATTTTGGTGCTTCTGTTCTGGGGGCCTGTGGACCTGCCCTCCAGTTGCCTATTTGCTCTATCCCAGGAAATGGTTATTTTACAGTCTCACTGGCAGAGGACTGCTTTATTCTTATATGCTATTCACTCCATACCAGCTACACAGATGATTATTTCATTATTTTGAATGTTCTGATCATAATATGATTTTGAAGGCCTTGTTCAGACTTACAATGTTTTAACATCCCTCTTAAAAGAGTGTACCTCATATCTTAACGTATGTCATTTTTTGTAATGTTCATTTTTGAGAAACAGAATGTGAGCGGGGGAGGGGCAGAGAGGGAGACACAGAATCTGAAGCAGGCTCCAGGCTCTGCTCAAACTCACCAACTGGGAGATCATGACCCAAGCTGAAATTGGACGCCCAACCAACTGAGCCACCCAGGTGCCCCTTACCCATGTCACTTAAATACAATGGAAATGTAAGCCATTTTTAGTCATCTTATAAACATTGTCTTCATTTTTTTAAGAGAATATTTTTAATGCTTATTTATTTATAAAGACAGAGAACGTGGGGGAGGGGCAGAGAGAGAAAGAGAATTTCAAGCAGGCTTTGTACTGTCAGCACAGAGCCCAGTGTGAGGCTTGAACTCACAAACCATGAGATCAAGCCCTGAAACAAAATCAAGAATCCGTTGCTTAATCAACTGAACCAATCAGAAACCCCAACACTGTCTTTAGGTCATAGGATTTATTTATACCACTGTTACATATTTCCACTAACATCATTTTCAGGAAAGTACAATGAAATTTTCCATGGCCACATACTTACTAAGTCTTCTCTCTCTCCCTCCATTCCTTCTTCCCTCCTTCATCTTCCCTTTCTTTAAAAAATTTTTTTTTTCTGGGACGCCTAGGTGGCTCAGCTGTTTAAACTGCGGACTTGGGCTCAGGTCATGATCTCACAGTTTCGTGGGTTTGAGCCCGTGGGTTTGAGCCCTGTATCAGGCTCTGTGCTGACAGTTCAGAGCCTGGAGCCTGCTTCGGAATCTGTGTCTCCCTCTCTGTCCCTCTCCCACTCGTGCTTTGTCTCTCTCTCTCTCTCTCTCTCTCTCTCTCTCTCTCTCTCAAAAAATAAACAAATATTTAAAAAATAATGAGAAAAAGACTTATTGTTTTAATTTCTTTTAGTTAGTAAATTGGTACCTGAGTGAGAATAATAAGTCTATTTTTATATCTTCTTTGATCTGTTACATTGTATCGGGTATTTATCGAATATATATTTTCTATATCTAATCACACTTTATTCTCTGTTTAGTAACTGTAGAACAATGAAAATACTTATTGAGAATCTAAAGTTAAATACATATCCCCTAAACCTTAAAAGTCCGTTGCATTTGTAATTCCTTAAACACCATCTGTTAGTGCTTTTAGTAAGCAAGTTGTTAATTGATGGGGCAGAAATGTCACTAACATTAAAAAATTGTGCTCTAAAATGTGTTTAGACATTCTAAACTACTGATGACTTCTCTCTCATTACTCTGCTCACTTATCTGCAATACTGCACCCACAGTCATAAATCTTCTGCCTCTTTTACTTCCAGTTCCTTCCATTTATTTCTCGTATGATCATCTTGATTTACTATTATTGGTATGATTGGATCATCATTACTGATTACTTGTACAGATCCAGGATCATACTATCTGCTCTGTAAAATGTTACTTCCACTTTTATTTTCTTACTTCTAGTATTTTATAAATTTTAAAAGCACTTTTCCCCAAAATGCTTTTACTTGGAATTAGTAAAAAGTTATGATCCTAAGGACCTACAACAAATAATAAAAACATGTATCTAACTTCTATTACCTTTGGTGACTATGCCCATTAGAGCAAACCCTAGAAGGTAAAGAGCTTTGGGATGGCGTATTTGCCAGTATCCTCAGAGCTTGGAACAACGCCTTACGCATGCTAGATGGTTGATAAAGGATGGTTGAATCAATGACTCTGGGGACAGGAGGGGAAACACCCATGTCTTTACTTATGTGGCACTGAATGCCCACAAATATGTACGTGTTTTTTTTTTTTTTAAGATTTTAGTTTTAAGTAATCTTGACACCCAGCGCGGGGCTTGGATTCACAACCTCAAAATTAAGAGCTGCATGTTCTACTGACTGAGCCAGCCAGGCACCCCAAATATATATGTATTTTAATTACTTGTAGAATCAACGGGTCCAGTTTCCATCCAGTTTGATCAAAAGAAATTATATGGCCAAATCCACCAGATCTCCGTGTGGGATTTTCAGTCACAGGTTCTTTATGCACCTGCTGTTTCAATAAAGGTAAAATAAAATTTTGCATGTGATTGTCCTAGCAACTATTCATGCAGATGGGTGAACTGATTATTAAAAAAAAATGGAGGGGCGCTTGGGTGGCTCAGTCAGTTAAGCATCCGGCTTTGGCTCAGGTCATGATCTCACGGGTCATGGGTTCAAGCCCTGTGTCGGGCTCTCTGCTGACAGCTAGCTCAGAGCCTGGAGCCTGTTTCAGATTCTGTGTCTCCTTCTCTCTCTCTGACCCTCCCCTGCTCATGCTGTCTCTCTCTGTCTCTCAAAAATAAATAAAAAACAGAAAAAAAAAATTTTTAAATGGAGTGCCTTGGTGGCTCAGTCGGTTAGGCGACCTACTTTGGCTCAGGTCATGATCTCACCATTCCTGAGTTCAAGTCTTGTGTCCAGCTCTGTGCTCACTGCTTGGAGCCTGGAGCCTGCTTCGGATTCTGTGTCTCCATCGCTCTCAATTCCTCCCCTGCTTGCACTCTGCCTCTCTCTCTCTGAGAAATAAAAACATTTAAAAAGAATTTTTTTAAACATACTTTTTTGTTTTGATTTTATAGAATCAGGAGTAAGTGGTTTTAGCAGAACTGTACAGATGTTGGTATGATTTTCTTTGACCTCATAAATAGTCTTGAATTTAATTTTCAAATACAGATTTATTTTAACTTTTTCGGTATGTAGACACATAACTCCTTAAATTCCTATTTTGTTTTTTTTTTGTTTTTTTTGTTTTTTTTTTTACAATTTTTTATTTTTTTATTTTTTTTTCCATAAATATTTTATTGTCAAATTGTTTTCCATACAACACCCAGTGCTCTTCCCCTCAAGTGCCCTCCACCATCACCACCACCTGTCTTAAATTCCTATTTTGAAGCTTAGGGTTCATTCCCTTCCTTGTTGCATACACAACTGCCCTCTGTATTCCATGTCTGTTTTCTTTTATTTAGAGCAATATCTGAAATTCTTATTTTTTTATTTGTTCATAGACTGCCCCTCCTAAACACCATGAAAGCAGACCATCTTTTCTGATCCTGCTATATCCCCAGCACCTCGAATAGCCCCAGGCACAGAAAAAATTGCTCCTGGAAATTGTATTGAACAGTAGGAAGAAAGGAAGTAAAGAAAGAAAATGGCACTTGCTTTCTGATTTTTTTTTTTCATATTGCATTTTGGTTAGAAAAATGCCGTAGTCCAAATACCATCGGCTGAGTAGCTTCTAAATACTGGAAATTTATCTCTCCGTTCTGGCTGCTAGCTAGGTAGTCCAAGATCAAGGCACAAATTCAATGTCTGGTGAAGTTCCACCTCTTGGTTCATGGGTAGCTATGTCCTGTTGCTGTGTCCTCACCTGAACAAGGGGGTAGGGAGCTCTCTGGGGTCTCTTTTATAAGCCACTAACCATATTCATTTTTTTAATGTTTTTTTTAAATTTATTTTTGATACAGAGACAGACAGAGCATGAAAGGGGGAGGGGCAGAGAGAGAAGGAGACCCAGAACCGGAAGCAGGCTCCAGGCTCTGAGCTGTCAGCACAGAGCCTGACACAGGGCTAGAACCCACGAACGTGAGACCTGACCTGAGCTGAAGCCGGAGGCTTAACCGACTGAGCCACCCAGGTGCCCCCACTAACCATATTCATGACAGCTCGACCCTCATGACCCAGTCACCCCCTCAAAGTGCCGCCTCTGAATACCACCAGCCCATTGGGAATTAAACATAGGAATTCTGGGGGGAAACAAACAGCCGTAGCATTAAAAAAAATTTTTTTAAGTTTATTTTTGAAAGAGAGAGAGAGAGAAAGAGAGAGCACGCGAGCACGTGCCCCCAAGCAAGTGGGGGAGGGGCAGAGAGAGAGAGGGAGCAGAGAATCCCAAGCAGAGCCAGATGCAGGCTCAAACTCGTGGACTGTGAGATCATGACCTGAGCCAGAATTAAGAGTTGGATGCTTAACCAACTGAGCCACCCAGGTGCCCCACAGAAAATAATTTAGTAAGTAATTAGATAACCCCTCCTCCCATGTTACCCAGAAAAACAAGTCATTTTTCATCTTCTTATCTTTACATCTTCTTTTTCCCCTTGGTCTTAAAAAAAAAAAGGTGTCTCCCTTCCAAGCTTAACACTATTATACTTGTAGTTCTTTACTGTATGTTGAAGTGGACATGTGAGAATCCAGGAAGAGTATAAAATAAAAAAATGCAGAGGGCCAGAGGCAAAATACCGACATGTGAGGATAGGACAAAGGAAGGAAAAAACAGAACGGAGAACCTTCACTCTCATTTACCCCTTGCAATCTGGTGTCTGCCTAAACTCCCGAATTAAGAGCCTTCTTCCAAAAAGTGCGTACTACACCTCTTATTATTGAACTTCTAAGTTTTCATTCTCACTACTTCCTGTCTAAACCTGCTGGCCCCTGGGATAGTCATTCCCCAGTATTCAATCATGAGCCCTGTGTTTTACTTTTCTCGACTCTTTTGAGGAAAAAAGGCATTACAGAGAACTAAATGTATCCTCCCCTGGCTTCCTCCCACCCACTTCCACATCTTTTAAAGGAGGAATTTCCCCAAATATTCCTGCCTCTTCCCACCTCCTAACTGGAACGTTTTATTTAAGGAACTGTGCTTGTATTGTTTTCCTCTTCCTTTCCATTTTGTCCACAAAAGAACCAGCCCATTCTACTCCTGGCACAGTGCGCTTCCCCTCTTGTTCTAAGTCACAGTTCCCACCTTGTGGCTGAGGGGCAAGTCAGGCATAGTGGGAGAGAGGGAAGGGCTAAGGGCTCACTGACCATCACATTAAACTATGTCCTATAGTATTTATCAATAAGAAAGGTGATACTTTACATCTCTACCTATCCCTTTTCCTTTCCTAACCTATTTGTTCAGACCCTGCCTGGGAAGAAAGAAGCTATTTATTGAGCCCCACACATCTCCACAACATTAAAGAATTTTTTATTTTATTTTATTTAAGTAAGTTCTGTGCCCAACACGGGGCTTGAACTCCCAACCCGCTAACATCAAGAATCACACGCTCTATCCAGTGAGCCAGCCAAGAGTCCCAGACGTTTTTTACTTTTTAAAGAGATTTGTATACTCCCATTGCGACATAATGTAAAGTTTCTTTTTTACCCTTTCTTTTCCTGAGATAACTATCTGGTCTCTGTTCAAACGTACAGAACTTGTTTGTCCCAACGGGCTGGCTAAGTCAGTAGAGCAGGAGACTCTCCATCTTGGGGCTGTGAGCTCAAGCCCCATGTTGGATACGGAGCCTACTTTTAAAAAATAATAAAATAAGGGCACCTGGGTGGCTCAGTCAGTAAGCCTCTGACTTCAGTTCAGGTCACGATCTCACAGTTCGTGAGTTCGAGCCCTGTGTCAGACTCTGTGCTGACAGCTCAGGGCCTGGAGCCTGCTTCGGATTCTATGTCTCCCTTGCTCTCTGCCCTTTCCCCACTCACACTCTGCCCCTGTCTAAAAAATAAAGAAACGTTAAAAAATGTTTTTAATAATAAAATAAAAAATAAGTAAATAAAAATTTTAAAGTACACCAAAAAGTCTTCGTCCCTTTGGGAAAAAGGTGTCGGTAAAATCTAATAGTTAATACAACTGTATTTTTTTTTTTTTTGACATTCTAAATCATGACAAGTATTCATGGATGAAAGGAATGAGTCAACTATTGTCAGAGGACTTTCGAATTCTCTCTGTAGCCCAAAGAGAGTCTCTTCTGGTTTCAGTCCCATGTTACCAACTGCCTATGAAATATTTCTTCTTTATTTTTTTCATCACCCTACATATATTTCAATTCTTTGAAACTTTCTGAGTTTACATAGAAGTTGTAAGACAAATGCAAATAATTCTCATGTAGCCCTTAGCCAGATTCTCCAAATGTCAACATTTTATCACATTTGCTTTATCTCCCTCAACCTTTTTGTATTGTTAGTGTTGTTCTGAACCTTTGAGAATACTTTGAAGATATGATTTCCTTTCACTGCCAAATGTTTCAATGAACATCTCCTAAGAACAAGAACATTCTTTCACGTAAGCACAGAGGACAATGATCAAAATCAGGAAATTAGCATTGATACAATACAATTATCTAATCTAAAGACCTTATTCAGATTTTACCAATTGTCCCAATCATGACCTTGATGGCAAGAAAATCTCTGATTGTTCACTACATTCAGCTGTCCTATCTTTTAAGTCTTCTTTAATCTGGAATAGTTCCTCATTCATTCTTTGTCTTCTACAACCCTGCTGTTTTTAAAGAGTACACCGCACTTATTTTGTAGACTGTCCCTCAATTACTGTTACTTTGATCTTCCCCATTTGCTTTAATTTATCCCTTTGACATTTTATGAACATTTTTTTAAATGTTTGTTTATTTTGAGGAAGAGAGAGTGTATGAGCAGGGGAGGAACAGAGAGAGAGGGAGAGACAGAATCCCGAGCAAGCTCCATGCTCAGCCCAGAGCCGGATGCAGGGCTCGATCTCACTAACCAGGAAATCGTGACAGGAGCCAAAGTCAATACTTGGACACTTAACTGGCTGAGCCACCCAGGGGCCGCTTATGAACATTTTCTATGTTCATATTCCAGCTTCATATTCCAACAGCACTTCTTACTAAATGATAATCACTTAACCTCTCTGAGTCTTTAGTTCCTCATCTCTAAACTGGGATAATTATGCATACCCAATGAGTTATAGCAAGGATTAAAGGAAGTGATATATTTAAGAGGAATTTACCCTCTAAAACTCATCAAGTTGTATGTATTAAATATATACAACTTTTGGTACACCAATCATATTTTGATAAAGTATTTTTTAAGTTTATTTTTATTTGAGAGAAAGATAGAGAGCAAGTGGGGGAGGGGCAGAGAGAGAAGGAGACAGAACTCCAGGCAGGCTCTGCACTGTCAACGCAGTGCCCAATGCAGGGCTTGAACTCACAACAGTGAGATCATGACCTGAACCAAAGTCAAGAGCTGGATGCTTCACTGACTGAACCACCCACACACCCCTGAAGTGTTTTGGTTTTCTTTATAAGTAATTTACCCAAGGCATGTCACAAAGCCATTTGCTTTTCATGTAATTTGATTTCTCAGCTTTTTATCATCTGGCCACCCTTACATAGATGCGTTCTGATTTGCCCAATGGTCTCTGAAAATGGGGCTCTAGAAGGGCACTTGTTGGGATGAGCACTGGATGTTGTATGTAAGTGACGAATCATGGGAATCTACTCCCAAAGCCAAGACTACATTGTATAGCTGGTATGTTAGCCAACTTTGCAATAAATCATTTAAGAAAAAAAGGACAAATAAATAAAATAAATAATAATGGGGTTCTAGAACTACTTAGCACTCACCTAAATAATTGTCATCCTCATCAGACTAATCACTAGTATTGAACCTGTAGTCAATTAAACCCCTAAATTTTTTCTGCATAAACTCTTTTACTATTATTAGTAGTATTAGTCTCATTATTGATACCACTGCCAATGCTAGTACTTATTGACCTGCCCAACTGTATGTTTCAGGATCAGCATGTGACATGTCCTTAATGGGCCCCTTTCTGTTATGTAATTCTCCTGACTCATGAAGTAGCAATTACCTGCATTTGTGAGATGGAGAATCAGATTTAAATTACTTACATCACATCTCTTATATAAGAGAGCTGGGATTTAGTACCAAATAGATTTTTTAGAACATAAGCATAGCCTTTTTTTTTTCTGTGTCAAGTATCATTTTTATTTTCTACACATCATCTTAACCTTTTGGAACTTACCCAAATCCTGGTTTTGCCATCCAATGTGTACGCGCTTTTCTTCCCCACTTAGATCTTAATGTGACCATTGTGTTTTCCTCCAAGTCATTGATTAAAATATTGTTCAAGAGAGAACCCTGTGACTGTCATAAATGCTAACATTTCCTTCTAGGTTGAAATCAGGCCCTCTCTGGGTGTAATTTTTTCAAATAGATATAAGTAAATCCTGCTGGATTGTAGGCTACTTTACCTATAACCATCTTATCCACAAGAACAACTAAAGATAATTATTTTCTCCTGCCTCTTGCATTCCCCCCGCTATGAATGTAATAGCACCTCTGGGAAAGAAAAAATGCTTGTTTTAGTTTGGCCCAACTTGTTTATATTGAAATAATATTGGTCCCTAGTGACTGTTCCTTTTCTTCTTACAAATCTTCTCTTTAATGAACTACTCTAGAATTTTGATGGAGGTGAATCCAAACAATAGTAGTTTCCAAAATTCTGATCCCTTTCTAACAATGTCACCGAGTTGCTATGTGACCTGAAGAAGGTCACTCTTAAAGAATGAGAAAATTAAACCTACCATTTATTAAGCTCACTGTGCTAACTACATGTATTTGATTTGGGTCGCAATGGATGCAGTAAATATTATGTCTGTTTGACAGATGAGAATAGTAAGACTTGAAGAGATTTTCAAACTTCCCTAAAGTCACTCAGGTTATAAATGGTGGAGCAGCGAGATATATTGTCTCAAAGTGCCAGATTGTTGCAAACTCCTTATGCTGTGATTTATTTTAGGACACTCTGCTCCTACTAACTGTTCATTTGCACCAAATGGTATAGAGTAAAAAGTAGATTTGCTTGAGCATCGAATCACTCCCTTCCCAACTAAATCAGAGCACACCAGAAGGCAGCAATTCCCAGCATGTTTTTCAAGGGAACACTCATCCCTCCAACAGCCTCAGGATTAAGCGGTCCCGTCCAAAGTTGGGCTCTTGCTACTGTGATTCTCCTGCAGAGTCAAAGGATTCCAATGAGCCCTTTAAGAAAGAACTCATTTAACTCTCTTAGACCACAGAGCTAGTTTCAGGAAGGAAATTTGACTTAAACTGTTATAGGAGTTAGTTTTTTGTGTGTGTTGTTGTTTAATTTTTACTCTTTGGGACTCCAAGGATGTCTATCCAAAGATACAATGAGGTTTAAAAATATATATTCTTATTTATATGAACATTCCTTGTTTTGGGGAAGTGCTTTAGCGTTTACTAAAGGCTTCCTCCTACCTGAGGTATCATTTGGCCTGCACAACCTCAAGTTTCAGATTGTGCTGGTATCCTTAGTTTTCATTTACAGAGAAAGGTCTGGAGTTGTTAAGGAATGTGCTCAATGCCTTACAACAAGAGAAGGGGCCAAACTGAAATTCAAATTCAGATTTTCTCAAACCAAATCAAGTACTCTTTCACTTCACTAATGTCTTTGTATGTCTTTCATCATTTAAAAAGCTTGCTGATGTGTTCAAACCAAGCAACTTTAAAAAATGAATAAGGTTATGTCCAAAATAAATAAGCCCATATATACATCACATATGTGATGTATATATGGCAGTTAAAATACTGGAAACGGTCATATTTGGAACTTTTCCCTTTTAAAAAGTTATGGTTTCTTAGCACGAGCACGCTGGGGTTGGGGATGGAAAGCGGGGTCTACCCTACCAAGTCTGAGCCTTGTGGGAACACGGTAGGAGCCTAGAAACAGCAGATTAGCCCACAGCCATCCCTGTTTACACAGTCAGTGTGTGTTTGCCCTGTTTGAAGATACTTCAAAAATAACAATTGTAAAAGAGATTACTGCTTTGATCAGAGAATCTGAATCTCCTTTGTTTGACCATGAATAATTGGCCTTTGTAATGTTAATACTTCTTTTAAGGAATATCAGATCTGTAAACGCACCTTAATTACAGGCAAGCAGTTTTGGAGGGAATTTGTGACAGCATTTTACTGAAGGTCTTTTCTAGTTCTCCAAATCTAATTATAGTAGAAAGATTATTTTAGGCCAAACTGTAAAAAGCTATAATTATTAGTGTTTTGATTAATGTTCACATCGGTCAAAATAGTTATCTTACTGAAAACTAAGATTTAAATCTGTAAAATGTCCTATTTTTCCTCTAAAGCATGGAAGCAAAGGTAAAGCCTTGACTGAGACGAACTTGCTAACCTTGTTAACCATAATTTTGCTGGCAACTCAGAAGTCTTGTTTTCTCCAGTCTTTACATTTAGAAGCACCCCCATGGGAATCCACAACTTAAACAAGGGTTAATTCCTAAAGTCTAATGTAATTTGAAACCAACTAAATAATCCCATCACTGTATATGAGTACAGTATGGAGAAAAGGAAATAATTTTTTTGAGTTGTTCTATTTTAATCTTGTGGTATTAGGCTTAGTTTTTTATTGTCGTCGTAAGAAAATAGATGTTGGGACAGAATGTTAGATGTTGTTGAAGATATGAGGAAATGGGATTACTACAGCGCAGACGGGGCGATTTAGTTAGATAGGAGGAAGAGTTTCTCAAGGACAGAGCGAAATCTCCTTACAGGGAGGTGGTTGAAAGTTGCATATTTTATGAAATGGTGTGAGGCAAAACCTGTGTGCCAAGCAAGGCCAGGTCTGAGAAGAGAACCTTCCCATTGATTGTGTTTGTTATCTTACATCCTATTAAATCCCAAAATGGGATTTTCTCCTCACCTGGCTGCTCGCAACAATTAAGCACTTAACCCTCGTACTAGCTGCTACCTTCCAACACAGAGGATTTTTCTCTGTATCATGTTAACATTTAAACTTATCATTTAAAAACTATGAATAGAGCCAAACACACCTGTATACTAGCGGAAATATCTCTGAAGTTTAAGCCACACTGAATTAGCACATTCCGAGTCGTGCGTGTGTGTGTGTGTGTGTGTGTGTGTGTGTGTGTGTGTGTGTGTTTCCTAATTACGGCAACAATTAGCTTTTCAGCATTTCATTCATTCCAAGCAGCAGGGATGGAGAACAATAATCTTGTTTACCCGAAGCCCAGACAGTATACCTAGCTTTGTTCCCTCCACAGCCTAATCTAAACGCTTTGCTAGATGCCATCCCACACAATACCGTGTGACTGGCCCCCCTCAAAGAACCTCCTTTGCCGGTTAATTCAGTTGTCACTGAAAACCTCTACAAGGTCAAGGAAAAACAGGTAACAGGCCCTTTCCAACTTCATAAGGTGGCACATTTTATTTACATTTATTTCAAAGGCAGAGATCCTCAGATATAGGAACCTTTTTAAAAAACCGTTTAATCTGTTAAAATTATCAGAGGGAAAACAATGGAACTCCTACAAATTGTTGTTGACAATTAATGGAATAGAAAGGTGGCTGTTGTAAATTGCTCTCTCGCAGTAATGGGGAAAAGCAAATTATTAAATGGACAAGTTATTTACGTTTGAAAATAAACTGCATCTCACACTGGGAAATTAGGTTACAGGAAGTTCTGCATTGCAACATGAACAGGTCATTAGTTTTAATTTTCCACAACAAAGATTTTTAGGGTAATTTGCTTTTATTAGAATGGAGTCATTTCTCTCCTACATACATTATCATTCAACACCTCTATTGTCACCCTTAGAGTTCCCCCCCCCGAAATGTGTAAGAAGAATATCCTTGATTTTTCTAAGTGTCTAAATAATATGGCAAACGTTTTATTGCGTTCAGCCAGGACTAAAACAGTAGGTGAGCACAGTGCAAATTATCATCCGCATTGTACAATGCCAAACGTAATAACACTAGGAAGGTATACCACCAGCATTTGACATGTTTTAGTGTTTTAGTGTACTTAGTGTACACAGTGTATTTTTCTACTGTAAAATGTAGGCTCCTGCAGAAGAAGAACAATAATCAGTTATACATTAACCACAAAAGGTCATTACTTGTGGCAAATGCAAAGTCTATTGATCAAGTAATATTTGTCAGTAGAAATGAGCCTCATTACTGAATGAAGCCCATGAAGGAAACCATTGTCCAGTGGGACATCATGATATGTGCAAATCATCCCTTTGCTTGGTTTGAATATCATCAAATGTTTGTCTTCACTTTTACAATATAAGTTACTAACTTTTCAGCTAATCAATCCCTGAAGCTGCATTCTTCTGTTAACTTACTGTGTGGCACAATGATTAATCCCCTACTGTTAACTATAAGAAAAAAATTAAAAGAAAATGAATGGCATATGCACTTGTGTAACAAAATTATCTATAAACTAGTTTCCCAGCATGAGCTGTGGTTTGCTCTCAAACTTAAATAACTTGTCCATGTAACCTTATCTTCCGGGTACTTCCTGCAAACTTCATGTATTATGCAATCAAGCCCATAAATATAGGTAGAAGTTAACTTGAATGGCTGAAACAGACTTAACCACACACATGTAATTAAAGCTTTATCACCACTTCTGTCATAAACCTCTCCCTTTTCTTTAAGAGATTTACCAAGCTATCATAAAAATGTATTATGGCTCTTTCTTTGCAAAACATGAACTTCTAAGAAGTGGCTTACCTCCTTAATTAAACATACTGGACTGGGGATTAGAATCCCATACCGGTGCAATATTTGTGCTGCTACGTGTCATGGTAACCCATGTATATCGAATGTCACAGGGTTGACCTGGCACTGGTATTAATTATTCCCTATGTCCCTTAAAAAAGAACCAAATAATTCCAATGATGACATATTACCAGGGGCAAACAATTAAACCCATTTAACCAGTTCACTAGCTAAACAATGAAAAGTATAACAGATTGCTTTGTGGGGGAAAAAAGTGACTATATAGAAACAAGTATCACTACTGGGAAAGAGAGATTTTCCAGGGATGGTGTAAACCTAAAATAATTACGCAGGAAGATTGAAAGGATCAGATCGCCTCAAATGACTTAGCAAAAGACTCTAGCAAGCATGTTACTGATATATCAGTATATATTTTCAGGAGCTATTTCCAGTAGCATGAAATCTTGTAGTGTATATGCAGTATATTGAGAAACAACACTTAATGTCATATATGTGTGTGTATGTGTGTGTGTGTATGTATTTTATCATTATGGTCACATTGATTCATGACACTCTCCATTTTGTTAGACATTCTCCTAGACTGTATTACATAAATTCTTTTTTTTAAATATAATTTATTGTTAAATTGGCTAACATACAATGTATACAGTGTGCTCTTGGTTTTGAGGGTCAATTCCCATGATTCATCACTTACAAGATCCAGTGCTCATCCCAACAAGTGCCCTCCTCAAAGCCCATTGCCCACTTTCCACTGTACTTAAGAGTCTATATTTAGAGTCTTTTATGGTTTGCCTCCCTCCCTCTCCTTTGTAACTATTTTTCCCCTACCCTTCCCCCATGGTCTTATGTTAAGTTTCTCAAATTCCACAAATGAGTAAAAACATATGATACCTGTCTTTCTCTGATTCACTGATTTCACTTAGCATAACACCCTCCAGTTTCATCCATGTTGTCGCAAATGGCAGATTTTCATTCTTTCTCATTGCCAAGTAGTATTCCACTGAATATATAAACCACATCTTCTTTATCCATTTGTCAGTTAATGGACATTTAGGCTCTTTCTATGATTTGGCTATTAGGATGTATTACATAAATTCTTTATACAACAACTAAAAATTGGATTTGATCAGTCCATGTGCTCACTGCTCTCACCAGTCTATCCAGTTTGTGATTTAGACCCCAAGTACCATGCCAGTTCTTGCGTGGAATTCCCTCCCCCTTCCTGCTAGCCATTGTTTTGCAGAACCTTGTCTTTTCTTTAAGGGTCAACCCAAGAATGAACTTCCACAGTGAACTCTCCCTTCCTTGTTTACTATTCATTTGTGCATGATGAAGTGATTTGGTATTTTATGTGTGCATCTATTGTAATTTCAGCCAAGTAGGAAGCTATTCCACTTAAGGACCCTGCTGTCACCATAGCTTCCAGTGTTTTACACATAGTAGGAATCTAGTAAATATTTGTTGGTTGCTTTAAAAAATCTTTTGGGGGCACCTGGGTAGCTTAGTCTGTTAAGCGTCCAACTTCAGCTCAGGTCATGATCTTGCAGTTCACAGGTTTGAGCCCCATATTGGGCTCTGTGCTGGAAGCTCAGAGCCTGAAGCCTATTTTGGATTCTGTGTCTCCCTCTCTCTCCGCCCCTCCCTACTTCATGCTCTGTCTCTCTCTCTCTCTCTCTCTCTCTCTCTCTCTCTCTCTCTCTCTTTCTCTCAAAAATAAATAAACACTTAAAAAACTTAAAAGAATTATAAGGAAATATTTAATCTGTCCTCTGCTCCCTGTACATACATACTATGGGCAATTTGCCTGTGTATTTCTTCATTTTCTTTGTGTAATTGGTCTTTTGTTACAATTTGTCATTAGGCCACACCTTCTCCTAATGTCTAAGTTTCAAAACCACAACAATAAAGTTGTGAACAAAGTTAAGGATTCGATTTTCTCAAAATTCTCTAGTGGCACAAAGAAGAGTCTAGTAGTTTTCAAATTTGAAAGTCACATCTCTGAAGTCCAGCTAATTGCCTGGTATAGGTCTTTATTTCATGTTACCTGAGATCAGTCTTCTCAAACATAATCATGGTGCTCGTTGGGGTGTAACATGGGCCCAGTAAAGAGGACCCCTCGCTGTACAGCAGTTTTTGGCTTATTTGTTTTTCAAAGTGAAAAGGCAAAACCTAATCTAAACAACATTAAAATAAAATTGATACTTTATTGCTTCAACCAATTTTTTTCATGTTTATTAATTTATTTTGAGAGAGGGAGAGACAGAGCACAAGCAGGCTAGGGGCAGACAGAGGGGGGAGAGAGAATCCTAAGCAAGCTCCACACTGTCAGCAGAGCCCAACGTGGGGCTCGAACCCACAAACCATCAGATCATGACCTAAGCAGAAATCAAGAGATGGTTGCTTCACTAACTAAGCCACCCAGGTTCCCCCCACTTCAACAATTATGAATTCGTGGTCAGTCTGTTTTCATTCATACCTTCAGTCAATGCTCACCATGTGTGTGTGTGGGTGTGTGCTCACATGCACGTGTGTGCATCTGCTCTTCATTCAGACGTACCTTTTCTTTTAGTGCCGTACTTGGCAGAGACCAGGCTGTTTCCCAGAGATGAATGCAACATGGAATATAATAGAAGTAAATTTGATAAATGCAGTGCTGGTGATGGCACCCAGGACATTAGGACCATTGTGCCATAGAAATTATAGGTCCATGAGGGCTGAGGGAAGGGACTGTTTTAGCTAGGACGGAATTTCTCTGTGGTTGTGACGGGTTCTCCTGGGTGTAACGGCAAGTTGGCTACAAATAAACGTCTGTGAAAACCAGTGCCAGAAAGTAGGATATCGTCTTTTGAAGTAAATCAAATGGTTCCCGAACTTTTATTCTTTTTATTTCAAAATGATTTCAAATTTACATTGGATGTCACAAGAATAAACAAAGAATTGCCATGTACCTTTTACTCAGATTCACCAACCACCACCATTTTGCCACATCTGCTCCATGTTTCTCTCTCTCTCTCTCTCTTCTCCCACTCTACACACAGTTTTATAGTGGGGAGGCTTGATTAATTCAGTTAGTTGCAAACATCATGTCCCTTTATCCATAAATATTTAGGATGCGTGTTCTAAGAATGAGCAAATTCTCAGAGTGTCTGTGTGGCTCAGTTGGTTGAGCGTCCGACTTTGGCTCAGGTCAAGATCTTGTAGTTTGGGAGTTCAAGCCCCATACCGGGCTCACTGCTTTCAACTCAGTGACTGTTTCAGATCCTCTCTCCCTCCTTCCCTCTCAAGAATGAATGGACATTAAAAAAAAAAAGTACAGGAATGTTCTCTTTTTTAAAAAGATTTTATTTTTAAGTAATCTCTACAACCAGAGCGGGGCTCAAACTTGAAACCCCAAGTTAAAGAGTCACGTGCTCACTGGCTGAGCTGGCCAGGGGCTCCAAGGGTGTTCTCTTACCTAGAGCTACATTATAAAGTTGAAAAATGTACCATTGTCAGTATTCAAATTTTGCTCATTTCCCCAATAATGTTCATTACATATAAACAGTGTTGCAGTAAAGATTCTGGTAAGTCTGTCTTGGTGCACATTTAAGTGATTTTGAGGAATGAATTCCTAAAAGTGGAATTTTATAATGTATTAAAATTTTATTTTTAGCCCACACTGAAAGCTTTCTAATTTACAGTCCATACTCAAATTTTGGTGGTTACCCCAATAATGTTTATTATGAAAATCTCCCCCACCACCTCTAGATCAAACAGGATTATCTATTCCTTAAAAAAGAAATTGTTGCTGAGCCTGTCTTTGTCTTTCATGATAGTTACATTTCTGCAGTGTACAGATAGATGGGTGGGCTTGTAGAAAGTTCCTGAATTTGAGTTTGTCTGATCTTTCCTCATGGTTGGAGTCAGAGTATGAATTTTGGGTAAGAATACAAGATAAGTAATGTTGCATACTTCTCAGTTCATCACACCAGGAGGGACATGAAGTCAGTTTGTTCCATTAATGATGATATAATTTTTTTAGGTAAACTCCACCCCCAAAGTGGGGTTTGAACTCATGACCCGTGATATCTAGGGTCACATGTTCTATGGACTGAGCCAGCCAAATGCTCCTGATGATGCTAATTTTGCTAATTTGCTTAAGGTCATGTCTGCCAAGTTTTGCCATTGGTCAGTTACCGTTTTTCCCATGGTAACTAATACCTCATCTATGCAGAAAACTTTACAAGTATGTAAATATCTTATGCTCATCAGAATTTTATCCAATTGTTTTAGCCCTTGTTAATTCTTGCATGAATCATTACTATGATACTAGTTGTAAATGGTGATGTTTTTCTTCTTCTACAATGTAGAAGGCATTCTTTCAAAATTTTATTCTTAATTTTACCTTTTATATCTATAATGAATAAAATTGAGTTCACCAATCATTAGTTGCCTATTTTGTATGGGATATTGTGTTATGAGACATCATAAGGAATGCAAAGACAAGACCATTGGGGTCCTGCTGAAGCATACGACTTGTTGGTAGAGGTGGATGCAAAGGAGATGGTAAGAAATGCTTTACTAAGAAGCTAATGGGAAGGGGAAGAAACCAAAATAGGGTAACTCTTTTTTATTACTTTTATTTTTAAGTAATCTTTACACTCAACGTAGAACTCATAACTCCGAGATCAAGAATTGCATGTTCTACTTACTGAGCCAGCCAGGTGCCCCAAAAGAAGGTAATTCTTTTTATTGTTGTTTTTATTTATTGAGAGAGAGAGAATGAGGAGGAGGAGGGGCAGAGAGAGAGAAGGAGATAGAGGATTCAAAATGTGCTCTGCTCTGATAGATGAGAGCCCAATGCAGGGCTCGAACTTTTGAACCCTGAGATATGACCTGAGCTGAAATCTGAGGTCGGAAGCTTAACCAGCTGAGCCACCCAGGTGACTTGAGGGTAATTCTTACTGGAGCATATGCAGTGATGTTTGGAGAGAGGTGGGAGTTTAATTGGGCTCGTGATATATGGTTTTTTGGTCAAAGAAAGACATTACAGTTGGAGGGAACAAGAGGGATACTTGGGAAATGACAAGTAATCCCAATGGTAGAGCCTGAGTTTCCTGGGAAAAGAGACAGGGAAGCAGAGTGGGATTCCAGGTTGGAAAGATAAGCCAGAGTCCAGCACAACGTCCTACTCGGAAGAGTTCTGACTCCATTCCACCGACTTTGGGAAGCAATGAAACATTACCTTTCAGGTGATTCTGAGGGTAGGGGCTGTGTCTTATTCATCTTTATAGTTCCAAGGCCTGTACTAGTGCTCAGCACATGGAGTGCTTTCTATAAGTATTTGCAGGCACCAAGTGCAGGATGATTTGGAATAGAGACTGGTGTGTGTGTGTGTTTTACATGTGGATTTAGATCATGATCAGGAGGTGGGGAGATGAAGGGGACCTTAATTCAGAAATCAGATATCTATTAAGTGGCTTAAAGAAAATGTTTTAAATATCAAGTTCCTAGAAGACCATCAACCCCACACTCCCCGCAACCTTAGTTTTGAATTCCCAGTAAGCAGGTTTGGGAATTACTTTTGAACAACTTTGGGTGCCAGGAAGGAGAACAAGGGGAAAGGTAGTATAAACTATTTCATAAACTAGAAACTATTTCATCCTATATCTTCTCTATGAATATTTTAGAATTAAAAAACAACAACAACACAAACAGCTCTTTAAACATACATATAAACTGGAGCACCTGGGTAGCTCAGTCTGTTAAGCATCCAACTTCAGCTCAGGTCATGATCTTGAGGTTCTTGGGTTCAAGCCCTGCGCTGGACTCTGCTGACAGCTCAGAGCCTGGAGCCTGCTTCTGATTCTGCATCTCTCTCTCGCTCTTTCTCCTTCACTCCCTCTCTCTCTGCCCCTCCTACACTCATGCTCTGTCTCTCTTTCTCTCAAAACTAAATAAACATTAAAAAAAATTTTGAAGATGCATATAAACTATCTAGCTTTAAGAGTCTATGCATTTTGTCAAAACACTGTAAATAAACTAGTCCATGTAATAGAAGAAAACAAAGCAAGAAAATAAAATGAGATACACAAAATAACTTGAGGTAAAAATCATTGTAGAAGTCTTGCTCATCACTTAGGAAATTAAGCATATTTATGTTTATATTTCAAACATTCCTCAGGTTACCCCTTTCCAACTTCAAACGTTGTAATGTCTCTTCAGCTTGTTTATTTCACAGTGAATCTTGAAAATCTAGTAGCTTCGTTAATAAAATTTACATATTTTCACGGCACAGTGTGGTAGCAAGCTGTGGCTTTACTTGTTGCTTTCAAATCGAAAATCATTTCTTCTAAGATTTTTTTTTAATTTTTAAGCAATCTCTACTCCCAAAGTGGGGCTTGAACTTAGATGGAAAGATGGATTTTCCTCAGATGGAAAATCATTTGATCATTTGATCAATACCTACAGTCTGATTGTAAATGGAACACCTGGATATTGTGGAAAATTTAGAAAATATTAAAAAGCAGTGAAAAACTACCATTTCACCTTCAAAAGGTAACTACCAAAACATATGCATTTTGTGTTTCTTCTCATCTTTGTGAGTGTGTGTTTACAAAACCTCTTTGTTTTATTTGCTATATCATGGGTATTTTCCCATGTGACTCAATATTATTTAATAATGTGATTTCTGATGGCAGAGCAACAGTCACTGCACGGGTATATTATTGAGCTAGTCTGTTGTTGGTCACTTGGGATATTTACAATTTTTTATACATGTAATATATATATAATGGTTTCATATATAATCTGTAATATATTATTTCCTAGAGGGGGAATTATCTATCATTTTAAAGATTATTTCCATTTAAAAAGTTCTCTTATTTCTTTATTTAAGTAATCTCTGTGTCCAATGTGGGGCTCAAACTCAAGACCCCAGATCAAGGGTCACACACCTCTACCCACTGAACTAGCCAGGAGCCTCAAGGTTGTTTCCATTTTTAGCCATCTTCATACTCATTGTCAAATTGTCCTCCTCAAAAGTTAGCCGAGTTTACAAAACCGTCACCACTGGATAGAAGTTAAGGCATGAGGACCCAGCCTGGGCGTAGCACTACACATTTCATTTACAAATTCGCCTTCAGAAGGGTATTTCTCAGTGACCCCTGTGCAGTTCATCTGAGCATTCACGGTGCATGGCCCCATCCTAGGGCCATTACTGTTTTTGTCATCACATGAATAGCAATTGGCTGAAAACATCACTCATTGTGATGCTGGTGATGTGGCCTCCTTAGTGTTCCAAAAGATTGTTTGCTATAACCGCCTCAGTTCAGGGTTTTTCTCTAACCTTTCCTGTTATGTTTGAAGTCAGAATTCAAAAACTGTACAGTTGAAGCTACAGAATGCCTGGCCTATAACTTGGTTTACGGCATTTATATTTATGTCATTTTTGTCTGCTTATTATACTAACAAGGTGGAAAAGCTCTCCTAGTCCTTCCCACAAGGTAAAATTCTGGTTTTTTTGGTCTGTTACTAGAGTTTTAAAAATAGGTTAGATAAATAACAGCACATTTAGGATTAAGAACACATTGAGAATTTTATAAGATAGTTCATGAAGAATATATTTAAATCCAAACTTAATATAACATTTCATTTCTTGAAAACTGGTGGAGATAGTACAAAAGTAAAGTATTAACTTTTTTCTTACACAACATGTTAACTTATACAAAAAAGAGGCATATTAATCCTATTTAAATTACATATTTTTTCAACAAAAAGAACGAAAAAGGCATCTTTTCTTGTATCTGTTAACCTTTGAGTCAAAATGGTTTGAATTTTGACTCATCTCAGCTGAAGCTACTATTTACTGTGTCCTTTCCTCAACGGCTTTTTATTTAATTTGAAGCGTGGCTTAAGACAGTTACCATTAATGAAAAAATTAAAAGATTAAAAACGTGAAATGTTTCAGAGGACAGTAATTCTGGTTTTTATGTGTCTGTTGATGCAAATTCTAACACTAGGTAGGCTATCAATATCATGAAAGTCATTTTAAATTGAATAATCTTACCCTAGAGAAGATTGTACTCCCTTATAAAAAAGTATTTTTTACTCATTCTTGTGCTTTTCCTGTAGTCCAATATCACTTGGTAATTTGATTCTGAATTTATGGAAATGGAATATTCCATGAATGTTTTCCAAAGTGAATAAAATGTCTAAAACTGTCTTCATTTCATACTCTCCCTGACATTTTGGCCGAACAACGGAATACAGATACTTCTTTTGCCGTGTCTTCCTATGAACGTTGCCCGAGTGATAGCTTCATATTTCTCTCATCTCATCATTCAGAAGCTATTTATCCATGTTTTTCCACTGCCTCCTTTAAGTCTCCTCCCTCCCCCCTCCCCCCATCACTGAATGCCTGTTCAGCCCCCACACATTCAGGCGTATTTATTCCCGTAAAGATAGTGACACTTATGGTTTATTCTAAGACTAAATCTGTGTTGCCCAGTGACTAAGGACTTAAGCATGCACATTGCTTCTACGCTTACCCTCCTACCTAACTTGACTACTCAACTTTATTTCTTTCCCTCAGAATTTTCTGTTTTGGCACAGTTCAGTTAACATACCACTGCCAGGCCACTAATTGATTTCTGAAACCTGACATTTGTTTTTTGTTTTCTCCTATCTTCCCTAATGGTACAGCACTACTAAGCAGGAAGGAATGCAAAGAACTAGAAAGTTCAAAGTAATTGAGGATCTGTCCATTCACCCTGTCTGGCGTCATGCCAACGTAGAACCTGCAACCTTTGAAAAATATTCATCAAGGTTTAACCCTTTTTGCTAAGGTCGATGAGTTAGGTTTGCAGCAGTAGCATTTGAGTTAACAGCGAGGCAGCTTGGTTGAACATGTCCTTTATAGGTTCAGAATCGCATGGCAAATGTCTCAGAAGAGGATTACTTTCCAATTTCTGGGCTATTGTACAGGGTGAAGCTAGTTATTTTCTGTGAGACCGCAGAGCCGGGCATTTTAGAGAAACCATTACTTAAAAGTGGCAGCCCTATTTTACGAATCCTGATGTCAGAAATGAAATTTGAATAAATGCTACTATATATGAGCAAGAAAATATTGTACTCCGCTTTTCTGCCATCCGTGTGTTGGGAGCACAGCCATAGCTAGTTTGTATCTTTATTCACTACGAAAAGTGGAAATGTGAAAAAAAATTAACAGGACTATACGAATATTTTATTAAAAACTTACCAAATAGCCGGGGTTTTGTTTTGTTTTGCTATTGAGGAAGCATTTGTAAATGAAAGCATGCTAAAAAGTGGTGGGAAATAAAGAAACATTTCCAGTATGTTTGTTGCAGTGAAAACTTGGGTTGAGATAACAGGCCACTGATGCTCTGATAAAAAAGACAAAAGAAAATGTTTAGCTAGGTCTAGAGTCAAATTAAAATATAAATAGCTACCAAATAGTATTGACCCAAAGTTAAAAAGAATATAAAAGTTCTATTAAGACTCTATCACACTAAGTTTTGATCCTGTTATCAGCATTATAACTAAACACCTTCAATTTTCAATTTTTAAAAAAGTGATATTAAATTTCATACCAATTCTGTAATGTTTCTAAGTTATTTAATTACATATTTGTTCAATATTGGAGAAAATCAGCACAGCTTTACACGGTAAAGGTGTATACTATGGGAGTATCTCCTTAGAAAACACTTGCAAAAACACTTATTATTAAATACTACTTTGGTAACATGAAAGTAGTCGTCAACCATTCTCTGGAAGAAGTGATCACAGCCATGAAAATGAATCATTTATTAGCAAGAAGGAAATGAAAAGGAGGAAAAAATATTTTACAGCATAATTTTGTTTTCTAATAATAAATTTCTCGAATATTTCATGTGTATATTATTTTTTTAATCTACACATTGAAATGAGATCCATACTTTAATAGGTCCACTCTTTGAAGTCAACATATTTTCTAAGAACTCGTTTTTGGTGGTGGTTGTTTTTTTAAGCTGCTATCCTGTGAAGTGTGAGTATGCAATTGCATATGTAAAATTGTCTCATGGTATAGTGTGCTGTCAACATATATACATATGTAGTAAAATACCAGGCATTTTTATTGCAGTTTGTTGTTTCAGCTTCTCAATAAGCCAGATAAAATCATATACAAGAACATTAAGGATTAGGAAAGTGTTTTCCTTAGGTGATTGTTGGCAAAACTTCACCTTCCCATTATAATATAGTTAATGGATGGTAATATGTTTGACGATTACTTTCCTACAAAATTGGATTCCCAGTTTTCAGAGTTGCTGAGCGTCTAGTGTTTGTGGCTTCTTTGGTTATTTTTTCGTAGGAAAAGGTGCCATAGTGTTAGGTAAATGTGCTACGTTTCTGTTTTGTAAATATTAAACTCCATTTTTTTGAACATAAAGTGCTAGCAAAAACAAGTCAAAGATGTAATCTCTATTTAAATACATTTGAACGAGCCAGTCGTTAGTGCTTAAATTAGATTCCACGCTTCGGCTAGAATATTTACAAAACTCTAAGTATTAAAAACTTCAAAATCCCTATGGCCCATCCCCCTTCCTTCCATACACAGATACGAGGTAAAATGTGTGTGTAAACTTCTTCTAACCGTTTAAATACTGTAGGGAAAAACAAGCTTTTACGCAAGGGCTTAAAGAAAAATACTTGCCATGAAACCTTTTATTTAGGACATTCCGGATTTGCTTTGCTAAATGGACATATTCACTGCTAAAGATACACAGAGACAAGAGCTCTTTTTAATGTTTGTCAAACCGCCCCTAGTTTTCCGCTTAAAGAAAAAATACGTTTTGTATATTTAAAAATACACACTCCTGAAATAAGTCTCTAATAACCTTGGCGCCCCAACCTAGCTGCCCTCTGGATTTCAGCTTTTGAGTTTCAGGTCCTTGCACAACACCTAAGACGTGCAAAACTTTTTCTCCCTAATCCTGGCAGAGAACAGTCCGAGGAGATCTCCCTCCACGTCTCCACCCTAATTCCCTCTCTTCCTAGATTCCACCCGCTTCTCTCCTTTCCTCCGCCCCCGGCTCAGTCAGCCCAATCTGTCAGAGAAGTTGTGTACAAACTGCGCGACCGCCCTGCGCGCGAAAGCTCGTGGCCCGAGAGGGCGGGTCAGCCCGGCAAGGGCGGGGCCCTGGGCGAACTTCCCTTTTCTCATAGGCTAGCCACTCCGGCCCGGCCGGCCTCGGGGCTTCGGGATTCGCCGTAACGCTGCCAGTCAGGTTGGAGGGCCCCGCCCACCCGGAGTTGGGTAAAATAGAGGCGGGCGTCAAGTGTCAGTAGTCGCGGGGCAGGTACGCGCGCTCGCAGCTCGCTCGCGGAGACAGGCGGTGGCGGGAGTGGGCTCCGGCGAGTGAGGGAGCGTGGTGGGGCGGGGCGGGAGAAAGTGGCCGCCGGGAGGACGTTGGCGTTTACGCGTGGCGGAGCGGAAGAGTTTTGCTTTTCGTGCGCGCCTTCGAAAACCGCGCCTGCTGTTGGCTGAGGGGGTCCGCCCGGAGCCTCCCCTTCTCCGCCCGCGGCCCCGCGCCGAGCTCGCCGGCCCGAGTCAGCGTGGGCGAGGTGGGAAGCGCGCCCGACCCGCGTCCCGCGCCCGGAGTCGCCCCCTGAGTGCCAATGGCCACGCGGGTGCTGACCATGAGCGCCCGCCTGGGACCCGTACCCCAGCCGCCAGCCCCGCAG
>NC_043703.1:32789314-32835528 GCF_006229205.1 Suricata suricatta | reverse complement strand
AGAGCCGCTCCCCTCCCTCGCCCCCCTCCCGGAGCTCGGGCGTGTCCCGCCGCTGCGACGCGCGGGCGACAGGGGCCGCTCCAGGCTGGAGCGTGCGTCGGGGCGCCCCGGGAGCCGGGAGCTCGGTGGGCAGGCAGCCCCTCCCCGCCCTGCCCTCCCGGCCTGGGCACCCTCAGTCCACCGGGACAAAGTAGAGGGACCGGGAAGGGGGGGGGCCCAGATGAATCTGCCCAGGCGGGTCCGTCCGGGGAAGGGTGAGAGGGAAGTGGGTGCTCACGTACACCTCAGTGTTTCTTAGTTTGGGGGATGAGACCTCGCACCTCACGTCCAACCTTACTTAAATCCCGCCTTTCGCCTTAAAGTCCCCTCCCCCTCAGTGCCCTGCCCTTGGAGGTTCCCCCACGTCGTCTCGGGTTTAGTGTAAACGCAGATCGGGGTGCCGGAGAGAGGCGCCTCGGGGTGCTAGTTTCATGTCTCTTGTCTCAGCCTGCTTTCGACGCGATCTCGGGGCTGCCTTTTGGGAACGGAGAGTTAGAAAAGCTAAGGTTGTATTGGACCGCTTTATTTCCCCTTAAAAAGAAAGACCAAGAAAGACCGGGGGTGTTGTTTTCTTCATGTGCGCGTAAATTTCCTCCCGGAGCCGCGTTGAAAGCTGGCAGTTGGCTTTTACACTTGCCCGGCAGCCGAATTAGAGCAACCGCCTGTTTCTTTCGCCCACGCAGGGAGTCATATAGCCCAGAAAAAACTTCCCGGGACTTTTAGCCTGTCCCAAGGAAAAAAAAATTGGAAACATACCCACACGCAAACAGCTGGAAGAGCTAAAATCAGAAACCACTAACCACCACGGGAGCGAAGTGCATGAAAGGGTTTAGTTCGGTTTATTTCGAGACGCTTCATTTAATAGCCCCTTGGTATATTGCGTATTTGCTGCCCAGCTCCTACTCCGGAGGGTGGTCTTCGAGCGTCGTCGTGCTGTGAAAGGGCAGTGGCATTTGTCAGAGATGCGACTCACATGACTAGAGAGTTCATTTTTATTTTTAAATCATGTGTATCTGGGAAACCCAGTCTGCATCCGCACCGAATGGTAGCAAGCCCGATACGAAACTCTTTTGAAATCAAGTAGTAGCAAAGAAAAAAAACCCGCATATATGTATTGTTTGCCAGTTAAGATGTCATGGTCAATAGTTGGGTTCGATGAGCCATTTAAGTGGGGTGGGGTTTTTTTTCCTCTCTAAAATTTACTTTTCAGTGTTAAAAATTTAAAATAAAAATGAACTTTGTAATCCTAGAATAAACGATAGCTCTAAAAACACAGAGGGAGACAAGCTGGATTATGTTCTTAAAAAAAAAATCACCACTTGGAATTGGTTTGGTTATTTCAGGTTTGTCACTTTCCTGCCTAAGAGACACGGAGAGGATGAGGGATGATTTGAGCTTTTTACAGAGTAGGGGGGAATGTAGCATTGACCCACTGAGGAGGACGTGATAAATGTTTTGCTGATGACTGTGCTAGTGATACAGAGCCTCTCCCCACCCACGGGCGCCTTAGCACCACTCTACCAAGGGAGTGATTTTCCCCTAGGTAATTAAAGATCTGTTTTAGATAGGGATATGAATAGGAACATTTCATTATCATATTAACCAATTACAGAATCTGCTGATTAAAATCAACATTTTGATCAAATGTTGAAAGTGAAGTTGTTTTGTTCTTTCAACGAATACTTTGTTTTGCTCAAGACTTTGTATTTAAGTTTCCAGTGACCTATAAATGAGAAAAGCCCTGAATTAGCCAAGGAATATGTTTTATATTAGATATTTTAACTATCCAAACAAAACAAAACAGAACTTTGCAATATTATTTTTAAGGTTGGTTTGCTTAGGTTTTGTTTAAACATACCTCTATTAGTATAAATATGGCATGAATAGCATTGAGGTGGTTTGGCAGTATTACAATACTGTACTTAGGTTGCAAACTCCACTAATGGGGCAGGGAACCCTGCTTGTTTGTGAATGATAAAAAAATGATAAAATAATACTTTATTAATGATTAGAAAGGAACATGTTTTTTTCTGTTTGTTGGGGTTTTTTTCTCCTTGATGTTTTTCCTTGATTTGCTTCTATCACTCCGGGGCTGATTGTGAGAGTGGTTTTACCAAATACACGTTCTAGTTAGAGAATTTCAAGAGGCTTTCGGTAAACCAGTTCTTACATTACACAATTGACAAATAAACCTGATACGTTTATAAGCAACACCTAGGAGTTTGCCCTAGTACTTTTCGTAGGGATTGCTGGGATTTTTAGTAAGGTTGTCCTTACTCAGATGACGAATGGGTGGATTATGCATGTTTGTATCTCTTCTTTTTAGACACGATGTGAAATGGAGAAGTATCTGACACCTCAGCTTCCTCCAGTTTCTATAATTCCAGAGCATAAAAAGTATAGACGAGACAGTGCCTCAGTCGTAGACCAGTTCTTCACTGACAGTGAAGGGTTACCTTACAGTATCAACATGAACGTCTTCCTCCCTGACATCACTCACCTGAGAACTGGCCTCTACAAATCCCAGAGACCGTGCGTAACACACATCAAGACAGAACCTGTTACCATTTTCAGCCACCAGAGTGAGACGACGGCCCCTCCTCCGGCCCCGACCCAGGCCCTCCCAGAGTTCACCAGTATATTCAGCTCCCACCAGACCGCAGCTCCTGAGGTGAACAACATTTTCATCAAACAAGAACTTCCTACACCAGATCTTCATCTTTCTGTCCCTCCCCAGCAGGGCCACTTGTACCAGCTGCTGAACACACCGGATCTAGATATGCCCAGTTCTACAAACCAGACAGCAGTAATGGACACTCTTAATGTTTCCATGTCGGCCGCCATGGCCGGCCTTAACACACACACCTCTACTGTTCCGCAGACCGCGATGAAACAGTTCCCCGGCATGCCCCCGTGCGCATACTCCATGCCAAGCCAGTTCCTTCCACAGCAGGCCACTTACTTTCCCCCGTCACCACCCAGCTCAGAGCCTGGAAGCCCAGATAGACAAGCAGAGATGCTCCAGAATTTGACCCCACCTCCATCCTATGCTGCTACGATTGCTTCTAAACTGGCAATTCACAATCCAAATTTACCCGCCACCCTGCCAGTTACCTCGCAAAGCATCCAGCCCGTCAGATACAACAGAAGGAGTAACCCTGATTTGGAGAAACGGCGCATCCACTACTGCGATTACCCTGGTGCGTGATTTTTTTTTTTTTTTTTACACCCGGTTGGAGCATCAGTATGTGTGCTTGTGTGCACCTTTAGCCCCAGGTTTTACATTTACATAAGGAAGTAGCGCTTGACATTGAAAAAAAATCACGTACTTTGTTCTTATCTCATTCTCCATACAGTACCCTGGGGTGTAACTGTTTGTGTATTGCTCATTTTAGGTGTTAAAAAGTGGCTAGAATATTCTGGGGGGGGAGTTACTTGGACTTTAATATTGAATAAAAATTTGGATTTTGAATTATGCCAGAGTTACTTTAACACCTAAGTTGGAGTTTTAATTCTAAATTAAGTGCCCCGAAAAGAGGTTAAGTTGGGAAAAAGAAGTGGGGATTGAATAAGCTGCTCTCATGGTGGCAGACTACAGGACTATACAGAACAGATTTAAGGGTAGTTCTGTTAGCATAGGAGCATGTGCACATTCTTGAAAGAGATGTGGCCCAAAATATAAATTGATGATTGTAATGACAAGTTGCTGGCATAAGCTAAAAATTGATTAATACAGTTTATTGACCATGGTACACGTGACACAGCATAATATACTAAATGAAAAAACAAGAAATGTCGTAGTACAGAAAATTGCAGTCATCTTGGATAATGGCTTAACATTAGGGCTCTAGAACCCTGAAAAGTTTTTAAGTCGCTGAAGTATATGTTACTAGTATAAAGCGCCTACTGTCCTATAAACCCAGATTTCCCACTTGTAGCTCGCTTGATTATCTGCTCTTTCTGTTAGAGTGGTACGCAAGGTAAATCACTTTATGCCTTTTAATAAGGTAACAGGGGGAGCACTCTTTAAAACTTCTATTAAAACTGACGCTTCTAATATCTCCTCTAGCATGAGAGATTTCTTCTTTAAAGCCAGATTTTAAACACTGAATCATCAAATGTAAAGATTTCAAAAGGATCTCCAAAATGACAAGCTGTTCTTCCTCTCCTTTATTTCAGGCTGCACAAAAGTTTATACAAAGTCTTCTCATTTAAAAGCTCACCTGAGGACTCATACTGGTATGTAATTTTCTTGTTAATTCTGTGAGTTGTGTAAATAGTGTAAGTGGTATTCATCCTTTTAAAAGCCAACACATGTTTGATCTCTTCTTTCTTCTGTCAACTTTTATTTTTTAATGGCCTACCTTTTCAGCACTGGCTTGGCTCAGAATTCAGTTCCAAGAAGAAAAGTCTGGTTCCAGGAAGGCTGATGTTCTCTTACCAAGGCCTTGCCCTGTCACCTCACGTAGAATTAATTACCTAAAAACGTAACCAATGATGTTTACTAATGGATTTTAAAACTTAATGGCATTGCTATTCCTGTCTTGAAGGAGAAAAAATACATAACTCATTTTCTTTCCTCCATAACAAATCAGTTGGGTTCTATAAGCTATATTAAATGCTAAAAACTTTTCCATTTAGCATGTAAAGCATAATTGCTTAATACACTGTCTTTAATTTCACCTTTAACCTGAAATCTCTGTTGAGCATGTTTTCTGTGGTGGATGAAAGAAAGGTAGGGCTGAAATTGCAGAGTATCAAAATCAGGCAAAGAGGGGGTCATGGTTTAAAAGTTATTCTACACCCTGTGCCAGCCCATATTTGAGGTATTTGGGACTCTGTTCTAACTTCTAGTTCTAGCTTATAGTTCATCTTTGTTTAGAATGTGCTTTTAAGCCTAGTCACTTTAATTTTATAAATGTTTGTTTTGTCAGATCTGTAAAATCACTTCTAAGTGCTTTTAATTTTAAAATTGTATTTTAGAATCAATCTCAGGACCAAGTACATGGCATGCTTAAAAAGCTTCCAAATACCCCAAATATTTTCAGATATATACGTGATTATTTGTGGTTTTCTGCAAAGGCCAACCCTAAAGGAAAGAACTTATACAAAATGATTGTTATTTTTTTCTCTCTGTAAATTCAGCCTTCCCTAAAGTTCAAAGAATAAGTTTGCTAATAAAAGCAATGACCTAGCAAAATGTTTTATTCCATCATTGCTATGGAAACCAAAGTATTCAACAGTTCCTTTGAATGGGTTGTTGGATTAGTGCGAGGACTTGAATCTCCCCAGGCTAGATGTTACTATGGAAATTGAGTTTTGATAAATGAAGTAGTTATCTCTAACTGCTGCATTAAAAAGTAAAAGCCTTTGAACAAAGGTCAATGCTGAGATACGGCACTGGGAGGAATATGGCTGCAGACATTTTGTATGCATGCAGGCAAGCATTACTTGATATCTCGGTGATAAACAGTACATATTAAAATCTAAATATTGTTTGCAACAATGGTAGATTCCAGGACTTTATGAGAAATTGCTTTTAAAGAAAAGACATCTCATGGTTTGGTATTGATCGATGAAATGATTGGGTTGTTTTGGCCTGAAGTTTTTAGATACAGACAAGGTTGATTGTATAAAAGGAAAGGCCCTATGTAACTATAGTTCAACAACCAACCATCAAGCTTATAATAAACTGTCTATAAAGTTTTCAAAATGCAAATGATGGCCGGCCAAGCAAATGTTCCATATAGAAATACTAAAATAGGCACTCACAGAATAAATATTATATTAGGGAAGGAAACCTTGAAAATGGGTTTTTACCTGACTTGATTCATGGGAAATGGAAATAAATTTGAAATATTTGAACTACTGTTTTTTTCTTCTTTGAAAGTCCTTGAAATGGGAGATAGGAAGGAGGGAACATGTTTTTCATGAGGTTAAAGTCTCCTAATAAAAGGAGTGCAGTTGCATATCATGCTGTAATCAACTGCTTATTGCCGGGATGTAGTCAGAGCCGATCTGAATGGCCTTATAACCCTTGTCAGGGTTTAGTGCTCGGAATGCTTATAGCTGGGAATCTGGAACTTGACCTGCTGGCAAAGAAATTTAATAGCGGGCTGTCCTAACAATGCCCGTACTAATAAAATCAAACTAAAGAGAGGATCCCGGCCTAGATAGGGGCCCAAGCATCAACTTTTTCACCTGATCATAAATGCGTGGCCATCGACATCTAATGAATGAGACCATGTAATCCAGTTTAATAAAGTTTTGTTTGATAGTCTCTCAAATGCCTTGGGGAGGGTTTGTAGCAGACCTGTTCATCTGGCTAAACCCGTTCTTGGGTAATCATAGCATTGAGGTTGTTTTCTCCTCATTTCTAGTTTCTAGACAATGTCTTTTAAAATTACCTGTGCTTGCTCATTGCATCCTCCCTGCCTTGCCTGTTGTTTTTTAAATGAATGTATCTGAAGCCATAAGATTCTTGTTTTGTTTTGCTTTTTTTCATTTTCCTTTTTTAAGGCCCTGGTATTTATAAATAACTTATTTTATATAATACCTTTTGTGTGTTTTTATGGGGTTTTTTGGGGGTTTTTTTGTTAACCACCCCCCCACACCCTGGCTTCCTGACCCTGCCCCGACAGTTTGTTAGATTTTTCAAACAATCTATATGGGATAGATCTTGTATTTGACATAAAAATTACTTTGTAAATGATTGCCATTTTTCAGGCAGAATGTGAAAAGCACCCTAGCATTTCTTTGGAATATAATTGTAATTGCTTTAAAATGTCAAGTTACCTTATGTTGTAAAAATGATTTAAGCAATTAAACAAACTATATCTGAGTTCTATTTAATTACTTATTCTGGATTTTTAGACCATAAATGCTTCTTGACTTGCAAATTGAACATAAGGAAATGGTCTTTCCAAAACAAGAACTTTAGAAAAAAATTACGATGAAAGTAGAAGATACCAGCAAAGACCCATAGCATTGAAGTTTTTCTGAGTTCACATACTTTGATTTCTGTATTCAGAAAGAATATACAAGTAATACAGAGGTCCATCTTTGCATGGTTACACAGTACCTGAAAGGTACTTTGCCTGCATTCTAGGAAATAGTTCTATTTCACTTAAAAACGTGCTATATACACATGTGGTAGCCATGTCAAGTGGTATATTGTACTTATAAAAGCATTTAAATGCTCCTGAGCTCCTTTTAAGGCAAAGATTGACATATCACTTTGCCCTTACAAATTGACATGATTGGTTAACTGATTCACGAATCAGACAGAATAATCTATAGCCATCAGGATAGTTGCTTCTGCTCATATACTTTGCTATCTTTAATTTCATAATGAAGATTTAAAGTAATTCTGAGCACAGGCTTGGGGCCAAAAAAGGCAAAATGTAATAGGAAAAAAAACTAAGGCTGTATATAAAAAGAAAAATGTGCAAGAAATTGTAATTTTTTCTTGTCACTGCTACTGGTTTCTTAATGTGCCTATGAATATTGCTTTTACATCAAGTTTAGAGATTTCTTTGAAAATGGTGTTCATGGTTTAGTAAAAAGTGCTATTCTCCAAAGAAAAAGTTCTGGAAAACTGTGAACTCAATACAGATGTTTGAAATCCTAGTGGTTTTAGTTACCTGTGTGGCTGTGTACTTAACCCTAACGAATATGCTGAAGTGGTTGGGAAATTAGGGTATGGTAACATTTTTTAGATCATTTATCAGTCTCAGCTATCTGGAACAGGACAGAAAAGGAGCAGTTGTACAGAGAAAGTCTTTGAGCAGCACACAGGCTTGGCCCAGGTATCCCTTAGACCGAAACTGTACGCATAGGCCATGATGTGGGCACTAAATCCCAGAACGGCTTGCCAAGAGTTGACAAGAAAAGGACAATTGGAAACACCCCCACAGAGGAAAATGGAAACCTACAATAACATAGGAAAACAAAATGGACTCCGTGAAGCACTATACTGTCAGTGCTGCATTTTACAGCAGGCTGTTTGGGATGCTTTGTTTAATAGAATTCCACAGTTAAGTTTTGGAAAGATTTTTAGCCCAAGCCTCATTTTAAGGGGGTAAATTCCCATGTTGTGTCTTACCTGCTTATATAGAACATATTATTTCCTAATGATATTTATATTAAGATGTTACGATGTATACTTGTATAATCTCTCCCCGAGATGATTTTAGTTTCAGTTTAGGTTCTAAAACCCTGATGTATAATTTTTTTCTATCTCGGTCTTTATTCTACACTTATTATCCATTTAACATCTTAGGTATAGATTTGCATCTAAAAATATTGACAATGTTGACAATAAAGGGGTTTTCATTCGTGGTAGTCTGCCAGTAAAAGAAACACTCAAAATGTTCCAAACATTAGTTAACTCCTTTTTTTGAGGAATTGTGTAAGGGAGTAAAAGGCTTAAAAGAAAAAAGAAAAGGAAAAAGGAACAATTTCACTTCCTTAGAAAATTACTTAGAGTTAAAATCAACGTTAAGACTCTCCCTCTCCCTGTAGATAGCTCGGCAGATCTGATAGATGGCCTTAGTCCACATCATACAGTTTGGATCTAGATATCAGTACACTGGTGTGTAACCTGGTAACCTGTGCTGTTTGGTAGAGGTGGAAGTTGTACAAGATGAGATGATTTAGTACCAAATGGTTTTTTTAGTCTGTATTTGAAAAATAGGCAGGAAAAAGGGTCACAGTTAGCTTGTTGTGTCAGATGTTACTAGTTAAAATTCCTAAATTATTTTTATTTGCCACTTTGAGATTTATTTTCTATATTGATGATTTCAAGCTTATGAAAGAAAATTAGTGGCTTAACAGGCTTGACAGTTTAGACCCCTGGAAAGGCATTTAAGTGTGAAAGCTTAGAAACAATTTCTTTTTCCTGACTCACTCACTGGGAAGATTAAACTTTGCGTCTAGGACTTGTTCTTTCATCTGAAAAACACTTACATAGGAAATTGATTAAGCATTGTTTTGAGATGATAAAGCTTATAAAAGGTTAAGAAGTATAATTTGATTAAGCAAACATTATGACAGATCTTGTGGAGAATCCAAAGAGAATCTTCTTGACTTTTGTTCTTAAAACTAGTGGGAGAAGATAGTTCATAAGCAGATTAAAGGGAATTGCTGAAGCTGTGATAGAAATAATCAGCTGTGAAGGTAGAGAGAATATAATTTTTAAAAAGTAATAATTTAATCATCCAAGATTTTTACACCGGTAGATATTTTTAGTTCTATAGAATGTAGTAGCTGTTTACTTGCTGACCTACATTTTTTCTGGTGGAGGATTAGAAATAAAGTATTTTCCTACTTTAGTAAAAGTATCACTGTAGCAGCATTCCTATTCTGTCAGCTTGTATTATTTATATTCCAGGATCTGATTAGGGGGAGTTACTGTTTTAGAAGTAGATCTTAGGTAACTTTCATTAAAAAACATTGGCAGAAGAGTTTTTGGTTTTGCCTACTTTATAAACATAAACCTTTAAGAGCTGGGAGAATTCTTAAGGTAACCACAGTGCAAATTAGAGGAAAGAATATCTAGTACTCATTCAGTGCTAGAGAAATTAAAATACTGAAGTTTTCTATTTTGGTTGAAAAAGAAAAGGTAAAATGTTTCACATGTTTTTAAAAAATTCGGTTTGGATTCTTATTACAAGAAAGTGTTGTCTTTTTGTCAAACTCAAGAGCTGGTATTTCATTAAACACTATTAATGAGCGAGGGTTTTTCCATTGTTTTTGTCAGGAACCCTTAGAAGTGGCAGAAACTTAGGAGCCTAGAGATTCACTCAGTGAGGAGATAGACTGCAGATGTGTTCCCCCCTGTTTCCCTTTGAGTTTGGCAGGTCACTATTATTCTTTGGCCCCAGTAGTCCCTTTGCTGTTTTTGACCAGCAGTAGGAGCTTAAGAACTTAGTTTTTCATCATATCTAGTCCAATTCTGTAAAAGAAAACTTGTTTGCATATAATATGTTTATCCTTGTACACTTCATAAGATGGATAAATGGACTCTCTAAGTGGATTCTGAACATGTCCTACCTAAGGGCGTGGTTCTCACCTAAGCATCCATTTAGTGAGATGATCCTTAGTGGCCATAGGCAGAACAGAACCAGGAAAAGCCCTGCTGCAAGGTGGGAAAAAGAGACAATCTGGTAGACTCACACCAGATCCTCACCTGTCTCTTAGGCTGTCCCTCCTTTTTATTAATGGAAATATCAGACTTGGTCAGACTTGGTCAGACTTGAGCCAAACGTGATTGTTTCAAAGATGCCTAATGAGAAGTGTGGCATTGCAGCTGAAAGAGAAGGTGGTCTCTGCCCTAGAGGAATTTCCAAAGCTAGTTTAGGAGGTAAAACACAGCTGTTTGAACTTTTACACCGATATATGTACAAGTGCAGATCAGTCATTTAGAACCAGTGTTGAGTGGCAATGAGGATGCAGAGAGGTGGCGTGATCTCTCCTGGACTGTACAGAGGTTCTGGAAGGGCTACGCTGATTCAGATTATGAAGAAAGGGATAAATGTATGAACTGACCACAGATCGGCAGAAAAAAAATTTCTTAATTTTAATATATCCCTTTAATCAGTTTCCTAAAAGTGTGTACATCATTGACAGGGATACTACATCTAGTAAACATTAGAGGCATTTTGCAGATACAGATAATACTAATCTTTGAAGTGAACTGTTTACCCTTCTGTTCCAAGTGTAGGAGATGTGCTGCAACAAGCTTTCAAAAAACATTTTTAAATGGAAAATTACTGGTGTAGATGTATTAAAATATGAATTAATGAGCCCAAATTATCCTACCTTATCTTTTTTAGATATTTAATATTTCCCCATGAATTTATTATTGAGATTGTTTCCTCCTTTTATTAGAAAATACATAGGTTGTTTCAGACTAAATTCCTTATGTGTCTAAAAATAGTGAATTGCATAAAAACATTTTCCTTCTGAAGTAGGAGCTGCTTTGAGCTTTAAGGATTTAAATTCTAAGAATTAAGATTAGGTAGTAACTATTGAAATGATTTATTCCACTTTGCATTGTTTTGTTTCTCAGAATGGGAAATGGATTTTAAATTCTTTGAGGTCAGAGATTAAGTTGTTTTTTGTTTGTTTTTTTTAACAGGAGAAAATCGAAATATTAAGTCCTAATCTTAACCTAATGTGTTTTTCAAGTCATTTAGTACAGGTTACACTCTCCTTTACTAAACATTGATTTTAATCCTTATGGGTTTTAGTCTCTGTCAGATATAGTTGATTGAGTTATTTTTAGTTATCAGGAGGGAGACCAGATGTGCAAATTTGCTGTAATAAACTTTTTAAAAAGTTACCTAAAGTAGCCATTCTGAGAAATATTTCCATCTGTGATATCTTTCTTTTGTTTGAAGAGTCTGTGTGGAACATTATAGGGAAAAGGCTTGGCATGAATCTATTGAATATGTTCAGCAGAGCAGAGAAACCTCCCATTCTGTTGTGGTATGGTCAAAGTCCTATTCTATCTGTTTGTTTATCAGAGGGAAAAAATAAGAATTTTTTAGTCCATCCCTGAAGATTTCAGATACACTGTAAACATGTTCTGCTAACCCCTTGAAGTCCATTTAGCCTGGGGGGAAGGGAACCCATCCTTAGGTGATATCTGGGGATTGTTAGAACAATTTGCAGGACCCCACTGGTCCTGAAGGGTGGGCCTCCCCGGAGGGCTGGCTCAGGCAGAGTATGCCCTGTGCCTCCCCGTTGGTCCTCCGTCCACAGCTTAAGGCCTGTTCTGAGTCCATTAAGCTAGTCCTTAACTGACCGTCTCAGGTGGCTCTGGAATCTTTAAATAAATGTGAGCAATATGTATTCCTTAAATTGTTCTTACAGAGTGTATTGTTGTTTGCTAAGAGAGGATTTCAGTATGGCAGTGAGGAAAAGTGGCAGGCCTAGGTTCTTAATCTGGAGCGCATTGTGTGACTTCTCACCTCACGGAGTTAATTGTGAGGATTGAGTGAAAGACTGAGAAATACCTGACTCTGGAGTTCGCACTCAAGGGATGTTTGTGCCTGCTCCGACTTTTACTGGTAATGCTTTTGCCTCACATTTTTATGAAAGATATTAATTGGCTTCATCAGTACAGATAGAGTATGCATGTTTAACTTGAACACTTTTTAAGAAGTTTAGGGATTCCTAGCAAAGCACTCCTAGGTAGTTTTAAAACAGAATGAGAAGATACTGTTTTTTGAGATAAAGTTGAAGCTTGTTTTCCATCCTGCTCAAATTTGTCACTTTTTTCTTTTTGCCTTTGGAAAGTTTCACATTAGCAGCATGACAACTTAAAAATACAGTTGATGTTGAAAGAGCTTAACTAAATATTTTAAATTGGTGGTATTGGAAAGAGATTCTGTAAAAATCCAATTAAACTTTTGAAAGCTCTGTCCTGTTGAAATAACTTAAAGGAAGTCAGTTTGGTTTCCCAGAAGTGCTGTGCATAGTGTTTCTGGCTGAGGAAGAAAGGCCCAAATCTACTATTTGGCCAGAAATTGGGTACCAGCTTCCTCTAAGATGTTTGACTTGAGCCGTGTTGACATTTGAACAAATCCCATAGAAACTGCCCCAAGTGGGTAATAGTTGTCCTTGCTTTTATAGTAAAGACTTGGCCCCATAACTAATGTCCCAGACACTGGCAATATTCTTGGCTGAATAATCTATAGATGTGCATACATTGAGAGCAAAGCCCCAAATGTTTTAGGAACTTTAATGGCTACTGTTTTTCAACCAATCAGTAAAATAAACTTTAAAAAATATTGGTGCAGTTTATTGCTTCATAGCCAATAAAAATAGTGAACAAAAAGAGTCTAGTGTCCCTTGTTTCTTAAATAAACTTTGAAAATTCAGTTTTCTTGCTATTTATTAAATGCAAAAGACTAGAATGATTTCTTTTCAAATTAGGGCACTTTAGGAATTTTTTTCCTTGCCTCAGACATCAGAAGTAACTTTCTCTTTCCATTAAATGACAGTGAAATATTTAGCCAACATGTTTGTTTTTGTGATTTATTTTTCATGAGGAACAAAAACAAACACTTGTGTGAAAAGTTATTTTTTTCTGTTGGATTTACATCTACAAGAGTGATAGCTAGATTTACTGCTAGTATTAAAACAGTTTTGTTTTATACAGGTATATGTGAATAGAAGTTGAGAGAAAAGTGGTTTATTATGTCACTTAGAAGGTTTGAGTGTATCAGATTAAATTCTTAGAATTTATAATGAGAAAAACCTTAGGAATTAAGACGTGTATTTTTTAAATGGATGTAAACAAAAAAGGGAATTCAACTAAGTGTGCCTTGGTTCAAAGGAGAGGAGAGAGGAAATGAGGTCTGGGGATGTATACCATAGGACTTGAAAGAAAAATCTCCTGTGAAATAGGTACTGATTTCAAAGAACTATTTTGGCCCTTTCTTCTGTGTCCTTAGGATTTGAGTCAGTAGTTATCAGGACAGCAAAAATATATTAACCACAAGCTGTAGAAATCTCAGTTGATGTGGACAATGTCTTTTAAAATTTGGACTCAGTTGAGTAATCTTACAACTTCCTGAATGTGATACTGCTGAATCAAGACAGAAAGGTTGTTGGGTTTCATTGTGGTACTTAATGTTTAAAGTGACTGAAGTTCTTCCCTTTGACAAGAAAAACATCTTTTAAGGAATTGAGGTGTTTTAACTATTCAGTTTTAGAGGTTATCCATATAAAATTGAACCTTAAGCCAACAATAGTGCTTTAATAAGCCAATTTATCTCACAAACTCTGATCTTAAACTAGCAAATTCCTAGAAAATTCCAACAAAATAAAGCATAAATACAGGAATTTACTAGTTAATCCTCAGTGAAACTAAATTCTTAGGTTTGGGGATTTATTTAGGAGAATACATGATCTCAGTTAAATAAAGTTAATTAATTCTTAAACTGGGAGTTAAGACTGCGTTATCAATATTAAGTGGATTTGAAACAACAAACTTCAGACAACATTAAGGATATTAACGAATTGCCATAGGATTGTGGCTTATGTATCAGTTTATTAAACCAGCACTGTGAAAGAATAGGTAGATGGAATGTTTAGAGACTTAAAATATGTGTCGTGCATGTAAGTTCCATGAGGCCAGGCTTTTTTGGTTTTTTGACCATTATATCCGAGACTCAGGATAGTGCCTGGCATGTAACAGACACTTGGCAGACACATGCATATATCAGCAAATGTTAGAATTACCACAATTGTTTCATGATTCTTCACCAAAGGGAACACTTTTTGATCTGGTTGAAGAATTAATTAAATATCAAATGCATAAAGCTTCAACACCATTCAACTTCAGTATTATTTTTCTGGCTTTGTTTTGCTTTAATCTGACAAACAGGAAGGCGTGAATGTGTGTGTGCTAGAGTGAATTTCCCAGAGTGAGTGCCCATTAACAGCCCATTTTGGAGGCCCCGTGTTCAAAGGAGCTAACTAGTTTTTGTGAAGTTCATTCAGGGCTAATTTAGAAACATTTAGGACCCGGTTTGAAGTAAGAGATCACAGATGTGGTACATTTAGTTCCTTGTATTGGTGGTCTGAGGAGCTTTGGAATTTATTCCTCCCTCAGCCCATCTTACAGCCATTAGTTCTGTACAAATTTAATTTGGGTTTGTTGGCATAGAAATTGCATTCCCACAGCAATGATACAGCCATCCACGCTCATCTTGTCATTTCGTGGATTTACATGTGTGGGCACAGTACAGACAAATGAGCACCCGTACGTGGTGCACGCCATTTCCCCGTTCCTCAGAGGTGCTGCACATACTTCCTTTGTGCAATAGATTGACTACTGCCTGTGAAACAGTGACTCTCTTCTTTCGATTCTTTGAGGAAATGTACCTCATAATGCAGTTCATGAACTTGACCTCTGTTGGGACAGGATTTTAAAAAGCAGTTCCTTCACAGCATCTGCGATGTTTGTCTTGCAAGCAGGCCACCTCACCTCCTCTTGGTCCCCTGTCACAGGTGAAAAGCCGTACAAGTGCACCTGGGAGGGCTGTGACTGGAGGTTCGCGCGCTCGGATGAGCTGACCCGCCACTACCGGAAGCACACCGGGGCCAAGCCGTTCCAGTGCGGCGTGTGCAACCGCAGCTTCTCGCGCTCCGACCACCTGGCGCTGCACATGAAGAGGCACCAGAACTGAGCCCGCCGCGGCCCGCCGCGCCGATGCAGTCCCCACTGACGCGCTGCAGTTTGTTTGGCAAAGTTTTAAACTATAAACTTCACTATATATATAAAAAGAAAAAGAAAAAAAACTGGATATGTATATTTTGTATATTTGACGGAACAGGGAATACATTGTATGAATACCAAAGTGTTTGGTCCTTTTCAGAGTCTGGAATGCTTGCTGTAATGTATACGGCTTCACTCAAGCAGCTCACCTCACATCTCATGACAGCCACATCTCAGCGCGGCAGGGGGCGGGGTGCAGGGTGTTGCAGTGTTTCCACCCGGGTGCCACCATCCACTGTGCCAGGGTTCAGCAAACACGCCGGCGGGCAGGCACAGGAAGAAGGCTGGGCTGTATGTCGAGATTTTACTTGACATCCAGTAGGTTTTTTTAACTATTAGGTAATTCCTTAGAGGTGTGCAGCGTACCTGGCGATTCACAGATGGCCATTGAACAAATGTGGTTTTTTTGTTTGTTTTTATATGAGTTGCCTATATTTGCTATTCAAAATTTTGTAAATATGCAAATCAGCTTTATAGGTTTATTACAAGTTTTCTAAGATTCTTTTGGGGGAAAATCGTTAATAATTCTGTTTGAAAATAACCATGGGTACATTTACAGTTAGAATTTGTGGTAAGATACCTCTTTAAACCTTACTGAATTCATTTCGGAGGAAGAAATAATCATTCAAATGAACTTAAAGCAGATTCCATGCACTGATTAAAATAGGGTTGTTTATTTTAAATATGAAAGACATTGTATATGAATTGTGAACTCAAAGATAAGATACACAAAAGTTAAACCTCTTACAATAAGCTAAACAGTATCATTTTAGAAAAAGAAGGACTTCTGTAGCTCTCACATGGCATTGTTGAATTTATGATGCAGTTTTCATATACTGAGATGTTTGCTCATGCAGTACTGTGGTTAAATGCCAATTTATATGGATTTTTGCATGTAATATACAGTGAGACACAGTAATTTTACCTAAATTACAGTGCAGTTTAGTTAATCATTGTTAATACTGACTCAGTGTCTGCCTTTAATTATAAGTGACATGTTGCAAACTTAAGGAAACAAGTGCTACACATATGCAATATAATAGTAACGTGATGCCGATGCTGTTAACCAAAGGGCAGAATAAATAAGCAAAATGCCAAAAGGGGTCTTAATTGAAATGAAAATTTAATTTTGTTTTAAAAATATTGTTTATCTTTATTTATTTTGTGGTAATATAGTAAGTTTTTTTAGAAGATTTTCATAACTTGATAAATTATAGTTTTGTTTGTTAGAAGAGTTGCTCTTAAAACATGTAAATAGTTGACAAATGGTGTAAATATTTTGTAAGGCTTCAAAATGTTTATACGTGGAAACATGCCGACATAAAAAGCATAAATTGGTTGCTGTTTTGCTTCTTTTCCCCTCTTATTTTTGTATTGTGGTCATTTCCTATGCAAATAATGGAGCAAACAGCTGTATAGTTGTAGAATTTTTTGAGAGAATGAGATGTTTATATATTAACGACAGGTTTTTTTTGGAAAATAAAAAGTGCCTAAAAGATTCACGTGGTGATTTCCTTCTTCACCTGTAATTGCAAAAATGACAAATTCCATTCCCAAAACTATCGGCAAGGGTCTGTCTTATCAAGGCAATAAAATACCCATAAAAACCCCATCCCCACATTGAACCAAAGCTACCTTTGTTTCAGGCAAGAGAAAGGGATTTGTTTTAAAAGTGTGATTACAAGTGTCAAGGGAGATAAAGTTCATGAATGCTTGAATGCTAATTTTTTTTAGTCACTATATACACACATACTACATTAATCTTCACAAGATCAGTAGCTGAAAATTATAGAGGTAACTTGCATGTGCTGGCTTTATTCTCAGAGGGAAATAAAACAAGAATTAGGCTTTTAACCTTTTTTTTCCTTTTTAGAAGAGAAAAGGATCACTGGAAGTTTATTTAATCCAGCAGCAACAAGCACACCTAGGGCTTGGTTTTTAATACCATTCTTTGAATAAAAAAAAGATGGGGCTTCTTAGAAATGGCAGAGTCTAGGACTAGGTTAGGAAATGGACCACATATGCCTGGAGCATCTTCAGGCACCGGAATGTAAGGTCGTCCTTGAAATCCCAGGGTGATGGAGGTGTGTCAGCCAACAGTATAAAGTAGGGATGAGTTATAACCCGAAGGGTAAAATAGCCATGAGCTCATATTGAGATTAGTGGTTGAGTAGGAAAAAAGACAAATTTGCAGAATTCCAATCGATTTTTGTAGGTACTTTACCCTCAGGGGTAGAGCGTAATAACTCCCCACTCCTGAAGCGAGTGCTGCCCTGGAGGCAGGAAAGGAATCAGGACTGCACAGAAACCTGCCCATCCCCCTCAGGCTGGTGGTCAACGTACACACCAACAGTGATACATCATGTTGATAGTACATACCCTTGATTTGATGTGATGAGAATGGAACTTTGCCTCTGCTGTTTTCCTCCTAAAAACATGTAACCCCCATCCAATCTGGACAAAGCCCAACTGAGGGGCAGTCTACTTAAAATATCAATATTCAATGTCAGGGTCTTGAAAAACAATGAGAGAAATCATCACAGCCAAAAGAAGCCTGAGGAGACATGACTTAAGAGTAATGTAAACTAACCGGGATTCTGGAACAGAAAAAGACATTAGGCAAAAACTGAAGGAAGTCTGAATGAAGTATAGAATTTAGTGTATCAGCGATATTGGTTCATTATGACAAAATGTATCCTAATGGAAGCTATTAACAAGGGGAACCTGGTGGTGGGGTGTACGGGAATTCTATATTTGCAGTAATTCTACAAATCTAAAATTTCTTGAATAAAAAGTTTATTTTTAGAAAAGTGAAGGAAAGGAAGCATGTGATGGTTACATATGTTCAGCAAATGGGAAAATCCCTGATGTTGTTGGAGCTAAAGTGAAAATTGTAGTTATGTAACTTGGCATCCTAAGTTTATTCAGCCTCTCATTTGACTTATTCTTCCCTGTCATTCACGCATTATCTAGCTCAAGGACACTGCACAATTCATTCTCTAGCCAGAAGTTTTCATACCTTTCAGGAGGGAAAACTGTTTGGCTTAAGTTTATTTCCAGAAATTGAGATAGAAAGTGAGGATGCAGGCATCTTGAAGCAGACATGACTGACTGCATACGTCCAGTAACAAATCAGAGATGTCTCCATATCCAGCTGCAATTGAGAATTGTATAAATGCAGTTTTCTTGTAAGTAGAAACCAGTCTTGCTTTGGCTCCCAGCACTTCATTGTATTTAGCTTCCTAACACAGAGCGAGCTGTTTCCAGTTCTCTTTTCCTCTCTGAACTTTCTCTCCCTTTTGTAGGCTGCCCTCTCCTCTCTTAGGCCTGCTACCTGTTCCAAGTCATTGTCTGCCAAAGCAGAGTTCGGACCTTCAGTCTTTATTAGCCACACCCCCTGGAACTTTTTTATTTGGAAACATTGCGATACTTTAGCATTTGAATTTTTTCCAACCACTATTGTATGTTTCTCTTCCTGATTGTCAAATCCTTGGAAGAAACAGCATGTCCTAGACTGAGTTTGTCTTACTGCTTCTTTTGATTGATAAATCAAATGTCAAAAAATAACCTTATGGTGCTGTGTGGATTGTCTTAAGCCCCAAGTATTTGAATCAATGTAGTGTTTGCCAGATTTCCTTTTTGTGTTGCACTGTTGGGATAGCATTGGTGCTGGATTTTTGGTAAGATGTGGGAATGTGAAGTTGTGATTATAGTGTGAGCAAACAGGTAGTGCCTTGTGAATTTTTTAACATTATGAGGGAATTTTCAGGGAGAATTATTTTAGATAACGATGCTTAACACGCTTTTCAAAGCCGCAAATAATTTAATTGCTTGTCCATTAATCAAATGTCTGGTTTCAGACATATTCTGGCCAGTCTCTTGGTAAACATGCTACCCCAACTAGACCAAAATTAAGTAATGCGCTCAGTTCCAAGTGACCAGAATGCAGTTATGTAATTTGATTTCAAGTTAGTAATGCACTGAGTCTTAACTGCAGTTAGTTTTTATTCTCTCCACCTCTAACCCCAAGTTATCTTGTTTGGTTTTGCTTCATTTTGTCTTCATTCCTATGTTGCGGCTTGTGTAAAGTGCATCTCTTCGTGGCATCCAATTAGAGAATCCTTAGATAAGCATGACCTGGCCTGCCTACATAAAAATGTTCTTCAAAATCTAGCTAGATTCCTTTTCCTATCTCCAACTAAGCCCACCAGAGCTCTTTGGATTAACTCATGGGCCATAACATAACAAAGAAGGGCTTTATTCTCCATTACTAAATCTGATCTCTACTTTGAAGTTGACCAAATTCCTTCTTTGGTTATATTCTTCACTGTAGTGTTAAACTAATCAATAGGAGACTTTTAAATTTTATTTTTTTACTCATACCACAGTTATAAGTGACAAAACTTGGCAATTGTGTAATACTCATTTTAACAGTGACTATTAAGGGGAAAAAAGCATAGTGAATCACATAGAGCTCTGTGTGACCGGAAGGGTTTGTTCTATGAGAACCTAGAATTTTCCTTTTTATTATAAACCAGCACTCTATTTTTTTCAGTGCAAATCACTTCATAAAAGCATTTGGGGTCATGGAAATGGTAATATTGTTAAGTCAAAAGTAAAAGTGTAATACTATTTGGTCACTGAGGATATTTGAATGGTGAGATATATGTACGGAATTGAATGGGAGTCCAAGACGCTCCTATAGACTTCTAGGTAAAAATGGTAGGTTACATATGCCTCTCATTTTGCAGCTTCCTAAAGCCCACTAAAATGAAGGCCGTTTTTCTCCAAGGAGAAACTTATGAGAAAAACAGGAAAATAGAGACACTAACAATCCTATGGGAGCTGGAAGGAATGAGGGAGAAGAGGCAACAAACTAAGCCAAACTGAAAGGGCTAAATCTTAAAGGAATGGAGAAATCCAGGAGGTAACCCATTTCCAAGCCCCACAAAAACCCCAAAAGATTTCAGGAATTCATTGCATTGAGGACTTCTTGAAGTGAAACTAAAATGATTGTTAATGATTTGTCTAAGAAGCTGTTAATTCCTTGGTCTCTCCCCCTACATCTCTACTCCAGCATACATTGTGAATTGGGAATAACCATCTACTCTCCACCCCAGCAGAAGTATGGAGGTTTCTGTGCTTATTCACTGGAGGGAGTAAAGACAGGGTCTCTCAATTAGTAGACAACAGGCTGGGCTGAGGTAGGAATGTCAAACAGAAAAAGGGAGATTTGAATGAATGTGCATATTGATTGCTTGAACCTACTCTTCTTCTCTTCCCCCTTTGGTTCCCAGGATGTTGGAGACAGGCCTTTATCTTCCAGGCAGGAGGCTGGAAAAGCCTTCAGAATGGACCAGCCTAGGAAGAAAGATCTAAATATGATGAAAATTCCTAGTTCTCCAATAAAATGGCTCAATCAGATCACTCAGAGAAACCCACAGAAACTACCCACATGCTCAGAGCTTCCAATCTTTGGTCCCTCACTATAAAATATTAGCAGAAAAACAAGAATTACCAGATACCTGAGGAAACCATCTAATAGGAAAGAGAGAGATAAAACAGAAAAGAGCAACTTGGACAAGAATATGTAAGGTGGGTGACATATTAAAAAGAAGAGCTCGTGTTAGTCGCCTCAGGGATAGAAGATATTAGAACTATGAAACAGGATATTCTAAATAACATGCAGAGAACACAATTAAAATGGAACATATGGAAGCAGAAAGGAGGTAATCAAAGTTGAATAGAGAGATGTAAAAGAAGACCGGTAAATTAGAGTTCCAATCTAAGAAACTCATTATCTTATCAGAAGTCCCAGAAAGAAGAGAAACATTGGAGATAGGATTAGAAATTGAGAAAATAATTCAAGAAAATCCCTTACAACCAAAGGGTATGAATTTCAAGAGTGAAAGGGTTTTGAGATGCCCTAATACACCACTGTAAATAGATCTGCATCAGGATGAAATTTCAAACCTTGGAGCTAAAAAGAAGTTCCTAAAACTCCCAAAGAAAGGAAAAAAGTCATATAGAAAGGAAACTGAATTACTTCGGACTTTGTATCAGTGATCTTGGAATCTGTAAGACAGTGAAGAAATACCTTTAGAATTTTGAAAAGGATTTTTTTAAGACTTAATTTTTTTTTTTTAAGCAATCTCTATACCCAACATGGGGCTGGAACTCACAACTCTGAGACCAAGAGCCACATGCTCCACTGACTGAGCCAGCTAGCCGCCCTAAGAAACTATTTTTAATCTAGGATGTTAACACCCAGCCACACTATCAAGTGTGAGGAAAGAATAAAACTTTTTTTTTTTGACATGTGAGGTCTCAAAAATTTTACTTTTTTACTGCTCAGAATGTCTTCACTTCAAATGAGGGAGTAAACCAAGAAAGAGAGACCATGGGGTAATGGAAATGGGATCGTGCACAGATATGAGAAGAGAACCCTCAGGGTGAGGTGAGAGGGGAGCAAAGGATCCGGAATGTATAGTAGACAGATGGCAGCCAGGCAGGTTAGGACAAGTGAAAAAAGTCTCTGGAAGAATCTTCTCCAACATTATGAAGTGAAATAGAATATTGGATACCTCCAAGTGCCTCTTAAAGAGATTTAGGCCATGGAATGGCAAACTGCAGCCTGAAGTCCAAATCCAACTTCAGGCCTAATTGCTTTTTTCCCTGCCTGTGAGCTACAAATGGGTGTTTATGTTTTTAAAGGGTTGGGGGGAAAATACGCAACAGAAACTATGTGAACAACAAAGCCTAAAGTAGTTACAGTCTGTCTCTTTTACAGAAGTTTGGTGACTCCTGATTGAGACAACTGGTGCAGATTTGGGATTTTAATTAGACATCTGTGTATAGGAAACCAAACAAAAACCACACCTACACACACATGTTAATTCCATGTAATACAACAAGTTGTATAACTGAAGAGAAGGCAGTGCTCACGTTACATTGAGGATCAACGGAACATGGTTGAATGTGGCTGCCTCCAGGGATGGGGTAATGGCCAAAGAAAGGAGGCTAGGATTATTGATTTTTTCATATTGAATGTTTAGAACAATATTTGTGCCTAATTTTGATAAAGATAAAGAGGAGCAGAGGAGGAAAAGTAGGGAATGGAGGACGGTAAACTGATAAGAAAGGATTACATGCATACCCCATGGTTCCTTTGGAAAGGGCTCAATCATTCAGAATGGTGGACTGTACCTCCCCTAGCATCAAGCATCAAGTTTGTTTGTTTTTTAATTTTTTTAATGTTTGTTTATTTTTGAGAGAGGCAGAGACAGTGCAAGCAGGGGAGGTGCAAAGAGAGAGAGAGGGAGACACAGAATCCGAAACAGGCTCCAGGATCTGAGCAGTCAGCACAGAGCCTGATGCAAGGCTTGAACTCACAAACTGCAAGATCATGACCTGAGTCAAAGTCGGATACTTAACCGACTGAGCCATCCAGGTGCCCCCACCTTTGGTAGTTTTTATGAAAAGAGGCTTTGTTTCTGACATGAAGCTCAACATACAATACAAAAAAAAAAACTGAAGACGTGTAGTTCAGAAGGACTTTAATAATATTTGGAGGTCCTTTATTACACAAAATGGTTCAAAGCAGTCTGCATTGAGGCAGTCGTGTTGGGGTTTATCACTTATAAAGCACAGGGATGTACAAGAAGATGCTATCTTGAGAAAAGGTGCAGGGAAGAGTAATTTTTCCCTATGTTACTGAATTTTCCACATTGGGGTTGGCACATGGTAAATGCTCATTAAATATATATCAACTAAATAAAAAGGTCTAAAAATACTTCCTAAATACAAAAGAAGTCTTAAGTATGTTAGCCTAAAAAAGAAATTAGGGTGATCTAAATCTAATTAAAAAATATAAATACTGGTCATGAATTCTCACCAGAAATTATTAAAAAGCTCTTATTCTGTGTTATAGTAGGAAATGTCTTGAATCAGTATGAGAGCATTTTAAAGTTTGAATATTATAAATTGCAGTATTTGACAATATCGCTCTGCTGAATAATGTATATTTGAGGCTCTACATAATAGAATTCAAGGCCACCTTTGAAATCTGTCGGATGTAAATTTATCTTAAGTACATCAATTACTTACTTGCTCGAAAGATAACAAAGATAAAAAATTATGAGGTGATATGTATTCCTCTTTGACCCTAAAGTGAGCAAAGAGAATAATACTCTGTGTTTACATAGAAAATTTTACCTGAGACATCACAAATCTGGAAACAATGATTAATCACCACCACACCGATGTGAATTAGATTGGTATCTTGTTTTAGATCTACCTGTGGAGACATCTAAATGAAAGCATGAAAATAAAGCTGCTAACTTTCTATGTGGCTGAGAGGTATGCAGCTCACTTTTAAAGAAAAGCATACTCAATTGTAGTGCCAAAAAGTCACCTTTTATTTAAAGACACTGTTCAAACCTTAAGGTTTAAAATAAAGACTTCCACAAAAATTAAATCATGACAATATTCTAAATTCTTAGAGTTCTGTATTTTATCTGTCTTTATTTTCTTTTTTTCCTTTTTATGTTTATTTGGGGGGGGGGTGGAGGTGCAGAGAGAGGGAGACAGAATCTGAAACAGGCTCCAGGCTCGGAGCTGTCAGCACAGAGCCCAACTTGAGGCTCTAACCAAAGAGCTGTGAGATCCTCACCTGAGCCAGCGTAGGACACTTAATCAACTAAGCCACCCAGGTGCCCCTTTCTTTGTTTTATTTTCTAACGCTGTCAGGAGTGTAGGGGGCATGCTGTCTGGTCCCGACCTTAGAATATCTGGCTGAGGTTGACAACGACTAAGACCCATGTGCATTCCTGTATCAGAAGATTATGGTTCCTTTATTCTGCAGAGACAGTTTTTCCTCCTATCCCTCTAAAAAAATGGCATGAAACAAACAAAACCCCTAAAACAACCATAATTTTCTGTCAAATACAAAAGGGTTTGCAAATGTAACTTACTGTTGGAAATGCTTCTTGGAATTTTAATGGCTTCTAGGTTGTGAACTGATTCACACTCACACTCCTCCAGGTGAATGGTGAAGCTGGAAAGCCCTGGGTACTGTGGCAGCTTTTCCAGTTTTACCCTCCCCAGGGCTCACATGAGTGGTGGGGAAGCAGAGATCTTACAGGATTTCAGTACCAGATTACACATGCCACCATGGTATTGGGCTGGGCCAGATAATCCTCATCCTGCTTCCCCACCAGATTTCATAAATTCTGCACAAGTATAAATAGGAGCTCTAACTGGCTACACTTACAACTGGAGGCAGCATCCTTGGAGAGACATTCTGGATGTCTTGAATGCCGTTTTGGCCATTATAAACATTTCCACCAAATGAGCAGATTATTATAAAACTGAAAGGGCCAATAGCACTTCAAAGATGTTCCCCCTTAAGGCTTACCTATCAGAATGTGAAGTATTTATTTGTTGAAAGATGTGCTAAGGTTCCTGCCTTAACAATGTGATTGTTCTGAAATTGCTGGCAATGCTAATGTTTTGGCCCAAAGTGAAACAAATGGGGAGATTTTGTCTAATGTTTTGTCTTTTCAAACTGCTTATAATTCTGGGATGGCATCACATAAGCCCTGTCTAAAAAACTAAAAATTGAAAACAAAGCCAGATGCTTGAAGATAATAAGAAAGAACAGAATATTGTGATATGTCAGGTATAAAGTACTTAGATCTTCTAGGCAATTTGCTAGGACTATTTTCCTTTGAGAAAATTAGAGATGTTTACAAATGTACTTTTTCCCTGCTAATTTATTTAAGTTTTGCAAGTGTTTAAAGCAAAAATGAGGGCTGTTTGGGTGGCTCAGTCACTTAAGCATCTGACGGGCTCAGGTCATGGTCTTGCAGTTCGTGAGCTCCAGCCCCAGGTCAGGCTCCGTGCTGACAGCTCAGTGCCTGGAGCCTGCTTCAGATTCTGTGTCTCCCTCTCTCTTTCCCTCTCCTGCTCACTCTCTGTCTCCCTCTCTGTCTCTCTCAAAAATAAACATTAAAAAAACTTTTTTAAAAGTGATCACAGTGTCTTCTGGGGCTTATAACATACATGTAAATATAGCAAAAAGCAAGGGCATGGTAAACGGACTCATAAGGTTGCAAAGTTTTTGTATTTTACATGAAGTAGTTCAATAGTGACTCTAGACTGTGAAACGTTAAATATGTATCCTGTCATTCCCTAGAATAACCAATAAGAAAATACCAAGAGATATAACTGAAAAGAAGGCAAGCAAGTAGGAAGAGGAGCACAACAAAAAACTCCAGTGGGGACACACAGAAAACAAATAGTGAAATGATGGACCTGCAGCCTAGCATATTAGCGGTGACATGAGACGTTAATGGACTAACAAGCTACAAACAGACTTTTTTCTTTAAGAGTTATGAAAGATTTAAATTCATTTTTGGAGATGGTTATTCCTTATTTTTAGGGGGGGAAAAAACCCAGGCCAACAACTCTGGAAAGCCCCTTTAGTTACATGAATGTAAAGCAAGGATCTACCTATTGTTCTGGAGGTAACTTTTGGATGTAGCTTGTTACTACCACCGGTAAGAGCTTAACCAGAGGAGAGCTAGAACACCTGGGACTCCGTATGTTTGTCTGGACAGAGGGCTAACCCAAGGAGAACGACATCGTCTTTCTTTTTGAAAAATCAACAGTTTGGTTTCTAGAACTACATCTCTCTAAGTACTCTATGAGGTGCAGCCAGCAGGCCATGACAATAGGCCACAGTGAGTCAAAGATAACACAGTAACAGTGACTGGGAGAACTGAGATTTCTTGAAACCAGAAGGGACAAATTTTTGGATGGTGGTGGTCAAAATGAATCCGGCCTCAGTCGACACAATCTTGTAAGTTTGGTGGACAACCAAAGAGTGTGTTGAAAACCAGGTAGTTTGGGGCACCTGGGTGGCTCAGTTGGGTGTCTGACACTTGATTTCAGCTCAGGTCATGATCTCAGGGTTGTGAGATCGAGCCCTGCATCAGGTTCCTTGCTGGGTGTCGAGCCTGCTTAAGATTCTCTCTCTTTCTCTACCACTTGCACATGCACGCATGCTCTCTCTCTCTCTCAAAAAAAAATTAAATTTAAATTTAAAAAAAAAAAGAAAGAAAACCAGGCGGTTTATCAGACATAATCAGCATGTACTGTGTGCGGGGGTATGGTCCCAAGTCCTGTAACAACACATAGTACCTATCTTACATGTAATGTGCTTATTATAATATCAATTTTATATTTAATTTATATTTATATTAATGCCCATGAAGGTTACCTGGCTAGTAAGAGACACAGCTGGGTGTTCTGATTTCAACTCCTTGACTCTCCACGACAGCATATCTGTCTCAAGAGTCAGGAGACTCACTCTAAGTATAGGACAACCATCAGGGTCAAGGCATTAGGGACACTGGACATGGAGATGACCTTGGGCTCATCTAGAGAGCTTCTCCAGGCTCCCTTTGGGGCAAGAGTCCATTCCAGGGGGCCTGCCCGAGCCTGCCTGGAGCGGCAGGTGAGTCCTGATAAGTGGATTAATCAGCTCGGAGAGGGAAGTGAGGGGCCTGCCGTGCCTTGGACCTGCAGTGCAGGATCGGAGCTGCCATGTGTAGGAACAGACCCCAGAACTTGTCTGTACCTAGAGGGAATGCTCTGTCCACTGACTTGAGAACACTTCATCCACGCCAAATAATACAAGTCACCGTAGGAACAGAATGACAAGCACATTCCTTGAGATTATACCTAAAAGGAAAGCAAGAATAAAGGGAAAGTGGGGGATGTTCCCAGGCCTTTGATCTTGTCTACCTGCCACAGGCCTCTCCTCCCCCTCCCAGAAACTTCCTGAGGCAGGAAATGGTGACATCACCCTGTGTTTGTCAGCACTCTCTAGTTCTGAGTCATCAGGATTGTTGGCATGGTTTTCCAGAAGATTTCCAAGTAGATGATTTACTCCCCTTTTAGGGGCTTGGCTTTGTGTTGGGCAACTGTCACTCAATGAACTGCCAGACTTCCATTCAGTGTGGGATTTCCTCCTTGGAATGTCATTCAGGAGGCCTATAAGCAGTACCTTCTCTTTTTTAACATTACCTTTATATTAACTCACTCTAAGTTGGGTGGAGGTGGTAATAAAAATAGAATAGGGTTTTCAATGATTGGTTATTCCAAACAGTGTTTCAGGAGACCCCTTTTTACATAAATGTGTGCAATGTGGATGAGTGTTTCTTTCTTTTTTTTTTTTATGTTTATTTTTGAGGGAGAGAGAGACAGAGTGGGAGTTGGGGAAGGACAGAGAGGGGGGAAACACAGAATCTGAAGTAGGCTCCAGGGTCAGAGCTGTCAGCACAGAGCCTAACTCACCAACTGTGAGATCATGACCTGAGCCAAAATCCAATGCTTAACTGACTGAGCCACCCAGGTGCCCAGGGATGAGTGTTTGTGTAGGACAGATATTTAGATGGAGATCTGAGGGGTCACAGGATAAAAGCATTAATGTTGTTTTAACTTATCATTTTAAAAACCTTTTTATTATGAAAATTTGAAAGCAAATATAAAAGGAGAGAGAACAATATAATGAACACTAATTTAACCCTATATGTAGCTTTCACAAGTATCAATTCACAGGCAACTTTAATTTCTTTATCCTCTTGCCTTTTTCCTTGTCTTCCCTCCCCTTAAAGGGGTAATTGCCTTGATTATCTTACAGCAAACCTCAGACATCATGTAATTTCATTTGTAATCATTTCAGTATGCTGACTTAAATATTATTCCTTTTTATTTACTTATTTTTAAGATTTTATTTTTAAGTAATCTCTACACCCTACATTGGGCTCAAACTCACAACCCTGAGATTACTAGTTGCATGTTCTACCACGGAGCCAGCCAGTCACCCCAAAGATTATTCTTTTTTAATTTTTTTAAATGTTTTTTATTTATTTTTGAGAGACATAGAGAGACAGTGCGAGCAGGGGAGGGTCAGAGAGAGAGAGGGAGACACAGAATCCAAAGCAGGCTCCAGGCTCTGAGCTAGCTGTCAGCACAGAGCTTGACACAGGCCTCAAACCCACAAACCGTGGGATCATGACTTGATCCGAAGCCGGACACTCAACTGACTAAGCCACCCAGGCACCCCAGATTATCCCTTTTTAAACAAACAGAGCCACAACACCTTTTTCACACTTCAAAAAGTAATGATTTCTTAATATTATCCTGATATGTCATTTTACATCATCTGAGTAGGTTCTCAAAAATTGTCCTTCAAAAAAAAGCTAATTTATCCTTCTACCAACAGTGCTGTTCTTGGGCACAGAATTCTGGAGGGAAAAGCAGGGTACAAGGGAAGGAACTTGCATTAGTCAATGTTGAAATGTAGAGAACGACACCAAGAAATGGCACTGTAGCAAGAGCGGAAGTTGAACCCACCAGTGCTTCTGTGAGCCCTTATACACTTAACCCCCCTAAAGAACAGTCTTGAATAACAGACAACATCAAAAGGCAGCTGTGCTTTTCTCAGAATAAAACAGCTGAGCCAAACAACCAAAACCAAACAGCTGTACTGCCTTTGGATTTAGTGTTACATTAAAATTAGATGGTTTCTTTCTCCAGACTTTTTTTTTTTTGGCAGAAAAAAACAATTGAAGAGTTTTATTTCAGACATAAATGTTATGTTCGAATCATTTGCACACAGCCCACAATAAAATGTTAGTTATTATGGAAATTTGACTGATCGCATTGTCACTCATAAGTATAGACCTCTCTGTAGTGTTTTCATTATTCATACTACTTAATTATTTAGAATTTGCCTGTGTACAGTGAACATTTATGATCCAGAAGTAGAAGTTCAGCTGTAAATTTTTCAGATATTTTATTTATAAAATATATGAAAACATTCTGTTGGATTAAAACAACTTAAACTTGATTTTAAGCAAGTACTAATTCTTTTCTTTTATAGAAAGTTAATTATTATCCATCAAGCTAAACTGAATGGAACCAAGCAGGCAAAGAACAATACAAAACATTGTCTTAATTCTCCCAATAAGCCAATAACCTTCCCCCTAAAAGGTAACACAATGCATTACATTTTTACATTATAAAATATTACATGTCCATTGTGGAAAACACAGTTAAGCTGAAGAGAGAAAATAAAGATTCCTATTGTTTCACCATTTCTTCTTCAGATATTAACCTGCTATTCTATGCTAGACATGGCCACTCTCCAGATCCTGCCATTCATAAATCCATCTTTCAAATTCTAGGTTTCTATTCTACATTCTCTCCTATAATCTGCTTTGCTTTCTATATATGTCAGGATGATTTTTCCATGCCTTTGAACTTTTTTAACAATGTCATTAACATGGTCCACAGAGGCACTTTAAACCTTATTCTTTGTATTGTGTACACTTTGGGTGTGAGAAGATCCAGAAGCAGGCGGGAGAAGATGAACTTCAGACCAATGCTTCTCAAATGATCTGCACTGAATGACCAGTTTTTAAAATTTCCAATCCATTGTGGGCTGATAATTCTGAAAAATAAGATAAAAATAAGAAAAGTGAAATACTAACAGACAAAAACATTTTCAAGAGAATTTTTAAAAATTAATAGAAAACTGAGATAAAGGTAGACAGAGTACCAGCCCACATCTTTTTATTATTAGAAGTGATAGATATAAAATTCCTCTGTGAAATTGTTACATATGTTTCTGAGTGTTTATTCTCAGTATTGATATTGATATCACAGCCCAGTGACAGTTACATGGACTACATTTTGATTATACTGCTTTATATTTTACTACAAACACTAAATAAATGTTTCTTTTCATAGACAGTCATGAATGGAAAGGCTAAATAATACTATCAATTTGCTATTTGAGATAAAAGCCCGCAACCTTCCATTTTCCACAAGAAGGCCCAGACTCCAAGTATGATTCTAGACTATTCTCTGGATGGGCCAACCAATAAAGAAGGCCAACATAGATTTTACTTTAGCTGTGATTGATTCTTTTTAGCAGCTTTCTTGTGGTATACTTGACATACAATAAACTGCACATATTGAAAGCATTGAATTTGGTAAGTTTTGACATATATATATACACACACACCCCTATAAAACCATCTCCACAATAAATATAATGAAAATATACATCAACCTAAAAAGTCTCTTACTCCCTTATAATTCTCTTCTCTTTCTACCCCCTGCCCCCCAGAACCCTCTCCTTTCACAGGCAACCACAGATTTGCCTTCGGTCACTATAATTTATTGTGAATTTTTAAGAGTTTACATAAATGAAATCATATTGTATGTACTCTTCAGTTGTCTAGCTTCTTTTAATTATTTTGAGTATAATGTAAATACTTTGAGATTTGTTCACATTGTATGTATCAATATTTTATTCCTTTTATTGCTCAGTAGTGTCCCATTGTATGGAGAGACCACAGTTTCTTTATCCATTCACCTGTTGATAGACATTTGGATGGTTCTAGATTTTGTTGATTATAAATAAGGCTGCAATGAACATTTGTGTGGAAATCTTTGCACTGACAGAAGCTTTCCTTACTCCTGGGTCAGTACCCAGGTGTGAAATGGCTTGATCATATGCTAAAGGCATCTTATCTTAGTCTTTTTTTTTTAATATTTATTTTTATTTTTGAGAGAGAGAGGTAGAGAGGGATAGTGGATCCCAAGGAGGCTTGGCGCTGACAGCAGAGAGACCGATGACAGGATTGAACTCATGAACTTTAAGATCATGACCTAAGCTGAAGTCAGATGCTTAACCGACTGAGCCACCCAGTGCCCCGCTAAATGCATCTCAAACTTTTTAAGAAACTGCTAAACTATTTTCCAAAGGGTTTATGTCATATGAAATCCCTGCCGGCAGCGATTGAGAATTTGTTACTCCATATCCTTTCCAACACTTGTTCAGTCAGTCTTAAATTTTAGCTATTCTATTAGATGAGAAGTGGCATTTCACAGTGGTTTTAATTTGCATTTCCCTGGTGATTAATGATGTTGAGTATCTTCTCATGTGCTTATTTGCTGTCATCAGTACATCTTCTTTGGCGAAGTGTCTGTTTAAATCTTTTGCCCATTTAAAAAATTGTGTTAGTTTCTTCTTCTAAGATTTCTTAATATAGTCTAGATACAAGTCAGATTTATCAGATATGCACTTTGTAAATTTCTCTCCCAATCAGTGCTTTTTCTCTTCATTCTTCTAACATGTCTTTCAAAGAATAGATTTAAAAAAATTTTTTTTTACATTTATTTATTTTTGAGAGACAGAGAGAGACAGAGCACAAGTGGGGGAAGGGCAGAGAGAGAAGGAGACACAGCATCCAAAAGCCAGCTCGAAACTCTGAGCTGTCAGCAGAGAGCCTGATGTGGGGCTTGAACCAGGAACCATGAGACTATGACCTGAGCCTAAGTTGGATACTTAACTGACTGAACCACCCAGGTGCCCCAGGAATAGATGTTTTTAATTTTGATGATGAATTTTGAAAGTTGTAACTGGTCCTAGCAGACTTGCCGCCACTCGAAGAGAAGCTGAGTTCTAGAATGAAAAAATTAGAACGAAATAATTCAGGAAGTACCTGGTGCTGTGAAGTCTCACCACCAACCACAGATGAATGAACAGTCAGGGCAGCTGTGTTCTACTGATGAGGTACCAGAGAGTATCTGTCTCAAGGTCAGAAACTGCAACCTCAACCCCTCCATTGGCTGTCTCATATTACTTGATGTTAACCTTGGGAAACAAGTTATGAGACTGCAGAGAACTTACCTGGTTACAGCGGCAGTTTGGAAATTAAGAATGCCTGAAAATACTCCTAGATTTGGTTTATATGGTTGAGGATGACCATAAAATAAGCCACTGTATTAGCTTGCTAGGCTGCCGTAATAAATAACACAGACAAGGTGGCTAAAATAAATTATTGTCCCACAGTTCTGGAGGCTGGAAATCTGAGAGCAAGGTTGGTTTCTTCTGGTGCCTCCCTCCTTGGAATGTCGATGGCCACCTTCATCTTCACATGGTCTTCCCTCTGTGTATGTCTGCATCTTAACCTCTCCTTAAAAGAACAACTGTCATACTGGATAGGCATCACTCTAATGACCTCTTTCAATTGTAATTATTGCTTTAAAGACTCTATTTCTGTGGCATCTGAGTGGCTCAGTCAGTTGAACTTTGACTTCAGCTCAGGTCATGATCTCCCAATTTGTGAGTTCAAGCCCCACGTTGGGCTCTGTGCTGACAGCTCAGACCTTGGAGACTGCTTTGGATTCTGTGTGGCCCCCCTCCTGCCTGCCCGCCCCCTGCTCCTCCCCTGCTCATGCCCTGTCTCTCTCTGTCTCTCAAAAATAAATAAATGTTAAAAGAAAAAAAAGATCCTTTCTCAAAGTACAGCCTCAGTTTGAAGATTTCAATATATGAATTTGGTGGGGACATAATTTAGCCCATAATACCCACGTAAATGAAAGGTGAAACACTTATTCAGAAGGACTATATATATATATATATATATATATATATATATATATATATATATATATATATTTGTTTTTCTTTTTATTTTGTTTTAAAGATTTTTATTATTTTAAGTAATCTCTACACCCAATGTGGGGCTAGAACTTAGAACCCCGAGATCTAGAGTCACATACTCCACGGACTGAGCCAGCCACACACCCCTGAAGGACTGTATTTTGAGTCCATTCAGCAATGGTATGGGATGAAAATAAGTAGACTTCCTGAAGGACCCCAAGAATGTGCAACCCAGGTGGAATTAAGTAGTAATTATTTGTAAGCAGATCTGTATAACAATGTAGATGAATAGTCTCTTAGAAACTTGCCCTGAACTTTTATTTTAAGGGAGTGGGATTGTGTATAAATTTGTATTCACATTCTTCCCTGGCAACTGAACAGTGGACTGTGTGAGTTGGAATTAACCAGCCACTTTTACCTACATCGGGTTTTCTCTACCTTGACACTGCTGACTTACATTTATTTTTTATTTTTAAAGGTTTATTTATTTATTTTAAGTAGGCTCTATGCCCAGTGTGGGGCTTGAACTCACAACTTTGAGATCAAGGGTCACATGCTCTACCGATTGAGCCAGCCAGGTGCCGCAACACTATTCACATTTTAGGCAGGACAATTCTTTGTTATGAGGAACGGTCCTGTACATCACAGGATGTTTCTCTGCATCTCTGGCCTCTACTCACTAGATATTAGTATGAATTTCCCAGTTGTGACAACCAAAAATGTCTCCAGAAAGGCATTGCCAAATGTTTTGTGGGCAACAGATAGTCCCAACTCAGAGCTGATCTAGATAAGGTTCTAGGTTCTGAAAGAGAGTAACTCAGTCACTGAACAATATGAAAAAAAAAAGGTGATGTTATGTGTGAACTGAAGCAGAAGTGTCTGGTTTGGGCCCGGCATACAACATTTTGCAAAGCCTTTTCTATCTCTTCTAATCCAGCAACATTAGCCACTGTGTCTCATTGCCTTCCTCAACCCTACTTTTCTCCAAGTTTAGGGTATATAAAGATTTACGAAACATGCTTCCTGCCCAAGATCTTCTTTGCAGTGTCCCCTCTTTCTTGGGACCTATCCTTTTGGATCAGTTGTCTAAATCCATTAGCTAAAGCTGCAAAGAGTTATAGATGTTAAAGTGTTTAAAGTTGTCAAGAATTACTAGGCTAAATTTGCAAGTCTTGTTTGCCTTTTTAAAAAGCGTAGTTCTGGGGCGCCTGGGTGGCTCAGTCGGTTAAGCCTCCGTCCGACTTCGGCTCAGGTCAGATCTCACGTTCGTGGGTTCGAGCCCCGTGTCAGGCTCTGTGCTGACAGCTAGCTCAGAGCCTGGAGCCTGCTTCCAGTTCTGTGTCTCCTTGTCTCTCTGCCCCTCCCCCTCTCATGCTCTGTCACTCTCTGTATCAAAATAAATAAAACATTAAAAAAAATTAAAAATAAAAAGCGTAGTTCTTTGGTAACTCAGTGGAAGATTCTTTAAGTGAACTACAAGTAAGGTGACATGTTGTGTGTAGAACATGAATCTTCTCTTTAGGGGTTCAAATTGCATGACATTGGCCATGATGTAACTTCACCAATGGGTAAGCCTTTCCAGAAGACACCTCTTTGTGAATTGTGAGTCATTCTCCCCCCTTTGTAAGCTGCTGGGCACTGAAGAAGTTAAGCAACGCGTTACAGGCTGTAAAATGGAGATAATAATAGTACTTGCCTTATAAGGTTATTATGAAGATTCAAAGAGATAATCCACATAAAGCCCTTAGAGGAGTGCCTAGCACTTACTGAGGCCCCAAAATGTTAGCTATTGTTATTTATTCATTAAATATATAGTGAATTCTGGCTTTGAACTAAGCATTGTGCAAGGTGATGTGGCAGGGTCATAGATCAGTCATGGATTCAATATCAAAGAAATGATGAATGTATCAATAGTATTAATAGCTACCATTTACTGAGCACCTCCCATGGGTCAGCTTCTATGCTATGTGCCTTATATTCATTGTTTTGGTTATTCTTCAAAATGATTTTGCAAAATACACCCTACTTATCCTATATTATAGATGAGGAACCTGAAACTCCTTGGAATAAGCAAAGTACCATAAATCAGTTATTTACTCATGGATGTGAGCCCACAGGCATAGAAAAGACACTGCACACACATCAAGGAGTATACCACCAAGGAAAACGTGCTATGTGGCTTAGGAGAGATATCGATAAATTGTTACAGGGATTAGAGTAGGAAGAGATTTTTCCCTTTAGGGTTTTAGAGACCTAGGGGAGACATAATTTGGGCTGAATTTGCACGTGTGGAATTGGCAGGGTTGAGGTGAGTGGGAACATTCCTGAATATAAGAACAAAACCATACAACAGGAAATTGTGGTTTTTAAATGAGGAACAAGAGGGGGTTTGGTTTGACTAGAATTATGAAGGAAACACTAATCAGCTCTGGCTGGGACTATTGCCCCTTTGTTCTCCTTCTGACTTGCCCTCTGTGTTGTCCTTCTGAGGACCTTGTCCTCCATAAAGTGTCTGCACTAGTAGGAAAGAGACGATCTTTCTAAATGTCATCATGTTGCTCTACTGCACAGAATTCTTTTTTTTTTTTAATTTTTTAAATGTTTTATTTATTTTTAATACAGAGAGAGACAGAGCATGAGAGGAGGAGGGGCAGAGAGAGAAGGAGACACAGAACCAGAAGCAGGCTCCAGGCTCTGAGCTGGCTGTCGGCACAGAGCCTAATGCGGGGCTCGAACCCACGAAAGTGAGATCTGACATGAGCCAGAGTCGGAGGCCTAACCGACTGAGCCACCCAGGCGCCCCTGCACAGAATTCTTCAGTGTCTCCCCATTAGCAACACGATAAATATCTGAATTGTAGAGCCTTCATAATGTGCCTCCAACCTTCTGCCTTGTCACACCCGCTTACATTTTCTCTCTTCCAAGTTATGCCCTGGAACTCTGAACACCCAACTGGTAGTTACGGTGTTCCCTGACACCGCTCTTGTCTTTATACGTGTGCTTTTTCCTTTTCCGTTCTCATACACTGAAAATCCTACCTTTGTGCTTTGGTTTCAGCTCTTAAATTACTTTCCTTGAAGACTTCCCAGACATCTTCTATCTCCATCTCCAGGCAAACATGTACATTGGGTACATGATCAGTAAGTGATAATTTAATTATTATAATTAAATAATTTTTGTATGATTATTTATGACTGATATGTTCTTCCATTTTTTACCTTTTTGAGGACAAAAGCCGTGTCTTATTTTCTCTTCTGCCTTCTCAAGTCTCCATGCATAGCAAGAGTCAATAAATAGCCCCTGAATCAATGAATGAATGAACGCATGACTGAATACTGCGAGCGTATTAGCAAGGAATCTTAGGCTCTATCTTTGGGGATCTAGATGGCAACCTGAACTAACTCAGTTATTTTTATATGCTTTATTTTGTTCTGCATTGAAGAGCCAGGAAACATTTTTGAACAAGGGCCATTAATCTTGGATTAGTACATAAAGCCTATAGGAAAGGCCAAAGTCAGAGAGACCAGGAGGCTATAATAAAACCATGGGAGAAAGATAATGAAGACCTGAATTGGAGTAGTGTTAGAAAAACATTTCACTTTACCTTTTTTAAAAAAAAGAAAGATTTTATTTTTAAGTAATCTCTACACCCAGCTTGGAGCTTGAACTTACAACCCTGAGATCAAGAGTCGCATGCTGTACTGACTGAGCCAGCCAGCACCCCCAGTTTTCCTTTTTGACCAAGAAAAATGTTATGGGGAAATGAAGTGGGCTTTCCATTTATCAATGTTTTTAATGTTTATTTATTTTATTTTTGAGAGAGAGAGAGAGAGCATGCGCACGCTCGTGTGCGGAGAGATGAGTGGGAGAGAGGCAGAGAAAGAGGGAAAGAGAGTCCCAAGCAGGCTCCCGCTGTTGGCATGGAACCCAGCACTGGGCTCTGTCTCACAAACTGTGAGATCAGGACCTGAGCCAAAATCAAGAGTCGCTTGCTCAACCGACTGAACACCCCAGGTGCCCCTCCATTTATCAAACTTTTAACAAATACCTCAGAGCTTAAATAAGAAATTCCTAGATGCTCCATTCTTCATGTTCATCTGTAAAATGAGATTGGCATTGATGTGTTTCAATTCCTTGTGGCTGATATGAGAAGATTTCACTGGGTTATGCTCCTTCAAGACGGGGACTTTGAGCCCGGGGCACCTGCAGAACCTTCAACAGAGCTTGGCAGATGCATTTGTTGAAAGAATGCTTTCTGGTGTTGTCTTGTTCAGTTTCATGGCTCTGCTGTAATTGCTCCCATTTTCTCTCTTGTTCTCTCCATTCAGAGAAACAAAACCTTTGTTTCTTTTTTTTTTTTTAATGTTTATTTATTTTTGAGAAAGAGAGAGAGAGAGGGAGAGAACACATGAGTGCTTGCTCATAAATGAGGGGGAAGGGGCAGAGAGAGAGGGAGACCTGAGAATCCAAAGCAGTCTCCAGGCTCTGAGCTGTCAGCACAGACCCTGATGCAGGGCTCGAACTCACAAACTGTGAGATTATGACCTGAGCTGAAGTAGGATGCTCAACCGACTGAGCCACCCAGGCGCCCCAAAACCTTTGTTTCTGATGCTTACTCTTTGGTGGTGCTGTTTCTGCAGCCTGTTTTGGCCTCTTTTGTCTCACCAAAGCATACTGTATATTCTTTAAATCAAACAAAAACCCCATTAGCTTTTCCCAGCTGAGTTCAAGCCCTACTTTCCTCTGCTCTTTTCTGACTACACTACTGAACACACAGACTTGGAAGTCAAGAGGTAAATCAGGCACTTCAAACCCGCTTACTGGCAGGTTGTGAAATCCTTGAAAAAAGTCTTGGCTTTTTTAGTGAATCTTGCCCTAGGTCCTTGGTTCCTGTATCTGGCCAGGTGTCATCATCAGAACTAGTTAAACATCTACATTCCTGGTGCCATTCCAGATTTACTGTCTTGGAATTTAGGATGGGATAGGGCCTGAGGAGGAGAGCGGGAAGCCCAGGAATCAAAATTTTAGTAAGTGTCCAGATAACTCTGACATCCAGACATGTAGCCAGAACACTTGGTATAAGTGTCTGAGGGGGAAGGGTATATTCAAACTTTGGTAGAGACTGGCAGAGGAGAGGAGAGAACCTAGGCTTTGATTAGTCTGACTCTACTTTCCAAGGTTATCTATGCACTTAAAATTTTATATCTACATTCTACATTTTCTTTCATGCTTTTCATGGCGAAAACACACATGGAGTCTGGAGGCCTGGGACATTTGTATTAAAGGCAGGGATTGCTATAGAAACTAACAGATCTGAATTCTTTTATCATACAATCCTAGAAATGTTAGGAATCTTAAAGGTCTTTTAGTGGGACATGCAAATTTTTAAGACTGCCTTAGATACCAGAAGGACAAGCAATGACATCAAGATTAGCAAGGCACATAATTGTGGTGAACAACCCAAGTCAAGCTTTACTTGAGGCTTCCTCCCCAAGGCATTGCTGGTGGAGAGATCTGGGAGCCTCAGACTGAAAGCGGAAGGGGACTAGCTAGATCTGGATGGCTGCAGACAGGAAAATGAAAGGAAGCAGGAGTGGATAGGAGAACAGAAGGGGTGGGACAGGAGTATGGGTAGACACAATCTTTCAGCGCACTCACATGCAAAGGAATTCATTCTCTCCTTCACCAAACATTTATTAGGCATCTACTTGGAGCCTGATCTGATACTAGCCAGAGTTCCTGCCCTCAGAGAGTTCTCAGTATAGGGGATAGACAAATACACATTACAAAAGAGGTGATAAGTCTTAACAATAGAGGCAGATACAAGGAGTAAGTAAGGATATGCTAAAATACTACAGCCCAAATATCTCTTTCCCACTTTTTTTTTTTAAATGCCAGACTCTCTTTTGTGTTTCTTTTCTTTAAAGGGGCATTTCACTCTATGAGGGTGATGTCACAAATGAATACACTTTGCCTTTATCTCCCTCTTTTACTCTCCCCTGTAATCGCAAAGCTATTGCTCGATGCTATAGACCAAAGGTATTTTCTTGGTGTGATATAAAATGGCAACCATGTGAATGTAGCTTTTGAGATATTTCAGGGATGTTTTGGCTAGAAGCAAAAAATTAAGAAACAGGTTGTAAGTGCCCCAGACTGGTACCAGGGCAGGGAAGTTCAGGGACAGGAAGAAGGAATTAATTGGAGTATAAGAAAGAAAAAAACCTCATTCCAAACATGGAAATGGCTGCAATCAGGAAATACCAGGCAATATAGTTTAACCTGCATAATGGAAGGCAAGCATTTACTGAGTAGCAGGGGGGATGTATCTCAATCACTTAATAAAGAACCACGTGAATCAGAAGAATTGCAGGAAATGTTAAGGATACCAGGAAAGATGTTAGACTGTTAAAATCTACTGTTATAATTGTTAGGTTAATTGAAAATTAATAATCAAATTGGTATAGTCAGTGGTAAATTTAGTCTGAATGACACCCAATGATTATATTTACTATGCTACTATAATTTAGTTAGTTAATGACAAATTCAAATAACATTTAAATAATAAATAGCTTCAAATAAAATGTAAAAGATGGTCCTGTTTCCCCCCCAAAGATTATATAAGATTTTTATTGAATTGGAATCCCAAATCATTTTATACAGCTTTTCATTTCTAACAGCTAGGTTGACTCTGCTACACAGATTTAGTTATTATTAGACATCTTGTAATTCAGCCCTTCCCACTGAAGTCAGTGCTTCCTTTTTATTTCTTTCTGCTCCTGCTCAAGACAGGCATATGCTAGGCATTCAAAAAATAATCACTGACTGCTGAAAACCTTGACTAGATGGGCACAGACTAAGTTTCTACTTTTGATCTGTTATAGAAAAGAATAAAACATAGACTCAGGAATCCATAGCCATTTCAACACCTTCTCCCCCCCCACCCCCCAAGTACATATCAGGAAAATATTTGTACTTTCTGGACACATTTCTTCCGATAAAATTGAGATCAAATTCAACGTGTTTATTCAGATTATAGGAGAGCCTGCCTGTAATGCAGAATCCACTCCACAAGGACTTTCTGTTGGAGAAGCTGCAGAATGGCCTCAGTTCTCCCACATACTTCCCTGTTGCAGTAATCAGTCACCTGGACACTCAGCTGTGGCCTGGTTGCCATGGGCAGACTTGTTAGCATGCAAAAGATAGCACCTGTGACCGTACATATTGCGAATGCAATTGCAGGTGTATTTGCAAATTGGATTTTGAGGGGGAAGTTTAAGCAAATCCTTTTGAGGGTGAATCCCTCCAAGGTGTGAGTAATGAAAAAAACAAGAAGAAAAGTGACAATCAAAAACCTATTAAAATCTAGTTTCCAGAGAAGAATCTGACTGCTTAATGACATTTATGCTTTCATAGCTAGGCATTTAGCAGTCATTTTGTGTCGGTTGCTTCCTTTACAAATGCACATGATAAATTTTTCAGTTCCCTGTTTCTGAGACCCTAATCCCCGCTACTCTTCAGTGCTTGAAATGAGCTGATGGGCCTACAAGATGAGGTTCTCTATGTCTTTGAATTTCTCCACAGGAAATTACAATGACATCTCAGTCACCAATACACTCATCCAATCCATTCATTCCATTCATTCTTGCTTGCTTTTATTCAGTCTTCAAAATTCAGGGTAAATTATTACAGAAAAGAAAAAAAAAGACCAAACCAACCAAGCCAAAATGAAGGTCAATGTTTGAAAACTTTAGAATTTGGGATAGCAGTGGATTTCTGTGTCTAAACTAAAGGAAGAAATCGTGTCACTAGAGTCAGCACTGCTACTTTTTGTTTTCATTCCTGTTTTGCCTTCCCAATTGTTTGCTGTCACAAAAAGGCCACCGCACTCCCCCAAAAGGTTTAGTCTAACTGTTCTGTTTGGTAGCCGGACTCTGTTTGCTGCTGTTGCCATGTCTCTATGCGGCAAACAGAACGGTTTTGAAGGGAGGAATGGGGATGAGGAATCAGAAGCGATGGGAACCTGGATCTGACATTTTGGTCAGACCGTAAACGTGTGATGAGAGTCGTGTATGCTCAGCCTTTCGCTCTTACCCTTTAGCTCTCCATCAGGATCCAAATCTCTCCCTTTCCCTTCCTGGTAAAAGAATATTATTCTACTCGGGAAAAGAAGATGAAATTCTCAAGTATTAAGACATCAACCAGTATAGAAGAGAATCTTTACTGGTCTGGCATGAATGTATTTAAAAAGTGATTGGGCTTTTATTTGATCTCTGTTGGATTCTATAGATTACGGCACTAGACCGTTAAAAATAAATGCCACATTGGAAAATGGTTTCTGAAAGCAAAACTTGATGTTTGCAAGACTTCTAGGCTCATGGGGTTTTGATTGGGAGAGTGCACACAGGCCCCTCCAATGTAAACACATACATTTTAAATTTACCTGAGCGCTTTAAGTAGCTCTTAACATCATATGACAAGGAGAACATTTGTTAATCAGAAAAATTACAACCTATTCATACTTATTGTTTGATTATTTCTTTGCTGACCTCTGAGGTCCCACTGTTGATTGAATTAGTTATAGTAACTCATATTTATTTTAGCAACTAGCTATTATGAACGCAAACTCTTCTTATCGCCAGATGATTGATAGGCGCATTAAGAAGTTGTTCAACAGGTTGCTTGGTTTGAAGAAACGCTCAAATCCTGATCGGTTACTTTTTTATCAGTGAAGAGTGGGAATTAGCACAGATAAGCCCTTAGTAACAGAAATTTTATTTTCAGGGTGGAAAGTTGGTCATTTCTCTTAAGCAGCAGATTCTTCAAGTTCCCTTTTATAGATTTCATGTATAAATTTTGGTAGGTTGAAAAACGTTCTGAAATAAATCATCTTCCTAGTCTTGGCTGGACAAGGTATGCAATGAGGAAAGTTGTCAAGCAGTTGAAGCTGATGAAGTATCTGTCCATTCTAATCATCTGGACTTCTTTCTTCTTTTAAGAAACTGTTATTCTTTCTGTTTTGTTTAGTTATTGCATAAGGCCCTCCATTATATAAAGGCACTTAAAATTGGGCTCACAAATGCCTATCATTTTTTTTGTTGTTAAAAGAATTGTTTTGAATCTTTTTTTAAAGGGAAACATGAGCATAGTAGAGTAAGGTAAATTCGCCATGGCTATCTGATAGGTGAATGACTAGGTTAAAGTTCATAGGTCTTCATCTTTAATGTAGTCTGTGGTTTGCAGGCCGAGCTGGGCTTCTCCATCAGATTGGCTGTCCCTTTGCCTCATTATGAAATCTCTTCCTGAGGACCAGGCATTGTGGTGATAAGTGATGGTGATAAGGCCTTAATATGGACGTAATGGGTAGGTTCGAACAAAAGACTGAAAATTTCTTCTTGAATGGCAGCTGAGTGATGGTGCTAGATAATTCTGTCCCGTAACACTTCAGCTTCAAAAAAGGTGTCTGACGGCTCATCAGGGACTTTTGATGGTGACTTTTTTTATATAGAATTGTTTGGATTATCCTCCCAGTGTTGTGAAGGCAGATACCCGGGTGCAATATCATCTATAATTATGGGTAGGGCAATTTGGAATAAAAAATGACCAAATGAATATAAAGATCGATGGCATGGAATTCCTGAAATTGAACCCGGCCTGGTGTCATCAGGTCAGGATCCGCTGGCTCTCTGGGAGGGGAGGGCGGGGGGTGGGGGGGTCTCTGCTGTGGACACTGTGAGCACTTTATCTGCTGGCATATTTGGGGATGATGTGGAGAGTGACAAAACGGCAGGGTGTCTAATGATTAAACAAATCACAGGCTCATGTCTTGCTCCCCTCCTCCACTGGTTTCCTTGGAGACAGAGTTCCTTGTCAATTTTTTGAATTACATTAATATTAAACTACGACTTTGAATCGGGAAGAATGCGAGGTATCTGAAGAGTAATATTTATATCTTCCATGTGACATTTGCATCACATGGATCGACGTTTAAAATGTTCTTGAGAACACTGAAAAATAAGGAAATAGAGTTCAAAAATAAAGTATAGAACTTGTTAGACTAGTTTCTGTTTAAAACTTGGTGGATTATGCCTCTTTGTTTTAAACCATTAGAACAGCAATGATTAAATATCAGATTCCTTAAAGAGTCACTAGTTCCTTTTGGAAAGTTTTGATTAAAGCATTGTATTTATTAAACTGTTCTACCCACACATCTTTCCTTCAAGATGTTGTTTTTCCCACGTCTGCTGTTTTATTACATGACAGTTATTGAAAGGTTAGATGCAGTTGACTTTCCCAAGGTTTATTTTTATATCATATAAATCATACTTTTTTTTTACACCTCACAAGAAGCAGTGTGGTCTGTTCAAACCCGGCGTCAGGAGACCTGGGTTCTATTTCCGACCCTGCCATGTGACTGTGGGGAGGTTAATGAATGCATGTGTGTCTCAGTCTCCCTGGATGCATAATGGGGATAATAATATCTCCTACCTACTTCACAGAGGTGGGTTTTTTTTTTTTGAGGATTAATTAGTTAATGTTTGCAAACCACTCTGAGCTCCTTTGATAAAACACAAAGAACCATTATTTATGACAATAATAATAGTGTCTTGGGCCTGCAGGCTTGCTTTCATCCGAGGATCCCAGAGTACTTTAGCACTGGGGCTGTAACTTTACAGTGGGTTACTGTGTGGTGGCTGGCTCTCCTTGAAGAAACAGATGGTAACAAGGAGTCTGGGTTTTCACTAGAGAGTAATTAAGTCTCCCACCAACCTCTTGCGTCATTTGCATAAACTTCCCAAGAGAGCTCCCAAAGGAGAGCCCAGTCTGACTCCTTATCCCTCCTCGCTATTTATAAATAAGCCCCAGGGGATTTGGAATTTGGAATATCAATGTTTTCAACTCCCAAATCTATTTGTTGAGAATTAGGTGAAGCATGGGAATGTTTACATGGCATGTAAATTCGTTTCAACGAAAGCAAAAATGTAACAAGAGGGGGTTACCTGCAGGTCTTTCAGGTTGTGTATCCCAATTACGGAGGAGTCTTGTGATCTCTCCTTGGCAGTCTGGTGAGCCTAACTTTGGGTTAATTGACAAAGATGAATTGGGTGCCTAACTCATGTGCACGTCTGGAGTTATTAAGGAGAAAAGTGCATGATGTGGTCCCTGTCCTCAAGTTGTTTACAGCCATTGAGAAGATGAAACTAAGATACAGGAAACAATTAGTGGACCATGGAAGACAGCATGTAATGAAAGGCTAAACTGTGTGGAACAGACCACAGGAAGTAGGAGAGAAAGGAGCGATCAATATGGACCAGCATAGTTCAGGGAGGGTTTGCCCAAGTGGTCAGTGTGAAGGAGCGTGTCTACCACAGGACCGTATGACAAAAGCAATGTGTGTAGTGCATGTACGGACTAGGTGCGCCTGTTGGGAGACAGGGTGCATGGGGGAGATTGTGCCCAGAGAACAGGCAGGCCGGAGCAGGGTGGGGAGGGCTTTGGAACAAGCGAGCAGAAGGAAGCTCCCAAGGAATGGGAAACTTTGAACTTACTTTAAGTCACTTAAAAAAAAAAAAGACTTCAGAAACCCGGGGACCTGATAAAAGCAGTATTTTTGGAATGATTCTTTGGCAACAGCATTCAGGGATCACTGGAGCAGGAAAGAGGCCTAAAGCTGGGAGTGTGGCTGGAATCGGACACCATAACCCAGAGGGGCGGAGCATTATGTGGAAGGGTTGTTGTGGAAATAGAATTAGTTAAAAATAGAGCTTTTAGTGAGACCTTAGCATGCGCTGGGAATATGTCATCTCACAACAACCCAAGGTGATACTAATGTTAACTCACTTTAGCCTCGATTTCCTGGTCGGGAAACGGTGGCCGAGAGAGCTGAGGGACTTGCCCAAAGTCACAGGCGCTGGAATGCTGAGGGCACAGGTGTGTGCCCAGTGCGAGTCCTTTCAGGGAGTAATATGGGAAAATAGCTGTCCCGGGTGTAGCAAAGTGCTGGGTTAAATAAAGCTAAAAACCAGTCGTTTCCCCTGCTGAATGCCTGGCGTCTCTCCGAGCCTCAGCTGTGCTCCTTACGGCACCTTGAGAACCTGCAGGAGAATGGAGGCCAAGGAGCCCTGGCGTTGGTGTGGGGCAGGAAACTCTCGGGAAATGCTGGCTTGGAATCTCCCCCCATGGCCACAGTGAGCTCCAGGACTGAGAATCTGGGGGATCCTTCAAGGCTTGGAGGGGAGAGGCATTCCAGTCACTAGGAGAGAGCCACAAGTTTGGATCAGGATTAAGAAAAGCAGGAAGCAAGACGAGAGGCAGACCCACGAGGCTGCTCTCAGGATGCCAAGTGAGGTTCAGGGATCTGGGAATTCAAAGTGCCAAGGCTTCGATCCCAGGCAGATTCGTTACAGAGAGAACCTAGGGCAAGCTCAGTGCCCAGGGTGCCCGACTCTGGGTCCTCTCCCCTGCCTCCCCTGGTCAGACGGCCAGCTGAACCTGTCTCCACTTCAAAGTGTCTCCAAGTGTTAAGGCCGGCCGCTGGTGCTCCTGATGAGGGATTGAAGAGAGGTAAGTAGGTTTTCCTGGTGGGAAACGGTTTTAGAGAGTGAGATTGCAGGCAGCAGTAGATTCAGCTGACATCCTGGAAGCCCAGGATTATAAAATTTAACTTTGACTCACGACGAAACTGGGAATAGTTCTAATCAGATAAGAAGGTTCATGGAAAAGAATGTTCTTGCTGCTGACTCGGGAGGTGTGGAAAGGGGAAGAGGTTAAAACAAAACTATAGTTGACTCTAAAACCCCAAGAAACCTTAAACATTGGCTGGCTTTGGAATTCTACAAATGATCAGGGCATTAGCCGTTATTGCTAAAGCTTGCAATTTGATTTAGGAATCTACCCACTGATTATTACATTTTGGATACATTTGGCAGCCCTAGTAAAGCAGGAAGTCATTATTGGATAAAAAGGGCCACACAGGAGGAAGTTTTTATTGGCAAATGCCGGCTTATATATTCGCAAAATCCTATCGTCTGAGTACAGGAAGTCTATCTCCTGCCCTCCTGGAGGTCTTTGCTAAAATGTGTCCAAAGAGAGAACAGTCTCTCTCCTCCTGTTTCATGTGCCCCCCCAGCACCTGGGGGCCCAACTCACTGAAATGCATCCCAGCCTCTAACGCTGCTGTCACCAAGGTCCCATGTCAGTTTGATGCTGTTGTCATCGACTCTCCTGTGAACATGGAAAATAGTTATCTTTTCTTTCTAAACTCGTCATATACTAGAAGGCTAGAATTACGGTTTCCTCAGTTTTCGCAGCTTTAGATGCAATAATATACATGAGTAAGGCTGACACGTGCCTGTTGGC
>NC_043703.1:32748972-32789214 GCF_006229205.1 Suricata suricatta | reverse complement strand
CGGTTTATGGGCAAGGGAGTTCTGGGAGGGCAGATTATCAAATAAGGGCATTTCAGGGACGTGGCGGATGGAATAGGTTGCCTCCTCTGTCAGGGTGATGGGAAGCTGGAGCTTCATGATTGGCTGTTTCCAAATGGGGCAGGACATCCCAGGTCTGCAGGTGAGGGGTGGGGGTCGTCTGTGCACGTGTTCTCCTCCAGCCCCCAGAGAAATAGCCGCTTGGTTGCCACCTTAAGGTGACTCTTACAGTTTTTTGCTTTAACCTTCTGACTGTTGTCTCCAGAGTCCTTGAAAATATAGTTCATGATATGCAATTTATGGGGTTTTATTTCCCAATTGAGGTTGACTTGTCTTCCTTTCTAAGGTTGAGTAATCTGGGTTCATAAATTTTGATGTATAGTCTTAAAGTCTGTATGCAGATGAGCCAAACATTACTCTTTTATTGACCCATTTCCAATATTTCCTCAGGTCTGGGGCTCCTAAGCACCATTATTCTTTCTCTATGTCTGGGAACAACTATAAGGGCATAATTCAATTAATATGAGGCGCCTTCTTGTTTTAAAGCCAATTTGTAGCCGAAGAGAGAGCTAATTTTACATGACTATCTGGGACTCTTAATTATGCTTGTTCCCCTCCCCACTTTTCCAAATAAATATGCAGATAAAGGGCCTGTCACCAAGAGACATTCCTTCAGAATCCAAACCTCTTGCCTCCATTTTCTTTTCCTTCCCTACAAAAAACCCAACAGGGAGCTGAGCCTAGATACTTAATATAAGTAGTAGTTTGATATTGAGGGACTTAAAATATGGTAGGGGGAGTGACCACCTTAAGATCCATGATTCTATGAGAATATGCATTTCTGAAGGTGTATCCCTGAATGAGAGTGGGGTGTTTCTTTGTTGTTGTTGTTGTTGTAGAACCTGATGGTATGAGGAAGTAGGGAATGGTGGCAAAGAATATACATCTAGCCTTTGGATCACATAGATTTGAGTTCAGTCCATTTACTAATGGGAGTGACTTGCACAAGATAATCTTTATAAGCTCCTATTTCCTCACTTGTAGAGTCTTACCTGCCCTACAGGTTGTTGTAAAGATCAAATGTGATAATGTATGTAAAGCATGTAGGACAGTGACTGGCCCTCAGGATGTACTTACTGTTGGTGATTGTTTTGGGGTATTACCAGTGCCTTTTCCTGTCTTTCAAAATAAAGACTCTAACATCATCTGCAATTCAAAGAGTTCAAGCATTTTCTATTTGTATTAGACACCAGAACACCTTTGAGTCACGCCCTTAATGATATATTTGGCAACCCTTAAAAAGTTAATTTATAAGGGCGCCTGGCTGGCTCATTCAGTGGAGCATGAGACTCTTGATCGTGAGGTTGTGAGTTCAAGCTCCATATTGGGTATAGAGATTACTTAAAAATAAAACCTTTAAAAAAGAAAAAGAGGGGCGCCTGCGTGGCTCAGTTGGTTAAGCGTCCAGCTTCGACTCAGGTCATGGTCTCATGGTTCCTGGGTTTGAGCCCTGCGTTGGGCTCTGTGCTGACAGCTAGCTTAGAGCCTGGAAACTGCTTCAATTCTATGTCTCCCTCTCTCTCTGACCCGCCCCTGCTCATGCTGTCTCTCTCTGTCTCTCAAAAGTAAAATAAAAAACATTAAAAAAATTTTTTTAAATAAAAAAGAAAAAGAAAAAAATGGACTTTAAAAAATCTCCTAAAACATCCAGAATACCCTGATTCTTAAAAAAAAATTAAAGAGTTGAAAAAAAAATGTCTAGCTATTTTGGCTCTAAGAAACCCATTAAGATAAAGATGTAGAATTAGAGTTTTTAAAATGTTTTTTAATATTTAATTTTGAGAGAGAGAGAGAGAGAGAGAGAGAGAGAGAGACAGCATGAGCAGGGGAGGGTCAGAGAGAGAAGGAGACCCAGAATCTGAAGATAGGCTCCAGGCTTTGAGCTAGCCAGAGCCTGACTGGGTCTTGAACCCATGAACTGTGAGATCATGACCTGAGCCGAAGTCGGACGCTTAACTGACTGAGCCACCCAGGCGCCCAGATTTTTTTTTTTAATAAAAAATTCTAGTGTGGAGTGCCAGACAAATTCTGAAGGGTGTAGGGTTAAACTGTAGTTTCTTGGATCACCTTTAGAATTCAAATTATTGTTAGATGTATTTATTTTTATGACATTACATGAGAGATCACTGAACAGGTGCTGGAATGGATATATGTATATGATCTGACTTTTTCCTTCTTCTTCAAGACAGAAGAGTGATCAGTATATTCCATTACTTTGTTTTTCCATGCCATCCCTCTTTTTTGTTTCTTTTCTTTCTTTCAATTTTATTTTTCCAAGGTGGAGACAAGATGGAAGGCTCTAATAGCTGAATTAGATAAGATGGAAATATTCTGCTGTCCTGGTTTGCTTTCTGCGCTCTATAGCTGGGACCTAGAAATACCTGTCCTGTTACCTAATCTGTCTTTTAAGACAGCCTCAAATGGTTTAGTGTGATTTAATCACTCATTCTCTTTCTCTCTCAATGACTTAGGTATGCGGTCATTATCATGGCTTCTTATCAATATGGGAGACCAATTAATGCTTTTGAATTCTTATTGCTTTGGAAATTCTTGGCTTTGGGTCTAGTTGCCTGTGGATTGAATGCTGCACCTTCATCTTTTTACACATTTCCTACAGGCAATGTTTCCTCAGTGTTCTAGCCTGATTCCAACTTGCAGGTGACATTTCCACCATGAGTCTTTGGCTTTATGAACCTTGAGTTCCAGTGGTCGAGCCACCTGGGAAGGGAAAGAGGTACAATGAAGATGAGGCAACCCTTACAACAGCTCAGGGCTCTGCCTGGAAGGCACGATTTGAAGGTAATACTCCCCTCCAGACTACCAGGATCCTTTGTGGCACCAAGCAGGCTTGGCATGGCGCCTCTCTTTGGTCTTGTAACTGCTTTGTCAAATTTGCACCATGACCTTAGTTTTTGTGTTAACCTGAAACAGATTATATGATTTCCTAAAGCTTAAGAATTAGAAGAAAAAGGCTGAGAACTTAAGTTTCTATTTTTTTTAAGGTTTATTTATTTTGAGAGAGGGAGTGTGTGTGCATGACTGGGAAGAGGTAGAGTGAGTAAGAGAGAGAGAGACAGAGAGACAATCCTAAGCAGGTTCCATGCTGTCAACACAGAAGCCCAACTCGGGGCTCAATCTCACGACCTGTGAGGTAATGACCTGAGCCAAAGTCAAGAGTCAGACACTTAACTGACTGAGCCTCTCAGGTATGCCTATAAGTTTCTATTTTTAATGTATTATCGACAGAGGAGGAAACACTATTATTTAGGATTATATATATTCACAGCTGATAATAAAACTGCTTTGAAGCACAAAAATTTATTATGAAAAAGCCACTTTTTACTTTCCCCTAAATTGGATCATCACAATGTTGTCTTCCTAATTTTATTGTTTTCCTGGGGTCTGTTTATGTAGAAAGTAATTTCTTACTATTTTTTAAAAATCACCGGGCGCCTGGGTGGCTCAGTCGGTTAAGCCTCCGACTTTGGCTCAGGTCAGATCTCACATTCGTGGGTTCGAGCCCCGTGTCGGGCTCTGTGCTGATGGCTAGCTCAGAGCCTGGAGCCTGCTTCCAGTTCTATGTCTCCTTCTCTCTCTGACCCTCCCCCTCTGATGCTCTGTCTCTCACTGTAATAAAATAAATAAAACATTAAAAAAATTTTTTAAAAATTAAAAAAATAAAAATCACATGATTTAGTATTTCAACATATCTGGGTTTGATCGCCATGAAACCTTTCTCCTGATTATCTCCAATTATCAATGAAAGCCTTTTAGGTTTTGGGGACCTCTCTTCATTCAAGTGTGCTTGGAATCAGGACCTCTTACATCTCAGAATTTAATTTTAGGGTGGTATGAACAATTCAAATCCCAGGTTTGGAATCTGATGCCAACTTCTTGTCACTGTTCATCCTTTCTGCTTTTCTCCCTCACGTCTACATCCCTGCTCACCGACCTCTCCCAAGGCCTCAAAAGGAGACTTACTTTGAAGGGGCAAAAATCACACTCATAGGACATTCTGCTTAGTGTTTCAAATTGAAATTGAGATTCTATTTTATAAACGCCATGGTTCCTTTTCTGTTTTTCTTAGAACCCAACCCATTTTTGATTTATAACAAATGGGAAAAAGTGGTGAGAAGAAATTAGTTAAATATTGCATTGGAAAATGCCCAGGAAAGGTTTAAAAATTATTATTATGATCTCTGGTTTATCTTGTCATTTTACTGTTTTAATAGCATTGCTTAGTTGTAACTTTTTTTAGTGCTAACTTTTAAATTATTTTTTATTTGTTTATTTATTTTGAGAGAGAGAAAGAGAGAGAGAGAAAATGCATGTGAATGGGAGAAGGGCAGAGAGAGAGGGGGAGAAAAAATCCCAGGCAGGCTCTATGCTGACGCAGGGCTCAAACTCACGAACGGTGAGATCATGACCTGAGCTGAAACCAAGAGTCGGACACTTAACTAACTGCGCTACCCAGGTGCCCCTGCAACTTTTCATAAATGACAGAACTTATATGGAATATAAGTCCAACCTTAAGTCACACTTAAGAACTATTGTTACTTTGTACTTATACATTAAAAAGCAGTTCTTAGATTCATAATTTAAGAAAAAACATCAAACAGAGATTTAGATAAATATATACTGGCTGACCTTATTGATCTTGGAAAGAGAATAAATGAGAGATAGTCAAGGTGTAAGTAGTAGGAAAGGGCATGCATTCTGGACAGTGAAGAAGAATCATGGAAAATTTGGAGGGAGGGAAGGAGAGAAGGAGAGAGAGAGAGAGAGAGAGAGAGAGAGAGAGAGAGAATGTATGTGTGTGTGTGTGTGTGTGTGTGTGTGTGTGTGTGTGTGTTTGTGAGTGTATGGTGATTATTGAGACCTTTTCTATTTTTTACCCTTTCTCTACATCTAGGTGTAGCAAGTGCTAGAAATACAGAGACTTGAGCTCTTGTTCCATTCATGTATTCAACAAGTTATATATCTTTGGTCAGGAGACTGCTTTGCCCTGATAACCCTCAGATTTTTCATCTCTTAAATAAGGAGTAGATTCCCTGTCCATCTGTCTCTTCTTGGGTCACCTTTTCATGCTAATCTTTGGAAGTATTACAAAGAAAGTATCTTCGCATTAATTTCAGCCCATGTTTTTTTGTTCCTGTTCTTGGACCATTGGTTGGTTTCTTTGGAGACAGTTTCTGACTGTTATGCCAATTGTTACAAAGTTGTGAATATCAAATTACAACCTATAGTTAATATTCAGCATTATTAGAATATTTTAAAGCAAAATCCACCAGAAACAGAGTTTGTGGAGAGAGAATCCAACATTGCCTTTCTCCCAATTCTTCGGGAAAATCTGGTTTTATGGAGCTAAAATTTAAAGTGTCTATAATCAAGGATGGCATTTTTTTAAACTGTAGTAACTACTGTAAGAAGAAGGAATTCTCTAGTATTAAAAATTGAGAATTAAAAAAATTTGAGAATTTAAATTTGAATGATGATAAGTGAACTGGTATAAGAAATATACTGCCAAAGTAATAAAGAAACTTCTATGAATGCCATCCAGTTTGTAATCGCGGCGGTGCAAAAGAACCATTTCATCAAGAACTTTTATTGATAAAATGGGACTATCAGGTGAGTTCTGTATTAAAAAAAAATTGAGTTTGGAGCACCTGGCTGGCTCAGTTGGTAAAGCAGGTGACTCCTGATCTCAGAGTTGTTAATTCAAGCCTCACATTGGGTGTAGAGCTTACTTAAAATAACTAACTGAGCGACTGACTGACTGACTGAATGACTGAATGACTGAATGATGAATAATTAAGTTTGGTTCTGTCTGATCTTATGGAATAAATATATTCTTTAAATGTGATGCTGTAGTATATCAGAACTGTCTCCTTATACCTAACTGAACTTTGTATATGTGTATAAAGACTTTAAAATGAAAAAGAGACACTCTTCTTTTTAGCTTCTGAGAGAAATAAAACAAAAATTTGATCTATTTCTCTATAGAAGTAACTCTAAAAAATAAAAAATAAAAGCTGTTTGATATTAAGACAGGTGACTTGATTCTCTTGGATAATATTTGTCAATTCTCAAAATTTGGAAGCCCCGAGAGGACAGAGGTCTTATCTGTATTGTTTATTGCTGTTTGACCATCTTCATATTTGGGGTGTGCTCCATACTTGTTTAGCTGTTGGCTACGTATATATATTTCCAATGAAAATCCTCCTTTATATTCTTTTGCTCAATGATTGTAGATCATCATATATTAAAATTATTTGATTCATAACTTCTGGGCTTCACGCCTTATTTTGACTAAGATATTATTCATAGGACTGACTTGACCATAGGTAAAGTAGTCTTGCCCCCCCCTTTTTTTTAACTCTTGCCATTTTTTTTTCTCAGTGATTAAAAAATGTTTCCAAATTTGTTGCTCTGTTCCAGACTCAAAGCAATTTAGACATATATTCACATTTGGGCATTTCTTGAATTGTCTGCCTCAGGCACTAGGAGAGTTTTCTCTCTGTGAGACTGAGAATCGACATCTGACATCTTGTTAAAATAACTATGTGGAAAAAATGTGTGGATTTTGTATTAAGGAACTGATAATTAATCACTGAGCAAGGACTGGGTGTTTGGTAAACCACTCATAACCCTAGTAAAGGGCATTTTTGGACTTAATTTAATTATGTGTATATTATATTTGAAAGAATAGCTATAGTTAGATGGCAATATAAAGTCTTTGACAATATATTCATAAAATGGTTGTATGTTTATTTAGAACATATGCAAACTCTTTATCTGAGCGTTGGATTCGCAGTGTCTCACTTCTTTAGGTGTTTGATGGTGTTCTGCTCTTTGAAACCATCTCTTCAGATGACTTTTGAATAAGAAATCACAGACAATGGCACTCCCATTTGTGGGGCCTTCCCTTCTCTTACTTCCTAGGTGAGGGATCAAGTTTTAGAATTGAGCTGAATTGCTTGGCCTACTGATGAGATTCATTTAGGGACAGAGTTGAGCCTTTCGGCTTCAGGCTTCACAATGTACATTCCACGCTTGCACACGTGCTCGCGGGAGCCTTCCTGAAACAGCAGCCAGTATTTGTGCAGTCTTGCAATGGGAAGACAAGCGGTGCCAAATTTACCCAGATGGTGACTATAGAGTGACTTACAGATAAACGTAACTCGATGCCAATGGTTTTACATACATCCAACAACTAATTAGTTTAAAGATGCTATCCCCCAAAAAGCATACAAAACTATATCCATTTGGCATTAATAACATGAGATAAAGACATTAAAAATGATCAGTGTTGCCATCATGCGTTTTCCCTGTTTAATGTGATATGCTGGTCAGTACAAATTTAGTTCCTGCTTTTCAAATGCCTCATGCTTCTTCAAACACTTTATCATTTATCATGCAAGAAAAATATTACCCTGTGAAAATTCAACTTACATAAAAGTATACAATGTATAAGAAATTCCCCTTTCCTAAAATGCCACTCCCTACCCTGCACACCATATCTCACTTCCCTCCCAGAAGTAACCACTGGTAAGATTTTGTTATATTTTCTCCTTGGGCTTTCTTCTGTGAATAAGAATAAATAATTCTATCTGCTTTGAGTTTCATATGTCAAATCATATCACACATATTGTTCTATAATTTCACGTTTTCACCTACATTTTTTCATAGCAGTACACAGAGATCCAGCTCCTTCTTTTTTCTTAATGCGGCAGAGTAAATATCAACAGAATAACACTCAGTGTACCTTTTTTGGGTTTTACCATTTCTCTATTTTTTTAAGTTTATTTATTTATTTGAGAGAGAGAGAGAGAGAGAGAGAGAGAGAGAGAGAGAGAGCCCGCACAAGTGGGAGACGGGCAGAGAGAGAGGGAGACAGAGAATCCCAAGCAGGCTCCACACTGCCAGCATGGAGCCCAACATGGGGCTCAAACCCACAAACTGTGAGATCATGACCTGAGCTAAAACCAAGAGATGAACACTTAACCGACCAAGCCACCAGGTGCCCCGCTATTTCTTTATTAATAAATCATTCAGGTTCTGTTCTCCCTCCAAAATTTTAGTTACAAAAAGTTGTAGTGAATTTTCTTGTACACATTTTCTCAAGTGCTGCTGCTTCTTTTTATTTCTAATGCATTGCTTTAGTGGATTCATTCTGCATCGTTGGCTTGTATATCTCATGCAAAAGTTGGAATGTGAAATGCCGAGGTACTACTTTTGCCTTTTCAAAAGTTTTACAGTTGAATTCCTCATTCCATTGAGATTGCCCCTAACCTGCAGGGAGGAGAGAGCATGATAATGGCAGGAAAGGTGGAGATCAACCTGTTGATTCGGCTACTAATTAGCTCTTGTTTTCAAAATAAACAACTCAAAACCTATCTCAACACTACATACCTCTGTACTTACATGGCTTCTCATTGCAACTCTCTCTCCACATTGCTGTCAGAGTTCACTACAGAGGAAGCTTGGCTTATTCTGGGTGCTCACTGCACATCCCGCTCTCCACCCGCTGTAGTCTGAGAGGCTCTGTCCCACCTCAGCTGCCACCACACCACAGGCACTGCTCCCTTAGTGACCCATCTGTCACCAGGTTCTGGCACGTATTTTGGGGTCTCCTTCACCTGGCTTCTAGGCACCACTCAAGACTCTTGAGCACTTTTGCTGAACTTCCCACCTCTTTTACTTTCTGTGACCCAACTGGATCTGTTAGTTCTGCTTTAGAAGAAAGTAGCAGAAAACTCAACCTAAACTGGTTTAAGCAAGAAGGAGATTCATAGGTAGTCCGGAGGTATCAGGGTTGGCTCCAGCTCCGTGGCTCTGTGATTCTTCTGGCTTGCTTTTCTTCCTTCAGTTGGTTTCTTTCTCAGATTAGCAGGGAGCCAGGGCTGCAGCAAGCCTGCGTTTCATAGTTACGAAGGATGACTTCTGGAGGAAGGGAAAGCATTGCTTCTGGAAGTTCTTTTTATTTTTTATCCTTTTGAATGTTTATTTTTGAGACAGAGAGAGACACAGCACAAGCGGGGAAGGGGCAGAGAGAGAGGGAGACACAGAACCTGATGCAAGGCTCAAACCCACAAACCACGAGATTATGACCTGAGCCAAAGTCAGATGCTTAGCCAACCGAGGCACCCAGGCACCCCAACTTCTGGAAGTTCTTCTGAGAATCATGAAGAATTTCTCTGGAGTTCCATTAAATGTTTTTTCCTTTTAAAAATATTTTTTCCAGTTTTATTAAAATAATTGATATATGACATTGCATAAGTTTCACGTGGACATGACCTGATAATATGTACATATTGTGAGATGATGACTACAATAAGTTTAGTTAATATCCATCACTTAGTTATAATTTTTTTCTTATGATGAGAACTTTTGTTTTTTATTGTTTTAAATGTTTTAATTTAATTTTTTAAAAAGTTTACTTATTTCTTTAGAGAGAGAGAGTGGGGGAGAGGCCGGGAGAGAGAATCCCAAGCAGACTCTGTGCTGACAGCATGGAGCTCTATGTGGGGCTCGATCTCATAAACTGTGAGATCATGACCTGAGCCAAAATTAAGTGTCAGATGCTTAACTTCCTGAGCAACCCAGGCACCCCTCAAAGTTTTTATTGAAATTCCAGCGAGTTAACATACAATGTAATATTCGTTTCAGGTATATAATTTAGTGATTCACACTTCTATACAACACCTGGTGCTCATCACAAAAGGTGCACTCCTTTAAAAAAATATTTTTAAGTTTATTTTATTTATTTTGAGAGAAGAAAAGAGAGAGAAAGAGAGAGCGAGAAAGCATAGGAAGGTTAGATAGAGAAGGAGAGAGAGAATCTTAAATGGGCTCTGTACTATCAGTGTGGAGCCCAGTGTGGGGCTTGAACTCACGAATTTGAGCTGATGTCAAGGGTCGGTCACTTAACCCACTGAGCCACCCAGGCACCCCAACAGGTGGATGTCTTAATCCCCACCACATCTTTCACCCATCTCCCTACCTACCTCCTCTCTGGGAACCATCTGTTTATTCTCTAGAGTTAAGAGTTGATGAGAACTTTTATTTTTTTATTTTTACATTTTTAATGTTTTATTTATTTTTGAGAGAGAGAGAATGAGTGGGAATGGGGCTGAGAGAGAGGGAGACACAGAATCTGAGGCAGGCTCCAGGCTCTGAGCTGTCAGCACAGACCCTGACGTGGGGCTTGAACGCATGAACCACAAGATCATGATGTGAGCTTAAGTTGGATACTTAACAGCCTGAGCCACCCAGACACCCTGATGATAGCTTTTAACATCTACTCTCTTGGCAGCTTTCAAATATACAATACAGTACTTCTTTTTGTTCTTGTTTGTTTGTTTTAACAATACAATATTGTTAACGATAGTCCCCATCCATGTCCCCTATACCTACTTATCTTATAGCTGGAAGCTTGTATCTTTTGATTAACTTTACTCCTTCCATCCACCTTTTCTTGAATCTCATCAGGTTACTTGTTCCCACAGGCCTCAGTAAAGGGAGTAAGATTATCTTAAGACTAGTTAGCTCAATCCTTGGAACTGAGACCTTCAGCCTTTTTAGAGGTCCATGCACTTCTTGCGGGGAGGAATTATGGGAAGAAGAGCAGGAAGTGGATACGCATCAGGACACCAACAATGTCCATTGTGATGTCTGCTCCGTGGTTTTTTGGTTTCGTTTTCTTGTTTTGTTTTGCCTTAAATCTCAGGTTTTCTCTTCTTCCCAGCCCTTTAATGTAATGATCGCTGGAGTATCTCTCTTACTTTCTTCTCTTCTCACTGTTCATGTTATACCTGGGACAATTCATTCACTTCCAAGGCTGTGTATGCTGATAACTTTCAAATGTACCACTCTAGGCCATGGACTTCCTATAGTCCGTAGACTCTTTTATCCTGTTATGTATTGTACATCTCCAGTTCATTTCAAATTCAACATGTTACTCTGAGTTAATCAACTGAGTTAATCACCATAGCCCAAGACCAACACAGCCTTCTGTATTCCCAGTCTCAATCAAGGGTCTCATCAAACACTATTCCCAAAGTCATTGTAGACCCATTTTACTTCCTGACATTGAAGCAGTCACAAAGCCTTGTTGATCTAGCCACCAAAATTTAACAGGGCTACAGACTATGAGAAATCCTTCCTCTATTACCCTTTATCTCCATTTGGGTTGTGTTCTTGTCTTATGTGCTCTTACGGCATGTCATGGATCAGTCTATATGAACATGAATGTGGTTCCCTACCTGCTTGAATACAGGTACCACATCTTATTCGTTTTTAATATCCCTATTCTCAGCAGATAAACATTGGCGGTGTTCAGGAATCTTTTAGATGATTATTGAATGAGTTTAGTCTTTAAATTCGTATTAGGGCATTGTTATTTTCAGACACTCTTCCAAACTCTGAATGTCTGATGCTCTTCATTGACAGACTTGGTCCTGCTCTGTGGTTGGGGTGGGTGGAGTTGGTGGAAAAATGCCAGAAGCCATGTCCTAAGGCAGAGAGTGCCAGGTCAGGGCCAGTGTAAACAATTTGAAACTAGGTCAGAGATTGAAATAGGGCTAGATGAATCTAGGAAGCTAAGGCAGGAAGCCAGTTGGGTTGGTGTCTGAGTTTTTGAAGAGACTAATGGCATGAAAATCTTAGAATTAATCCCAGGTCCATGAGAGACGTCTATGGCAACTTTTTCTCCAGCTTAAGATGCTCAGAGTGTCATAGTCATTTGATACAATGATAAATAGGAAATGATGCCTAACCTAGTAGGAACTTATGGTGAAGTGGGAAAATAGATATGTAACAAAAACTTACACTAATGTAAGAAGTGATATAATAAAACATACGTATTAAGCATTAAGGAATCTAGAAGGAGTTAATGCACATGCTTAGGAATTGATGACCATGAGAGGATTTTGTTGAGTGATTTTTTAAAAAGACAACACCTCAGGGGTGCCTGGGTGGCTCAGTTGGTTAAGCATCTGCCTTTGGCTCTGGTTGTGATCTCACAGTTTATAGGTTCGAGCCCTGTGTCAGGCTCCATGACAACAGATCAGAGGCAGAGCTTGGAGCCTGCTTTGGATTCTATCTTCCTCTCTCTCTGCGCCTTCCTTGCTTTCATGTGTGTGTGTGTGTGTGTGTGTGTGTGTGTGTGTATGCATGCGTGTGCGCACATGTACATGTATGCATTCTTTCTCAAAAATAAACATTTAAAAATTATAAAAAAACAAAAAGTAAAGGTAATGCCTCAAATTTAGCATTTAACTCCATACATTTCCCCAAGATAAATCACTTCCTTTAATATATAGGCAAAGGTTGGTTTGTTCCACTGTATCTATATGTCATAATTTTTTTTCCAGGGCTCATAGGGACTGCCATCCCATGGAAATCTTTTCAATAGCTTGGAACTCGAGCTATAAATATAAGAGTTTTAATTTTAATTTTTTTATTTAAAAGGTTTATTTATTTATCTTGAGAGAGACAGAGACAGTGTGAGTGGGGAGGGGCAGATAGAGAAGGAGAGAAAGAGAATCTTGAGGAGGCTCTGTGCTGCCAGCCCAGAGCTTCATGTGGGGCTTGAACCCACGAAACTGTGAGGTCATGACCTGAGCTGAAACCAAGAGTCAGAGGCTTTACTGACTGAGACAACTAGGCACCCTGAGAGTTTTCTTTTTAAATACGACAATGGTGTTTATGCAGAAAAAAGATTCAGAGTTTACTTTAGACATACAAAAATTAATATGTAACAGACTACATTTATTAACTATACATCTAAATTATGAATGGTAAATACTTTGTTCTTCTGTATGCTTTTATTTTTTATTTTTATTTTTTAATAGTTTATTGTCAAATTGGTTTCCATATTCTGTATGCTTTTAAATTTAGCTTGTAAATCTTACTATTCTACTTAAAAGTATAGCAATTTTTACATCACTTTATAGGAATTTAAATAATGTTTATAAAATAAAAGCCCTTAAACATTTAAAACTGCATTTACAATGTAATATATGCGACTTTTCTATGATTTCACAAATAAAATCTTAAGTGTTAAAATAATTCTTCTAAATCTAATCAAACACAAATATAGATTTTTCTTAAATATTCTAATGTTATATATACAGTTAGATTTCAACAAATCTAAATCTGTTATACAATTATATATATTGTACATTTACAAGGTTGACCCTTTATTCTAATAGATCAAATTTTCTTTCATATCATGAATACCTGAAATAACCAAGAATGCTCAGATTTGTTTTTTAACTTCTGCTGTTTACTTATTTAGCAGATACGGGACTCAGGTGGAGACAAAAGAGACAGGGTCCAGGTACCTCGCTCAGGATGGAGTACGTGGTGTAATCTTGCTGTGGATCAGCATGGTTGTTTATAAATTAAAAAATTTTTTAAAAATATTTTAAAATTTATTTTTGAGAGACTGAGAGAGACAGTGCGAGCAGGGGAAGGGCAGAGAGAGAGGGAGATACAGAATCCGAAGCAGGCTCCAGGCTCTGAGCTAGCTGTTAGCACAGAGTCCGATGCGGGGCTTGAACCCACACTCGTGAGATCATGAGTTGAGCTGAAGCCAGCCGCTTAACCAACTGAGCCACCCAGGCACCCCTTGTTAGACTTTTAAACATAGAACTATTAATCGTAGGAGTTTGGTTCTCTTAACCATTTCTCTGCTTAATTGGAAACTCTTCCAAGGCTGGGAGATGCTTACTCTATGTAGACAAGATTATATCCCAATTTTTTTTTGCCCTTCATGCAGTTGCATTCTTAGAGACTCTGGGACACCCTAAGTTTATTTGTACTTGGGATGGTTTCAGGTTCCTAAATGCTGGATTTGAGAGCTGTTTCTTAATAGTCCCATCTATTCATCCCTTCTGCAATCTCTGCCTTGCCTGTTTTCATCACTTGATTGAATTTTGCATTTCTTTGACTCTTAAGATATTTAAATGTCTTGCCATCTACTGGATCTAATGACTATTGTACTTGTGAATTTTTTGCATTCTTCTTATATCCTTACTTTCTGTTATGCAGAAGCACTCCCATAATATAAGGTCATCCCACTGAAATATTGTTATCCTTGAAGATTTTGCCTTAGTAAAGTCACAGTTTTGAAGGTCATCCTGACTCAGGCCAGACAGGATCTTCTACTGTGTTTGCTGATCATCTCTCAAAGCCTAGTTGGCTCATTCAGGTCTTGGTTTAAATGTACCTACTCAGTTTCTCTCTTGGGTTCCTCTTTTTAAAAGAGCACTCCTTTACTATTTTATATAACAGCACTTCTCAAAAAATGTTTTTTGCACCACACACACACACACACACACACACACAAAACTCAAGGAAGAAGAACAAAGCTGGAGGTATCACAATTCCAGACTTCAAGATATATTATAAAGCTGTAGTAATCCAAACAGTATGGGACTGGTACAAAAATAGACACGTAGATCCATGGAACAGACTAGAGATCCCAGATGTAAGCCCATGCTTATGTGGTCAATTAATCTACAACAAAGGAGGTAGGAATATGCAGTGGGGAAAAGACAGTCTCTTCAAACGGTTCTGGGAAAGCTGGACAGCTATATATATGCAAAAGAATGAATCTGGACCACTTTCTTACACCATTTACAAAAATAAACTCAAATGGATTAAAGACCTAAATATATCACCTGAACTCCTAGAAGAAAACATAGACAATCATTTCTTCAACATTGGCTATGAAAACACTTTTCTAGATATATCACTTGAGGCAAGGGAAACAAAAGCAAAAACAAACTGTTGGGACCATCACAAAATGAAACATTGGCACAGTGAAGAAAATCTTCAACAAAATGAAAAGACAACCTACTGAATGGGAGAAGATATTTGCAGATGTCATATCTGATAAAGGGTAAATATCCAAAATATATAAATGATTTATACAACTCAACACTTAACAAGCAAATACTCTGATTTAAAAAATGGGTAGAGGACCTGAATAGACATTTTTCCAAAAAAAGACATACAAACGGCCAACAGATACATGAAAAGATGCTCAGCGTCACTGATCATTAGGGAAATGTAAATCAAAACCAGAATAGGTTATCATTTCACATCTGTTAGAATGACTAGAATCAAGAAGACATAAATAAATGTTGGTAAGGATGTAGAGAAAAAGGAACACTTGTGCCCTATTGGTAGGAATGTAAATTGGTACAGCTACTATGGAAAACAGTATGGAGCTGCTTCTTCAAAAAATGAGAAATATAATTTTTTTATGATCCAGTAATTTCACTACTGGGTGTTTACACCCTCCTAAAAGCCCCCAAAACCACTAATCAAAAAGAAATTTACATCCCTGTGTTTATTGCAGCATTATCTACAATAGCTAAGATATAGAAGCAATTGGAGTTTCCATCAGTAGATGAATAAAGGTGGGTGTGCAAGCACGCATGTGCACACACACACAGGAATATTATTCAGCCATAAAAAAGAATGAGACTTTGTCATTTGCAATGACATGGATGGACTGGATATCATGCTGAGTGAAATAAGTCAGAGAAAGACAAGTACCATATGATTTAACTTACATGTGGAATTTAATAAACAAATGAACAAAGAACAAAGACAAAAAATAGACTCTTAAATATGGAGAAGAAAGTGATGATTACCAGAGGGGAGGTAGGTGAGGGATGGGTGAAAAAGGTGAGGGAATTAAGAATATACTAACTGTGATGAGCAATGAGTAATGTATGGAATTCTTGAACTACTATATTGTACACCTGAAACTAATATAACTCTTTATGTTAATTATACTTCAATAAAAATAAACACAAAAATCTGTGATTATTAATCTACTTGTTAGTTATCTGTCCCACTATAGAGCAAGCTCCATGTAAAGGCTAGTTTTTTTTTCTAATCTTTTTTTAAGTTTATTTATTCATTTATTTATTTAGAGAGGAAACAGAGCATACAAGTGGGAGAAGGTCAGGGAGAGAGAGAGAGAAAGAGAGAATCCCAAGCAGACTGTGCTGTCAGCTTAGAGCCTGACGTGGGGCTCTAGCCCACCAACTGTAAGATCGTGACCTGAGCCAAAGCCAAGAGCCAGATGTTTAACCGACTGAGCCACCCTGCACCCCAGGTCTTTTTTTTATCCTTCCAATTAAATACTTTATTTTGAAGTAATTTAGGGTCATGAGAAGTTGAAAAGATAACAAAGAGTTCTATGAACTCTTCATCTAGCTTCCACAAAGACTATGTTCTTATTTAACTATAGTACGTTATCAAAACCAGGAAGCTGCCACTGCTACACTACTGTTGTCTTGACTTACAGAATTCCAATTTACATACGCTCATATATAGTGTGTGCATATGCACGTGTGTGTGGTCTATGAAATTTTATCCTATACAAAAATTCATGTAACCTACCACAACCCACCATCACTACAAAGACACTCTCCGGCTATCCCTGTAGAAGAACCGTCTGTCTTCACTTTTGTCCCGCCAGTGCCCTGTGTGGTGTCGGAGAAATGACGGCATCCCATAAATATTTGTTGAATATACCAGAACATGGCTAGAAATTACTGGGGAAAATTTGCCTAATTTGGTTGGCTAAAGATGTTTTACTCTGTCGGATTTCAGTTACTAAGAGGATATTTGAGAAGAAAAATGTTATCAAACTCCATGTCATAATGATTAATTTGCAAAGAACGCAAGAAACCCGTGGCTACCAAATCTCACAGAAATGTTGCATCACTAGTTAATTTAAATCTTATAATGAAGCCTTTGCCAATGTGAAAAGGTTGTAAGTCTTGAGAGAGAGGAGACTTCAATAGACCCCATATACACGTACATATATATGTCTCCGATGAATTATGTGGAACATCATTTTGACATCATCTGGAATCCAGACTAGAAGACGGTGACCCGACCGGAAGGCCGAGTTCCGGTGCTGCGAGGACCTCGCTTCTTCCCGTTTCCGATTACTACTACCATCCCAGAGTAAATAGAAACAAGACTCTCCATTAATGTGCTATAGACTGACTACAATAGAATTTCCCCTAATGGTACTGGGGGGAAATCGACTACTTCTGAAAGATATTTGCACGTTGTTGGAGTTCCTTGACCTTAAGATATCTTTTTGGAGGCATTTAAAGAACTAAAGAAAGAAATTGCCCTTTAAGGAGACCTTGTGACAGGAGGAGGCGGGAGAATAATTAGGCTTGCATACCAGACCTTACCTTTGCGCAGAATAACTACATGACAAATGCTAAAGCAAACATGCTGTAAGAATGCCCCAATATTCAATCACCTCTTTTCTGATAAGAAAGGTTTATGAATTTTTATATCTTGAAAACCTTTGTTTTGCAGGCTTTGCTTTAGCAGGTTGCCTCTTACTCAGTATGTGAAGATTGAATCACTTTGGAATCCATTTTTATTTAGTTACTGGAGGTGTAGCATTGAGTGTATTTTGTGTTGGAAACCGCAGGTAGGACCTGTTTCTGTAAATGATTTATTTCCATGGATCCGTTCCTTTAATTGATTTGATATTTACTTAAGAAAGTTCTTTCTTTGCTTGCCTTGTCAGCCCCCTCTGAGAGCTTTTGTAAAGTATGTCCCCATCATAAATAGGCTGATTCCTTCCCAGACCAGTTGTTTCTCTGAGGTTATGCATCTTTAAGTGGATTCTGGGCACCATTTCATAAGGATTTTTCTTGAAGTTCTCTTTTGGGATAAAACCCATGGCTTGAGGAAACTTTAACTTGGACCTCCGTTAACACTATGGACTATTGAAGCAGCCACATCCTACTTGGATTTTAAATAAAAGCATCTTTAGAAACCTTTGCTAGTTTCATTGATTTTAAAATTCAATCTAAATTCAAACAAGGTGATTGTGATGTAAAGTCAGCTTTAAAACAAGTCCTGAGTCCTCCCAACCACGCAGCCAGCCTTACGCCATTCTGAAGTGGCCACTGGATAGTAAGCTGCGACACAAAGTCCTTTAGCTGGGAGGCTGGTAGTCTGGAATGCCTCAGTGTCTTCACCTCTCTGGGGAATACGGATTCCAAGGTCCTAAGAGGATTTGTGTGTATTTCATGGCGGTCCCCGTTCATATCTTGGTAGTAAGACAGGTATGGAGGGAGCATGCTCTTCAAGTTGAAGTTTTTTTAAAAAAAATTTTTTTTTTAATGTTTTATTTATTTTTGATACAGATAGAGACAGAACATGAGAGGGGGAGAGGCAGAGAGAGAAGGAGACACAGAACTGGAAGCAGGCTCCAGGCTGTGAGCTAGCTGTCAGCACAGTCCTGACGCGGGGCTCGAACCCACGAACGTGAGATCTGCCCTGAGCCGAAGTCGGAGGCTTAACCAACTGAGCCACCCAGGCGCCCCCAAGTTGAAGTTTTGAGCTCCATGGAGCTGGCCGTGCAGGAGTCCAGGCCTAGGGAACAGGGTGTGAAGAAGGGATGTCCCCATTCTGCACCTCGCCCCCTTTTCTCAACAGCAGCTGCAAGCTCCTCAGTCTTTTGTCACCACCCTTTCTCTTCCTGTAAATAGAAAAATACTGCCTTTCTGCAAAATGGTAAGAAGCATCTATGGTGTGTGTCTCAAGCTCACTTAAAAGGAAGAGAAATTTTTGTAGTGACAGGAAAACTAAAGGCCGAGGTCACCAGACCTAAAGAGAGCTAAGAAAGAAAACAGCCTTCCAAAGCATCCAGCTGTTCCCAGCCACTGAATCCTATTGGTATCCAAAGCTTACGGCACAAGTGATTTCAACTCAGAGCTCCTGGCTGCAGTCTTGGAGTCGGCCCCATGAACTTCAGGGAGTCATGGAATTTCAACTTTGCTTAGGGAAGTCCACAACACGGGGGAAACCGTATTCAGCCTTCCAGGGAACTTCCAGACTTAGGGACTCGTGTATGACTTGGTCAATTGGTATACTTTCCAGACAGCACTGCTTCATTTTGCCCTTATCAACATAAATGTTTTGTCAAATGTTGCTTTCTGCTTTACTCTTTTCCCTGAGAATGGAGAGGGCAGACTAAGGGCAGGGAATTGCTCATTTTTTCTGCATCACGGAAAACATAGGATGTGCAGGAAACACATCCTTTCAACTGGCCTAATCCTTAGTGAGGCTCATTTCAATGAGCTCCATTGTGTTCTGTCCTTATTCAAACGTGATAAAAATAGAACACTCAGAGTACCCTGTGTGTAGAACCAGAGTGAAATGGAGAGTTGAGGTAATTGCCCAGATAATCCAAGCAAAAACAAAACAAAGCAAAACAAAATAAAATCAACCACAGTTGAGAAAAAAAAAAGCAGCTGTGGGAGTTTGAATGATCCCGCCTGGTTCTCTACATTGTTCAAATTCATAGCTCTGCCTCTCTATTTACTTTTTCTACATAGACTGAGCCTAAGTTATGTTGAAGAGTTTTCTTGCCCCAATTTTATCTCAAGTGCCACCTCAAAAAATGCTTTTGCTTTAGAGTATCCCTCTCTGCCTTATTTCCGAGTAAAAGAGAAACTACATCTCATAATAGATTTGTACACAGTTTTAATATAAGACAGCATGTAAAAAAGAGGTGGCTCTGGAGTTTGGAGAGATTTATTTTTCATATGTTTCTGTGAGTTCCCCCTAGCAGGTTGCTAAATGCTGGAGATGGTTTATCTACACACTCACATGTTTTAGACCTGTTGCTTTATGCTTGGCTAAGTGCCTGTCATGTGTGTTGGTTGCCAGCCCAACAGCTTGGCTCATTTAGAAAATCAGGGAACCCAATTTCCTCTGAGATCGCAGCTGGTAATATTCCACTGGATGCTAGTGGGACACTACCTGAATTGGAGATGTAATCCTGGCCAGAGTTCTTCTTAGACTGGCTTCCCACATTGGGACCTTGGGACCGTGACTGGTCTCTCAGATTACACTCCCTGACCTTGTTGTTTTCAAGGCACTGCTTCTCCCAATATCCGTCTCGCATGGACTCAAACCTGTTCATTCATTCTTCTGATTTTTCCCTTCTGCCTCTTTCCCAACATAACCAGCCATCAAGTTCTATGGATTCTTCTTTCCCCAAAGTTTCCATTATTCTAACCTCTAATTTGATTCCCATTCCTTGAGTTTCGGTTCTTATTTTCTTATCTTTCTCGGTAATTTCCTGCTTTTTTTCAGTCTCACCTGTTTCTAATCTGTCCTAAGCAAATGCCAGAACAAACTTCCTTAAAGCTCTCCTAAACTGAATTGTAATTCCTTGCAAAAAAAAAAAAAAAAAGAAAAGAAAAAGAAAAAAAAGAAAAAGAAAAAAATTCCTTCATTGGTGGTTCCTTCCTGCCTAAAATATTTTGCTTAAATCCCTCACCCTGCCATTGACAGCCTTTGTCTGTTTGGTTCTGAGGACTTTGGACCCTCATGTGAAAAGTCACCTCCAGCAAGTCAAGCTTACTGTCCTTCTACGTGACATGCCCTTCCTTCTCCTGCTCATCTATCAAAATCCTGACCATCTTCCAAGTCTAGATTGGATATCCTACTTGTTCAACAAAGATTTTTCTGACCACCTTGGGAGGAAGTGACCATTTCTGAACTGGAGTCACAGAATCTTAGAGGCTGAAGGCATCTTGGGAGATGCTGAGTCCAACTTTCTACCCTTTGACCTTTGCTGGAACATGTCCAGGATGGGGAATACATATATATGGCAGCTCACTGCATTTATTGGTAAGAATGTCTTTCTTTGCTTCCTTCCTTCCTTTCTTTTTTCCTTCCTTCCTTTCCTTTTCTTTCTTTCTTTCTTTCTTTCTTTCTTTCTTTCTTTCTTTCTTTCTTTCTTTCTTTCTTTCTCTCTCTCTCTCTCTCTCTCTCTCTCTCTCTCTCTCTCTCTTTCTTCTTCTCCTCTCCCCCTCTCTTTCTCTTTCTTTTTTTCTCTCCCTCTGTCTCTGTCTCTCTAATTTTGAGATAATTTCTGACTCCCTGGGCCTTACTTGCTTTTGGTGTGTCCTCAGGAGGAATACAAAGAATTATTCTTCATCTTTTATATGAAAGCCCCTCAAATATTTGATGAATGCTACCATAGCTACCTAGACTAAGTCAAATACAATCCTTATGTTTCAGTTATTTCTTCATTCAAAATGGTTTCTAAATCATTCTCCATCTTGGCTATTTTGCCTGGAGGTGTTCCAGGGTGTTAACAATGACCTTAAAATACAGATATCAGAGAAAAACTCACAACTCTCCTGATTTACAGTATTCATTCCAGAGAACATGATATATTTGTACCACTCATTTGGCTCATTATGTACTGTAGTATTTATAGGTTTTTTTGGCTACCGAAGAGGGAGGGGATATTTCCGGTGCCTTTGCAATTTTGCTTGTAAACTACACGATTAGCCCTTGGAAAGCAGCAACTCAGATCTCCAAATCTCTGTCCTTTAGAGAAGCCCCTGCATCTAATAAGCATTCAATACTTTAATTTTGAAAAACTAACCTCAAGTGACGAACTTTGCTGAATCTACTGTTCTTGTCTTAGCTCCTATTTTATTTGATCTCTTGGCAGCATTGACACTGTCGACCACTTTTTACTTCTGGAAACTCTTCCTTTTGTTTCCATGACAATGTGCTCTGCAGATTTTCTATCTAACTCTCCCCACTTCTCAATATACTTTGTAATTTCTTTTTAACATTGGGTTTCTGCAGGACTCTTTCTAATACCTTATCCCCTTCTCCTTCCACGTCACCTTCACTATCCCTTCCTTACACTGGTGTTCATCTTCTCAAGCACAGAGTGCTATAAGAATCTCCTGTAATCAGATTTTTAGAATTTTGTGAATGATTAAAAATGGTTCAGCTTTCCTTTCCTAGGAAGAAAGACTGTGGGAAGGAGATAATTGAAGAGCTTTGAGAGCTGCTTAGAAAGTGGAATTGTATGCGCCTAGTGATGTACTGGATTCTGTGGTGGGAAAGGGAAAGGAAGAAGAGGGAGGAGCAACAGGTAACGGAGCACTGGCGGCAAGGTGGCAGGTGTGCGCCGCGGCGGGAGAGTGTGGGGTGACCATGCATGCTCTATTTCCCATCAGAGCACCTCTGCGTTCATTGTAATCGTCTGTCTGCCGGTACGTGCCCTGCAGTGGACCTGCCCTGCTGGTTCTGGGAAGGCAGGGACTCACCATGAGTCCTCTGTGCTCATGGTTGTAGCCCCCTTCCATGCATGGCACACATTGTGGTGGTTTTTATTTTTTATTATTATTTTTAGTCACACTGTATTATCTTTAATTAAGTCTGAAGACTTCCTATCATATCACCTGGAAACCATTTTACCCACCACTCTGTTTGGCTGCCAGTCTCTTGTCTCTCTCCCCAGTGATGGTGAGAGAGCAGGTACCCTTTCCACAGGGAAGAGAAATCCACGGTTTGGTGCCTTTCCCAATAGCAAAAATGGTAGAGAGCCAGGTAGCAAAGCTGTTGCCTTTGGCATCTTTCATGCAATCGACACCAAGAGAACCATGGTGTCTCTCTCTGTTGGTGATAACATCAGTTCCTTCCATGTTAGCACATCTGGTCACTACACACAGATTACCAGTAATCTTTCCAACCTCCAAACTAATTTGAGTGGTGTTGTTCACTTTGATGAGGGGATCAGAATAGCAGGTAGCATGAGCATCATGGGTCACCAGGGGAGGGATTCCTTTCGTCCCCACAAAGATCTTTCTTATTTTGCACAACTTATGAGTGGCCTCCTTACATGTAATCTGAGGAACATAGAGCAACCCTTGGTGTCACAGATCACGCAGAAATTGTCCCCAGTCTTGTCAATGCTGATGATGTCCATAAAACCAGCAGGGTAGCTTATATCAGTTCAGACCTTGCCATCAATTTTTTTTTAAAGTTTATTTATCTATTTTGAGAGAGAGAGGAAGCGTGAATCAGGGAGGGGCAGAGAGAGAGGGAGAGAGGGAGAGAGAGAATCCCAAGCAGTCTCCACAATGTCAGTGCAGATGCAGGGTTCAATCCCACGAACCGTGAGATCATGACCTGAGCCCAAGTTGGATGCTTAACCAATGAACCACCCAGGCGCCCTGAGACCTTGCCATTAATCTTAACAAAACACTACATACAGATCTTCTTGACTTCATCTCCTGTTTGGCCATACTTCAGTGTTTTCGTCAGTCAGACTGCTTAGGGGATCAGTAGATGGACAAGAGGCAAACACACCAGCCAGTTAATCCAGTAGTTAATGCTTTGGAGCTGCTACACACTTCAGATTCTTCTTGGACCATGAACCATAGCTGTGCCAGGCACCAAAAGAGGACTGCCTCCTTCTGGCACGAGAAAAGAGAGCTAAAAATACCTTTTCAGAAAAAGGTAGGGACAGTTGAGGATTGTTCAGGGAAGAATATACTATCATATCTTATTGCATATGATTGGAGTTATACAGCAGAAGGAAAAAAAAGACAGAAATTGGAACTTTAAAATGTACTGTGGGGACACCTGGGTGGCTCAGTTGGTTGTGTCCCACTTTGGCTCAGGTTATGATCCTGTGGTTCATTGATCTCAGTCCTATTGGGGCTCTGTTCTGACAGCTCAGAGCCTGGAGCCTGTTTTGGATTCTGTGCCTCCCTCTCCTGCTCTGCCTCTCCCCCACTTGCATTCTGTCTCTCTCAAAAAATTAATAAACTTAAAAAAATTTTTTTTTAATATAATGTAGCATTAACATCAGGAAAATGACACAACACGTTGGACCCAGTCAGTGAAGTCATATGCACTGAGCATCTGTTGTGGACAAACTTCTGTGTTAAGGCCTTTGGGTAATCACATAGGTTTGCTCAACAAGGACTTGCTAGAAGGAGGCTTGGTTTATGCCCATTGTCCCAGCTGAATTAAAAGTTCTCTCTTGTGGTCTAACGTGTTCTTATCTGGATGGTGTGTTAGCTGATCACACTACCCCTGAGGGATATGAATAATTCCAATTCAAATCAAGAAAGGAATTTGTTCTTGATATTGGGTTAGATAGGGGTCAGAGAGTCAGCCGCCACATATGGGGGCTGGTGAGGATTTATGGCTGTCCTGAGGAAATTCACCCAAGAAAATTACTGGGAGAAAGAAACAAACAAAAAACTCTAAACAGCATCAAGAGATTTCTAAAAGGCTATCTGGTGGCTGATTTCTACAGGAGTGTAAAATGGCAACATTTTCAAGATGTTGCCATCCCTTCTTGGTTTGAAATTTCCACTGTAAGAATTATCTCCTGGGTTTCTACAAAAAAGACAGTGTCTTCAGAATGTCATCTATTAAAAAAGCAGAGATATTCCCTCCCATTCTTCGAAAGCCTTTCCTCATTGGCCAATGAGCAACAGTTGGAACGATTGGAGACTGCTTGGTTTTCACCTGGGCAGGTGACGGGGAAAACAATAAGGCATAGATCCTGGGGAAGCTTGATAAAAACTGACAATTGCCCAGATGTACTGGGGGGCTTTAAAGGAGAGATACATCCTGTACTGCATCCCTAAAAGAGCTGAGACATTGTAACCGGAGGGAGAAATGAGAATGAAATCAAGTGCAATGAGGCGAAGGACTTGTTTTTTTCCATAAGAATTCAAGAGGCTGGCCCTCTCGATAAAAATTGAGATAGTCACACACGGTGATGAACGGGGGAGCTGCACCTCCATGGAGCAGAGGAGTGCTGGACCAGTGTGGAGAGAGGGCAAGAGCTTTATTAGATGTTGTGAGTGGGAAGTCAAGGGAGAGAGAGAGAGAGGTGTCTCAAGTAGATTTTTAAGATAGTTTACTGTGTATGGTTTGTAAAAACACTTTTCTTGATCTATGGGAGTTGCATAGGCATTACCAGCTTCACCCAACTGTGTGGACTCGGGCAAGGGTCTGGGGACCTCCATGTATGCCAAGCATATAAGCTGTATGGGTGTTTTGGACAGAATAAAGATTGTAGATGTAATTAAGGTACAAATGATCAAAAGCATTACTGAAGTCACAGGGACTTCTTGTTATATATAGCTCCCTGTCAATAGATAATAAGAGAGATTTTTGTGTGGGAGTGTGCAGAAGAGTCTTGAAAGGTTTCAGAAGGAGACGGGAGACACACACAGGTCACACCTCAATTCCTTATTAATCCCTTTGTGTCTTTAGTGCTTTATTCATCAGCATATAGTGTCAAACTTTCTTATAGAAATGGCATATGGTTTTTGCCCTTAATAAAAGCCCGAAGGCTATTTCTGACATAGGAATTTGATGTCTTCCATGAGTTTTCTCTTGGAGGATGAGATAAGAAAGAGGCAGACACATGCTTAAAGCATGTTTTGGATGTTTTCTTTGACTATGACAGTGTTAAAAATGCTGATGGGCAAAAGAAAACAGGCTTATCTCTGAATGGACTGTTTATATTTCTGTGGTGATTAACTCAGTGTTGTGTTCTGGCACATAAGCCCTGCGTTCCTCCTCATAGTGGTCCTCTTCCGTCGGGCACTTGCTTGGTGCACATGTACTACTGCGGCCATGCCTCCTGTCGGTGGTAGCATTGAAGGATTGTAGTGTTGTGTACAACGTGCATGTGTACTTCTGTTCCAGCCTCTTTTGCGTAACATAGTGAGCATTAATTTCCCCACGTGATTCAGATATTTATTTAAAACTAGTTTTCCCAGATGCCCATATGTATATTCTATAATAACTCTTGGTTTTTACCATCACAAATAATGCTGTGGTTTCCAGTATTGTGGGAGCATGTGACTCGCCCCTCCCCCCCCAATTATTCTTCCGAGAGCGGCAGTCTGATGTTCTCTGGGCCCCTATTCTCCCGCCATCAGCCTTGCACTCCAGAGGAACTCTGGACTTGAGCCTAAGGCCTCTGTCTAATCACAGGATCCCCCGGCCCACAGCAGTTGGCTCAACGATCAGCTGGTGATCCCAACAGAGCAACCGGAAGCTGTGAGTCTTTGGCTGTGACTTCTGAGAGACTCACACTTTTTCCTCAAAGGATTTACAAAGGAGAGGCCGTGAAAGAGATACTGGTGAGCCTCCTGCACCATGGGATGTCTCACAATGAGGCCCGTGAGGAAAGCAGGGTGGAACCAGAAGACAAAAACAACAGAAAACAAAAACAAACAACAAACAAAAACCTGAATTCTGATAAGGATTTAAACTCTGACTTCAGCCTGTTCTGCACTTGGACTTTTCATCTGTTGAACTGACAAATCTTGGAGCTACCCACCCCCTGCACACCACACCCCTTGTTTTTAAATCTGATTGCATTGAGAGCGTGGGCTCTTGATGAGAGAGCCCCATTGTAACGTTTTTGGTCACCTGTCATTGACTTCACAGCAAATCGTGTCCTTTAGATAGTAAGAGCTAACAGGTACTCGAGGGTCACCCTGTGTCAGGCATCATGTTAAAGATTTTATGTTCATTAACATATTTAGGCCTAATAGCCATTGGAAGTAGCCACTCTCATAATCATCATCTTACCCATTGGATGTTGAGGCTCAGAGAAAACACCAGAACAAAACATTAGTGCAGAGTCACAGGCCAGCAAGTGGCAGGGCCAGGATTCTATCCTCGGCCTGTTTCCAGAGCCAGAGCTACATCACAATCTGCCCTCTCTGTTTCTTCTCATTCCCTTTATTTATTCCCTAAGAACAAAATGAATTTCATGTGAAATCAGACAGAACAGAGCAAGTGAAGTCCTGTTAAAAAGCATTGTGGTTAAAGGTTTTGGTCTTGGAACAAGATAAGAGAAACTAAAAGATTGGATTTTAGAAGGAGCATTAAGAAGGAGAAGAGGAGGCACCTGGGTGGCTCAGTCGGTTAAGCGTCCGGCTTTGGCTCAGGTCAGGTCTCACGTTCGTGGGTTCTAGCCTTGTGTCAGGCTCTGTGCTGACGGCTCAGAGCCTGGAGCCTGCTTCAGATTCTGTGTCTCCTCCTCTCTCTGACCCTCCCCTGCTCACGCTGTCTCTGTCTCTCAAAAAATAAAAAAAAAATAGAAAAGGAGAAGGATCTGAGTGGGGGGATGGGTTAAATGGGTGATGGACATTAAGGAGGACACTTTTAGGGATGAGCACTTGGGGGTCATATATAAGAGATGAATCACTGGGTTCTAATCCTGAAGCCAAGACTGTACTGTATCTTAACTAACTTAAATTTAAATAAAAGAAAAGAAGAGTCTGAGAAAAGCCTCATAGGTGAGATCGACAGTGATTGTGTGCATGTGAGTGGTGTGTGTGTGTGTGTGTGTGTGTGTGTGTGTGTGTATGACAGAACGATGTTAGGATTCTTTCCTATCACAGAGTCTCAGATTCAAAGAAGTCTAGTCTATCCAGAGTCAAAGGTTGTGATGAAACATGAGTGATGAGATTAGATCAGATTTTGAATCCTACTTTATTTGTTTATTTAAAAAAATGTATATTTAGTTTTGAAAGAGAGAGAGCAAGCATGCAAGTGAAGGGGGGCAGAGAGAGGGAGACAGAGGATCTGAAGCAGGCTCTGCACTGACAGCAATGAGCCTGAAGTGGAGCTTGAACTCATGAATCATGAGATCGTGACCTGAACCATAGTTGGATGCTTAACTGACTGAGCCACCCAGGCACCCCTGACTCCTAGTTTTAAAAAGTCTAATTGTGATATTATGCACACTAGAGAGCCCTCAGTTCCTCCCGAAGGTGTGGTGGACTTTGTCCTTGATGGCCTGCAATGAACCAGGCATCCTAGATTCGTGCCCTGTGTGCTTCCCTCCACATTGATTTAAGCTTGACCATTTAATGAGCCTTGTCCACTATGACATTAGCAGATGCAATGCAAGCGGAAGCTCAATAAGCTTTTGCACATTTGGGTTTATTCTCTTAGAAGGCTGTTTCTTAGAACCTAACTGTCACCTGTGAAGAAGCCCAAGCAGCCACAGAGGAAAGTCCATGGAGGAGAAGTGAGGTCACCTGGCTGACAGCACTCGCTGTACTCCCCCTTGGCATCCTCTACCCCTTGAGAGCCATTTCGATGTCCTCATTATCCTAGTGTCCTAATCACCACAACATAAGCTCAGCCAGCCATTAGAATGGGGAAAAAGAATAAATTATTGTTGGAGCCACTAAGTTAGAGGCAATTTGTGATGTAATAATAGGTCATTTAAAGGGTAGGAAACGGTCTTCCTCTCATCCTACCTTCTGGCAAATATAACGGGCTCTTTGGGAAATGCAAAGATTCTGTCCTGATTCTTCCACCTCTGCCCCCAAAGTGCATGTTTTTGAGCTTCAGACACGTATTTACAGCCGTCTATCAATATTTTCCAAGTAGAATTCATTTTCTTTGACTTCAGAACTCGCCTCCTCCTCCTTTCTCCATTTTGGTTAGTGATATGGCCCTGTATACATATGGCCAAGTTAGAACTCTCAGATTCATTTGATTCTCCCTTCACTCTCCTTCCCACGTTGAACAGCTCCTACTGCTCACTCACGGTAACACGGCTGCCAGCATTTACTGGCACAGGACGGAGGGGGGCTGGATGCCAGGAGAGCTAATACAGTTGTAGTAGAAGGTCTAGTCCAGGGAGTGTTACAACCACAACGCTGATCTGTTCTTGAAAAAAAAAAAAAAAAAAGAGGGAGTGGCTAGGACTCTAGCCAAGATGGAAAAATCCTTCTTCTGGCAGTTCTACCTCCAGAGTGATTGAGTGTCGGTTTCTGTCCCCTCTCCCCACCTCCACTCTTAGTTGGATGAAGGATCAATGGCAATTGGGGCATATTAGACACAAAGGAGACTTCACTCCCTTATAATTTTAGAAGACTTACCCTGGCATTCTCCTTTGTGCAAAACTTGGACCACTTGCACACATTTTCCAAAAAATGTTTAAAAAAATCCAAAACATATTTAATTAATATGGAGTTGAAATAACTGTGCTACATTTAGAGTGCGTTATGTTATAATGAGAATGAAGTATCCTGGCACATTTTTACCCAAGCAATCTGGTTACATTGCCTTCTTCTTGGTATACAATAATATCCCAGAAATTAGAAGCCACATATAATTCTTGGTTTCCTTTTTCCATATTCCAAAGACAACTTATCCTTCCTATCCAGCACCAGATGAGGAATCAAGAGACTTTGTCTCAGCACTGCTGCTGGTCTGTATGGTGCCGTAGGGCACGTTAGAAGAAAGGGTCTTCTGTGGGTGGCAGCGGCTATGGACAGATGGTGTCCCTTCTTCTGGATGGGTGCTACTCCCATCCCAATGCATAGAGCTTGCTGAGAGAGGACAGGCTGGATTCTAGTCTCCATTTGGCTCCTTGGCCATAGCCCTTCGCACAATGCACAGAGTATACACCTCTTCTTCTACCCCTCTTGGACTCTGATGCAGCCCTCCATCAGCAAGTTGTGTGACTTCATGTTTCTGGATCTGGGTTTTCTCAGTGTGGATAGAGCATGCATCTGGGGCATCTATACCTGGGTTGTCTTCTTGACTCTTTTTAGTCACAACATGACCTTGACCAAGCCCTTGATCTCAGTGGGCCCTAATTTTCTGGTTTGGAAAGTGGAGGAGGGGAAATTAGAGAATTTCCAAGATCTCCGCCTGAATTAAAAAAAAAAAAAAAACAACTTAGATACTAACATGTTGCAGAAAGGCAGGCAAGTATTCAAAATCTTCAAGTTTCATGACAGGACTTGCTTTTAATAGTCTGCTGCCATCTTCCTCCCCTTATGGCAACTCAGTCAATTAGTCAATTTCTCTGCATTTTAGTTTTGCTCTATTTGTCAAATGGAGATAATAAGAGATGCCTTGGAGGGATTCAGGGAGGATAAACCAATTAATGGTCATAAAGTCCTAGTGGCCGTGTGCCTGCTAAGTGGTCATGATTCTAAACAGGTCTTTATAGTTCCTTGGCTGCTCATGGCCTGAGTGTCAGACAGCACCATTTATAACATGATGTTCTTTTCTATCAAAACAGACACACTGAGACATTGAGAGGAAGCATGTCGAAGCAAAGGCCAGCATACTGACTAGGACGGAGGTGGAGAAGGGTAGGAGGTGTGAGTTGAGGGAAGAAGAAATCTGTGAATGGAAGGAATTGCTGTTGCAGTTGAGATTTGGGGGCACCTGGGAATTCCAGGGAGGTTTGTCTCAAGGGCAGGACTAGGGGGCAGTGGAAAGGACGGCACATGATTGGCAGAAGCATATTCTGGCTCTGTATCTGCTGTTGGTGATCTTGACTTTGGGTTCCACATTCTCCTTGTTTATCTTGGATATGGGGGATGGGGAAGACAAGGAAGCAGCTGTACGGAAGGCAGAATCCACTTCCTTAAGACTTAATCTTGCTGTGGCCCTCAAGATCCTAGCCGGCTCATTCAAAATACCAATATGGTGTTTAACTTTTTGATCTAAGTTATGTTCTGGACAAGTTGACACTTCAGAAACTAGAAAGCATATTTCAGAGCAGAACATAAATATGAGCCATTGTCTATGTCTCCATTTTAATTCTTCCTGAAAGCTTTTTCAGTTGAAATTAATTTCTTCTTCCTAACACTTACACATTGCTTTTTGGACCACCATGTATTATAGGTATTTATGTAACTTCTTGAGAGTAAAGAACATATTATTCATCTGTGAGTTTTTATAGTGTCTAGACTGCCACTTTCAACACAGAACATCTGTAATCGCTACTTGTTAACCTCAGTTGTGGTATATTATATGAAGAAAGAACATGGAAGAATTAAATGACAAAATTTTAGAATTTCAGGATTTAAAATTTTTCTGGATTGTTCATTCAGGTAAATTCCATCATTTTTGTCCCCCTGCCCCCCAGTTTAGTATTCTCTGTGAGGCTGGAATTCTCCTTTTGATGTAATAACACAGGATTAGTTTATTTGATAATCTAATCAATCATATCACATTAAAAGCAGAGGGCAGTGATCTAAGGGAAAAATGAGATGACATTAATTTTGTTGGGGGCAAACGATAGGTGGGGTATATGTGAAATGGAAGAGGATAGATAACATGGGAAAGTAGCAAAGAAAAAGAGGCAAATCAAAGATCTCTCTAAGTTGGTCTTTGAGTGGATTTTATTTTATTTACATAATCTCTCACTCAGATGGGTCCTCTCTGTGAGTCCCTTGATATGGCACAGTGGAAGTCCTTGGTTGCCCTATGTCACCAAAAGCATTAAATGAAGTAAACACTGATTCTGTCTTATGATTTGGTTGAACTTTGGATAATGATGTGTGTTGTCAGCAGATTCTCGGCTATAATTCTTACTACATAATTTGCAAGGAATATTTACCTTTGTACTCAATGTATCTAGAAAACAGGGGTATAAGGTTATAATTCCATGCTCTTTGTGGGGAAAAGAAAAGTTAACTGACCCCTAAGTCATATGTTTTCACCTTAAGTAGGAAAATATATGGAATCAAAGAATGAAAATGTTTTAGATATGCCTTTGTGTCAAGAAGTTTGGTTCTGAGGCACCTGGGTGGCTCGGTCAGTTAAGCACCTGACTCTTGATTTTGGCACCGGTCATGATCTCACAGTTCATGAGATTGAGCTCTGTGTTGGGCTCTGCACTTGTCAGCAGAGCTTGGGACCCTGTGTCTCTCTCTGCCCCTCGCCTGTTCATACACTCTGTCTCTGTCTCTGTCTCTCAAAATAAAATAAATATACATTTAAAAAAGAAATAAAAATGATCAGGTACCTTCTCTCATTTCACAAATGAGGTTACTGAGACTCAGAAAGCTTAAATGATATGCCCAAGGTAGGAAGACTGGGATCAGAACACCGGTTTCTGACTCTGAGTTGTGAATACAATTGCTATTTTTACCCCCTATGTTGATATTGTCTGGCTTGAATTTATAGAAGTGATTATTTTTTGTTGATCTTTTATTTTGGTTCATTCAGTGTATCATTTATAGTTCAATGCATTGCCTTCTGTGTGGGCTGGTTCCCAGGATTTGCCCTTTTCTGGCACTGGAGTCTTTATGGTAAGGATGTTAGGTTCCTCCTACCCCAGAGCCCATATGACCATTCCTAGAGGCTTAACTTAATATATTTAGAAGCAAAGGATGTCTTAGAATGATTGAATCCATACTATGTAATGCAAACCATTTATTGTTACTACTGTATTAGTAAGAAATGCTTTATGCTGCAAGTATGTTGACTAACTGGCTAAAGATGTTTAATTATCTCACATACAAGTGGGTGAGCAGAGGTTCAACAATGTCTTCAGAGTCTAAGAATCCAACTTTCTTCTCCACCATCCTCCATGTATTGGCATGCTTTCTTGTTGTCTTAACATTGCCGAATTGTTTCTAGGCATCACATTTTTATGGCAGCAACAAGAGAAATGAGTCAGAACTGGTGATCTTTTTTTCTTTTTTTAAAGAAAATAAATGTTTGTTAGAAGTCTGTTCACCCCTGACCTGTAGACTTCCTACTTCTCATTGGGCAGAACTGTGTCATATATTCAGTCTTGTTTGAAAAGGGGCTGGGAAAGAGTTACTTAGTTTTTTTGTTTGTTTGTTTTTTTTACCCCTGTGGTGAGTAATAGAGGTATTCTAGATATAACTGTTGATTTAGCCAATCTTCAATATGTAATAGTCCAGGAATAAAAATATATAACTCTAAGTAATATTCTCTATCAACTTCTTTTTCTTAATACATTTTTTAAAAAGTTTATTTATTTTCTTTTAGTAATCTCTATACCCAATGTGGGGCTCAAATTCACAACCCTGAGATCAAGAGTCACAAGCTTTTCCAACTGAGCCAGCCAAGAGCCCTTCTAAATCAATTTTTAATTCTGCTTCATTGTTTGGTCCATCTGCCCTCCTGGAGGAGTCAGAAGATGGGCTTCTTTGTTGGGTTAGGTTCAACAGAGCTTACTTGGGGTGCCACATATGCTCAAACTGAGGGACATGGAAAATTAAAGTGTCAGTGGGCGGGTTAGGATCAAGATGTGAGTAAAAATAGGCCATTTTGTTTTTTAGTGTTTATTTATTTTAAAATGTTTATTTATTATTCTTCATTTTGAGAGAAAGAGAGAAAAGTAGAGAGAGGAAATCCCAAGCAGGATCTGTGCTGTCAGTGCAGAGCCTGATGCAGGGCTTGATTTCACAAACCACAAGATCACAACCTGAACCAAAATCAAGAGTTGAACACTTAACTGACTGAACCACCAGGCACCCCAAAAACAGGTCATTTAAAAGAGAGAAAGTAGGGTCTACTGGGTGGCTTTGTTGGTTAAGCATCTGACTTCAGCTCAGGTCATGATCTCACAGTTCGTGGATTTGAGTCCTACATCAGGCTTTGTGCTGACAGCTCAGCACAAAGCCTGATATAGGAGCTGCTGTGCTGGAGCTGCGTTAGATTCTGTGTCTCCCTCTCTCTCTGTCCCTCCCCTGCTTGTACTCTGTCTCTGTCTCTCTCTCAAGAATAAATAAAACACTAAAAAATTTAAAAAAATAAAGAAAGTAGATTAAAGTGGTTTAAGTTATGGGCTCTTATTCTGGGTTCTAGCTCTGTCACTTCCTAACTATGTGACTTCACCAAGTTACAGCACATCTCCAAGCCCCAGTTTCCTTCTGAGTTTAATGAGGAGAATACTAATACCTTTTAATTCGGTTGTTGTGAGTTCTATTTATAAGTCCCTGAGCACAGTCTGGCTAGTAGTAAGCACTCAGTGTCATCACCATCATCATCATGATGGTCATCATTCAAACAGCGAGATTGTGAATAACAGGCATTGGGAATTGGTATATAGAATGAAGAACTCTCAGAGCCTGAGGCACGAGAGGAGGTTAAATGGAAAAGCAAGAGAACAAAATCAGGCAATACATCTTCCCTGCAGTGAGGGTGGGCTGCCTCCATTAAAAGGATTCCCTGTTGCAAGATAATATGAATGACTCATACACGGGGGTATAACTCTTATCTTGTGGTTTAGACATATCTCCTGGAAGGTGGCGCACTGCATAGGATTCCAGAGTCCAGAAATGGGAAGGTGGAGAGCAGAAATGCTGGCCATGGAGCTCCAAGGAGCAGGAGCAGTGTGGGAATCTTCTGGTTAGGGGACCTCTGTCAAGAGTGCCACAGGCCTATAAGAACCATTAATATGGAAGCCGTGAAGCATGAGTTTCTCCCTTTGATCTTCCAGCCCTGCTTTGATTGATTGATTGGTCGTGTGGGAGTGCGTGTGTGTGTGTGTGTGTGTGTGTGTGCGCGTGTGTGCGTGTGTGTGTTGGATGAGTCACTGGGGATGCCCATTTGCAGTGCCTACTTACAGCACCTATAGGCAGGGTGGGCATTTGGGCTCATTGGAAAGTAGCTGACTTTGCAGACCTGTATGATGGGTCTAAGTCCATCATTACTGGCTAGTAGCTAGGCTGAGATGGAGATGCAAGGCAAAGTTTAGGTGGTTTCCACCCTCCTGAGGCTGGACACCGTCTAACTACCAAACAGATAGGCTGTTTATCTGTCTCAACCACTGTGACTAGTCAGTTACGCGGCTTTCCTCCCCTGCCAGTATAGACCTGATGTATATGATAACTTTCAACACATATGGTAAACACTTTTATCTATGTTAACTAACTTAATCCACAAACAACCCTGTGAGGTAGTTATAATGATTACTAAGATTTTTATAGATAAAAAAACCCCTGAGGTCAAATAACTATGAAGATCATAAAGGCAGCTGGAAACTTTAGGAAAAAGCTAGTTTAGAAGGTGGATGCGGTTAGCTCTAAACCTGCACTTCATGTTCAGACCCCTACTTCAGTAAGGCTAGGAAAACTGGTCCATGGTTGTTCCTAAAAATGGTTTTATTCTAACTTTTGCCCAATGAAGTAGAGTTTAATGGAGGATTGATCCAAACCCTATGCACTATGACAGCAATAGTAAAAAGAAGAGCCCACATTCTGGGCTTTTCGTGACAGATTTTGGCCAAGGACTTGTGCAGGGCTCCTCTTTGCTCTCAACACACACACACACACAGTGAAATGCCTGGGAGCTGGGGTTTTGCCCTACAGTTTCTGGGGTGGCAGATCTTAGGAGTGTAGCCTTGATTGGAGAGGTTTGAAGAAGGTTGTTGAGGAAAAGATTATAAAGATTGAGCTGGGACTTATGAGGGATGAAAGGAAGATGATCAGGCAGGAAATTCCTAGCGTGAGCAAAGATATGGAAGCAGAAAAAAAAAAAAACGGGGCTTAAACATAAGCAATTCATTTGGGCTGGGATATAGGGCATATGAAGAGGAACGTTTGGAAGTAGGGTGGGTGGGAGATAGATCAATGAAAACTTTAAATGCCATCCAAGGAACATGAATTCTACACAGTAGGCAATGGGAAACCTATTAAATAAGATCTAGGTAAAAATTTGGGCCCTAGAGAAAGGACAACTTTTTTTTCTGAGAGAGAGAGCGAGGGAGTTAGAGCGAGATCAACAGAGAGAGAGAGAGAGAAAGAGAGAGATAGAGCAGAGGAGGGGCAGAGAGAGAGAGGGAAACAAAGGATCTAAAGCAGGCTCCACACTGACAGCAGCAAGGCCTATGTGTGGCTTGAATCCACCAACCTGAGCCAAAGTCTGACCAACTCAGACTCGACCAACTGAGCCACCCCGGTGCCCCAAAAGGATAGCTTTTATTTCACTTAGACCTCTGTATAAACTCAACCTGGGCTATCACAGTCATTGCCAGACTTGTGACTTCAGATCACAGGCTGTGGCAGCACATGTCACCCCTCACTACAGAGGAATTCCTGATGGCTACCACAAGTCTGGGAGTAAGACAGAGGCAACGAATTGTTAGGTAGATGTAACTAGGATTTATGTTTTCTGGTTCTCCGATAATTTAACAAATATTTTTGAGCATCTTTTTAGGTAGAGCAGATACAATCATTGTTTAAGAAAAACGATCATGCCCAAACTTAATCTACTGCATAGCTTATTGACTCAATCTTCAAATTGTTGGATCTGACCCTTTCATAGGTTTCCTGCGGAGTGCCTGGATCTGAGATGCCATGATCTCTTGCCCAACTCCATTTGTAGCCTCTTAACAGAGTCTCATAGCTTTTATTCTCAAGATTGTGTACACGCACAGCAGCCAGGGCCACACTGTGAAAGCAGGAGTCAGGTCTTGCCACTCACCTTCATAAAACCCTTCAATGGCTCCCATTACACTTAGATTAAAATCCAAACATCTCGTCATACCTCTCACATCCTTGTATAAACACCCCCTGCCAAGACTTCTGATCTTACCTTTCACCTCTCTCCCTGGCTTCCTATGCTCACTGGCCTCTTGCTATTTCTTAAACTGTCATAGTGTATTCCTGCCTCAGGACCTTTACTCTTGCTGGTCACTCTGCTTGGAATGTTCTTCTCCCAGATTCCAGCATGGTTGCATACCTCCCCTCATCCCGTGCCATTCAAATCTCTATTTAAATATCAATTCCTTAGAGAGCCATTCTCTGATTATCTATCTTGTTATCTTTATGGCACCTAGCACTACCTGAAATCATACTTTTATTTGTCTATTTGTTTATGGTGTTTATTGCTCACTAGAATGTATGCTCTGTGAAGAGAGTATTTTGTTTACTTGTTCACTGTGGTATCCTCGGCACCTAGAACAGGGCCTGGCCCATGAGCACACAGTAAAAAGTACTGAATGAATGAATAATTATTACTAGGACTTTTTTCACAGCTTTGAAGAGAAGTTGTTTTATCCCTAAAAATCCTAACATCTCTCTTTCTGTTTTCCTCACATATCACAGCTCCAAATCTGCCCCTCTTGCTTCTGGCCTGAATCAGTGACATCCATTTTGGGCATGCTAATGGGCAGTCTGCAAGTAGTTGAGTGCATTTCTGATTTTAATTCTCTTGGCTGCGGTGAATGGTTTTTCTCTGGTTGTTAGTAATTAAAACAAACAAGCAGAAAGACTCATATTAGTCTAGCTCATTGCCAAATTGGATATTGCTCAACTCAAAATTAAATGTACACACACCCATAAAACTAGCCAAACTGGCTATTACAATTACATAAAGATTCTTGTGTCCATTAGCAGTTGACTTTCAAGGGTTTATCCTGTTCGACATATACATCAAAGTTACAGTCATAAAGACTTCTACAAAAACTTGGAACATGTAGAGGTGGAAAAAATTTTAAGATATTTAAAAAAAAGATTTTGTTTCCAGCTAAACTGCAAGGCATAGAATAAATAAATTCAGTGTTTTGTCAAAAACTCAGTTCTTTAAGACCACTGTCCCAATCGCCCCCCCTGCCCCCCCCCCCCGCCCCCTATGGCAGATATGGCTCAGCTTTGTATTCTGCATCTTGGGAATTAGAGTCAGAATACCAGCCCTGATCTCTTTAGTGAATGATTCATTCACTAACGTGATTAACGATTCTGAGAGCCTGCAATGTTGGCCACTAATGTCCGATATTTAGAAGCTGCCTAGCTTATGTCCGTTTGTACTTGGTGGAGACAAGGGGGTTCTGAATCTGCTGTTGTGATTTTTAATGTTTTTATACGAACCAGGAGAATGAGCTTCTTAGGAGTTCTACAGCTGTCCTTTCTTCTCCTTCCCCTTCCCCTTCCCCTTCCCCTTCTTCTTCTTCTTTTTTAAATGGGTAGGACCTATCCATGAGAAAAACAGAACAATAACAATTCAAGAGAATTAAGAGTAGAAAAGAGTGCCAAACCCTCACCAAGAAAACCTTGAAGATTAAATTCCTAGAGGTGTGAGCAGTATGTTGAATAAAAAATATTCAGCTTCTATTCATTGTTTGACTCAAAGGCATGGCTCTGTACCTTTTTGAATATAAGGAATTCAGAAAAATTGGGGCAGAGGGTCAGATTGAGATGATTGTTGTGTGATTATGTGTTTACATGGCTTATGGTTGATTGCAAGTGCCTCGAAGTTAGAAGCTTATTCATCTTTGTTTCCCATTGTCTGGCCGGGGAAGTTGTGTAGCTTAATAACAAGGATGATTATGATGATGCTGGTAATGGCCAACGTCACTCAGCTCACTGTCCACCAGACACTATGCTTTTTTACGTACATTACCTTATTTAATTCTTACAACAACACATTCTGTCCATATTTTATGAAGAAATCAAGGCTTAGAGCTGTTCATAAATTTGGCCAAGTCACAGAACAAGTAAAGTGATGAACCTGGAATGTGAAACCATTTCTGTTCTTTGTCCTACCAGCATATTAATCTCCACGCTGTGTCCTTGTTGCCTGAGAGCGTGGTTAACCTGGCCTCATGACTCAGTCAAGAATTAAAATGTGACAAACAGAATCAGACAATACTAATGTCCTGGAACTAATCATGGTCTCACCAACCAGGAAGAGACGAGAAACCTTCAGTGTGGGTAACAAGAGATGGAGGAATTAACCATGTCAGGGATTAGCTCCAACGTGAGGAGGACAGTGGACTTGAGAAAAAGGTGAGAGAAAAGAAAAGTGCCCCAAAAGAGAAACCAGGTAGGAATTTCTTTTAAAGAGAAGGTAGATTTTCATTCCAGGAAGTTGCTTTTGAGCCACCATCTTGTGCAGATTCCTGTTGGTATGCACGGGGCTGGAGACAAGAAAGCAAATGGAAAGGTTTGAGCATGCCTCTGTACGTGGCACTCCTCACCCCCTCCCGGTAATATGTGCTTTGGAAGCAAATGGGTGGAAAGTTTTGCCCACTTTGGCTTCCCTTACATTCGTGCGTGGGCGGAGGTTTGTGTGCCCGGCTCTTCCATGAGGAGTTCAGGTTGCTTTACCTGCTACGGAGTCTTAACAGGGTGAGACATGTGCCTGTGGTTGCAGGCCTGTCCCAGGAAAACTTGTCATACCGGATATGGAAATCGGTGGAGCAAAGTGGGAGGCCGGGCTGTCTTATTTTCACAAGACACTTGGGTTGCTCTCCCCTGGCCCAGCCAGAGCACTGCGTCAAGGAGCAAGTGGGACCAAGAAGAAATCATTTGCACGTGACCCTCACCGAGCAGTTCTGGATATTTTAGCCAAGAGTGCCATTCGCACAGATGACAGGCATGATGTCCCCATCAGAAAACAAAGGAAACAAAAAACAAAACACAGGCTTTTCTAACACTTCTTATCTCTCCTTGCTCTGAATCTCACAATCCTTATGGCTTTCAAGGTTTTCAAACTGATCCTTTTCAGGTTTCCTTCTTTGGTCTTTCTTTGCTTCTCTGTCAGGACTGTCCTCCAGCTTCTATTTGGCCAGTGGGTTTTGAAGAACTGATGTAAGCGTCGGTCTTGGCCTGTTGCAGACCTGCTAGAGGAAAAGGTAGCCTGGGTTCATAAAACCAGCATCAGTAGCCACTGATGGAAGGTATTCTTCTCCTAATGGGATTACATAAAAATTAACGGTGGGTAAACATCAATGTTAAGAGATTTAATTTGGATAAAGCTTATAAAGCTTGCCTGCTTAATTGGAGTTTATCTGATCCTTTCTGTTTTATTTTTTTTCTTTGTTCTGCAAAATCTCCAAAAAAGCCAGTTACCCTGCTTCCTTCTCTAGGGCAGATTGGAACTTCGTGAGACCTGACTTTCTACTGGTACTTCGTTAACTTCCACTTCAGGGGAAGAGTACAGAGGCGTGCAGATGTGAAACAGAGGGAGAGTCCCGCAGAGCTGATTAAAAACCCCTCCTCCGAAGGGTCCCAGGGAGAACAAGCAGCACGTTGGAGGAATTCAGACATTTCCCCCATCTTGGTTTACTCTTTCCTTGCAGGTAGTCATGGATCTGAGAGCTGCTGGCTTCTAAGAGCTCCTACCCAGAGGACAAAGAGTGTTGTCTGGGACTAATTTCCTCCTTCAGCTTTCAGGTCTGCCTGCCTGCCTGCCTGCCTTCCTTCCTTCCTTCCTTCTTTCCTACCTCCTTTCCTTTCCTTTCCTTTCCTTTCCTTTCCTTTCCTTTCCTTTCCTTTCCTTTCCTTTCCTTTCCTTTCCTTTCCTCTCCTCTCCTCTCCTCTCCTCTCCTCTCCTCTCCTCTCCTCTCCTCTCCTCTCCTTTCCTTTCCTCTCCTTTTCTTTCTTTCTTTCTTTCCTTCCTTCCTTCCTTCCTTCCTTCCTTCCTTCCTTCCTTCCTTCCTTCCTTCCTTCCTCCCTCCTTTCCTTTCCTTTCCTTTCCTTCCTTCCTTCGTTCCTTCCTACCTCCTTTCCTTTCCTTTCCTTTCCTTCCTTCCTTCCTTCCTTCCTTCCT
>NC_043703.1:32704692-32748872 GCF_006229205.1 Suricata suricatta | reverse complement strand
GGGCAGCTGTCTCCAACACTTCCCCAGACACACAGCGGAATTCAGGGGAGAAAAGTAAGCTTGGGTTGTGTTAAGCCACTGAGATTTTGGTGGTGGTCGTTTCTGCAACATTTAGCCTGTTCTTTCTCTCTTTTCTCCCTTCCTTCCTTCCTTCCTTCCTTCCTTCCTTCCTTCCTTCCTTCCTTCCTTCCTTCCTCCTTTCCCTTCCTTTCCTTCCTTCCTCCTTTCCTTTCCTTTCCTTCCTTCCTCCCTCCCTCCCTTCCTTCCTTCCTTTCTACATTTATTTTTAAGAAAGAATGAGAAGGAAAGTGAGCATAAACAGGGGAGGGGCAGAGAGAGAAGGGAAGTCTATCTGTACTGACAGCAGAGAGCTTGGAGCTCAGACTCATGAACCATGATATCATGGGTTTTGAGCTGAAGTCAGATGTCCAACTGACTGAATCACCCAGGTACCCCAGCTCTCAGGTCTTTCTGAATCCATGTGTGATTTCTTGAAATGTACATGGGCCAACCATAATCCATATTTAACAAATAGCTAATTTATATGCATCTTTCTCAAGGAGGATGAGTCATTGTTTCCAATCTCCCAATGTGATTTTTCCCCCCATGACAGAACCTAACTCCTCGCATCTTTTCATGTTCATGGGTAGAGTCTACCTTTCATTTGTCATCTCATGCTTCTGCTTGCACAGTAAGGCCCATAAGGCAGCTGAAATATAAACAGGCAGGGGAAATGGGGCTTTTTGAGGAAAGAAAATGGTTTGGTGTCAGTGCTCAATTTTTTGCTTTTTAACTGCAGTGAATACTTTTAAAAGACTATTTGTCCTATTGGGACTATTGGAAGAAACGTTGCATTCACTTTATAATCTCTGCTTGTTGAGTACTTATTTTATCCAAAAAAGAAAGAAAGACACTTCCATGTTCCAGGTATCTGTCTGCTGTTAAATTTCACGAGAACTAGAATGCACTGAAAAATATGGCCAAACACACTCTGTTCATGTTTTCTCCACCTTTGGACTGATACCAGTCATAAAACTCCCATCTTGTATAGACAATCTGTTAAAATAAGTTACTAAGAAACCCAAACAGGTGTAAAGGTCATTCTTAGCATGAGTGGGCTTTCTTTTTGCTGTGGTTACAGCCAAACCCAAGCTCACTTCGAGATGGTGTTTTATAGATGATATTTTAAGCTGTAAACCACATTATATGATTGGAGAACCGCACCCAGCTGGGTCAATTTTCTTGTTTCAGAACTGTCGGTGCGACTCAGTGCATAATTCATGTTCATTCCTCATGTTCTCACTTTGTTCAGACCTGGAGCTTATAAGCAGGTTGCTCCGTTGCATTTTAAACACATCATGTCTCCCAAGGTATAGTTTTAAAAATACATGGGCAACGAAAAGGAAGCAAGATGTGTCCTTAGTATGAGGAACAAAGGATGTTGATAACAAACTAGAAAGCATTCTATTTTCAAGAGAGCCTAAGGAAAAGTGATCAACTATGGGAAGGGCATATAGATTTGAGGGCAAAAGCAAATGCATTTGAAGTGAAGAGACTACTCTTCTTTGCCATTTTCTGAGCACCTATTAGATAATAGGCATTTTGTTGAGCACTTCAGGTTCATTATCTTGTTAATATCCTTGGTAAGCTTTTGTGAAATATCAAGAGCAGGGGTTAAGAAAGGTGAATGACTTGCTCAAGTGCTCATAGCCAGGAACGAGTGCATGTACCAGGGAAGCCCAGTGTGGTTTAACTCCTGTTCATTCTGTGACCCGAGGCCACGTCTACATGAGTCCCTGTGGTGGTCACCATGGGCCTGCTCTCACGGGTTGTAACGTTGCAAGGGCAGAAGAGTAGAAATGTCCTTTTGGATTTGGCCTGGCTTTTCAATGAGAAGATGAATGGCCGACAATAATGGTGAAAATGTAGATGCTTAGCCAAACTGAAGAGCTTCTATGCTCGTCTGGATAGAAAGGAAGTAATGTGGGATATGTAGACTTCTCTTGCTTTTCTCTAAGCAGGAGCAATGGTGAGTCATTATGTCTAATAAAGTCAAAACAACTTTTTTCTTTCTTTTTTGCAGAAAAATCTATTGTTTTTTACAACCCACTCCTACCTCTAAATGAATCTGTTAAATTGTCTACATTTTAAGTGAAACTTTTCAAATTCCTTTCCCAACCAGAGGCAGGAATGTTTCTTTTCTCCTTCAGTCTTGCCTAAGGAAAAAGAACTCTTTTAGAACCTGGCATGTGAAGTTCCCTTCACTGACTTTGGAAATTTCTAGACCAATGCTCTTTATTTTCATTTTTATTTAAATCAAAGTTAGTTAACATAGTGTGTGATAATGATTTCAGGAACAGAATTGAGTGATTCATCACTTACATATAACACCTAACACCCAGTACTCATCCCAACAAATGTCCTTCTTAACGCCCATTGCCCATTTAGCCCATCCCTCTACCCAGCACCCTGCCAGCAGCCCTCAGTTTTTTCTCTGTATTTGAGAGTCTCTTATGGTTTGTCTCCCTCTCTGTTTTTAACTTATTTTTGCTCTCCTCTCCCTATGTTCATCTGTTTTGTATCTTAAATTCCACATGAGTGAAATCATGTGACATTTGTCTTTCTCTGACTTAGCGAGATACCCTCTTAGCATAATACCCTCTAGTTCCATCCACAGTGTTGTGAATGGCAAGCTTTCATTCTTTTAATCTCCGAGTAGTATTCCATTGTATATTCATACCATATCTTCTTTATCCATTCATCAGTTGATGGACATTTTAGACCAATGCTCTTTTTTTCTCCTGAAGATAATAAATTATTACTTGTAGCAATAATTATTTTTTTTTATCAAAATAATTATTCTGAAATGCAGTATCACTTTTTTTCCATTTATCTGTGCTAGAGGATCGGGTAACTTTGAGTCAAATAAGATTAAGAAAAAAGAACCCATATTCTTCTTAATTAGAAATTGGACCTCAAGGAACTTATAATTTAGTTGAGGAGTCACAAAAAATGGTAACACTTCAGTTACCAAGGGAGAGACGGAGTAGCTATGGTAGACGTGTGTTTTGGTTGGGGGTAGGCTGGAAGGGTGACTTATCACTGCTGCCTGGAATAGATGAAATAAATGCATGACTCCGCATTTGCGTGAGGTCTTGAGGGAGTGGCTGAATTTGGTTAGGTGAAGATGAGCAAGAAGAAGAAATTGCCATGCAGCAAGTGAAACGTGAAAAGACAAAAATACACACTGGTTATGGATGGGATGACAAAAAACATTGGGAAAGATAAAAGATACATGTTTGCCATACAATTACTAGAGCAGATTCTTTGCCTTCTTCTATGGTTTTCTAGACCTGTGTAGGGAGAAAAAATGAACCCTGGCAAGACCTCTAGCTGGTTACAGAAAGATATGGGAGGAAGAGCTACTTCCTTTATTTTTTCCTATTTTCCACATTGTGATCAATGACAGGCACAAAACTTTCTTAGGGCTATTGCTGCAGTGACAGTAAATGGAAGAATAACATGGAATGTATTCTAAGGACGAAGTGGTTAAAATAAAGACTGTCTATAGTTGGTTTCTCAATCTCGGTGTTATGGATGTTTGGGGCTGGATAATTCTTTGTCTTGGGGGATGGGGACTATCCTGTGCAATGTAGCACATCCCTGCTTCTATCCATTTGATGCCAGTAGCACCCCTACCCACTGCCCCGGTTTCAAAAACCAAAAATGTCTTCAGACATTGCCCCATGTCCCCTGAGAGTGGGGGTGGGGTTGCAAATCATTTCTAGTTGAGATCTATGCTTTATAGTAGACAGAAGACATAGCAATAGGCATGGTTTCTGAATGCCTGGAAACTTGCTGAGCCAGGGTGAAGATTTATGATCCAAGAAAAGGCAACCATAGCAGGCATGGAGCTTGAGAAAAATAGTGTCTCTGCCCTGAAAGGACCTCAGAGTCGAGAATGTGTCTTGTTTATCTTTGAATCTTCTCCCTGGGACCTAACACAGTTCCTACAACCTAGAAAATGGCCCATAAATGTTGGCCGAATAAGTGGGATGTTTGCTTAGAGTCTCAGAGAAGAAATCATAGGGACAAACAGCTACTTGTAGCTGTATCTACTTATTGGCTCATTGTGTTCTATTTGAGGGTCTCTCGAATGTTGCACAAGTAACCAAGGATACCAGTATGATCACATGTAGCAAATAGGGGAAAAAGAATTGCATGACAAATGTCACAAGGACTGTTTTTCAGGTTTATTGCCAGAGAATGTGGGGCTTGGAAGAGAGTATATAGAAGGAGTAGGGCAAGAGCCCTACCATCTTCCAGTCTCCATTATATTAGAGATTATTTATGGTTGCAAGTTACTAGTTTCAAATCTCTTGCCTTTGAATTTTGCATTTTGTTTGAACCAGGGGTTTCTGTATCTTCCTTCCATGAGAGCAGGTGAGAGTTCCTGAGTCCTGACTGTGGAACTTCTGAAAGAGTTTGCCTCGTGAAAAGGGAAGGGAGGTGTGGCAGAGAGCCCAGCGATGGGAGATGAGCTCCATGCAGCAAAGATGCGGATGTCCATCCTCCTGCCAGCCAATAAAGTCTGAAACAGCCAATTCACTTTTTCTTCTCCCAGGACTCTTGATTTCCCCTTTCATTTACATCTTTCATTTTTGAGTAACATATTATTTTGTATTTAACATATTCCTTATTGTTAATGACTATCAGGTGTGGGAACTTCTAGGGATTCTAGGGAACTTCTTTTTGGAAGACTTTCATGTGAAAAACTTCAGATTGGACACCTCTAATGCAGGCAGCTTGGACTGATCTCCAGAGGAGGCTATGGTAGACATCTTTGTCATCTTTTGCTTGATACTCCATCAATGTTGGCACCTTCTGAATCCAGATGTATCTGCTCAAATGCCTAGTTAGCATCTTCACTTGAGTATCTTGTAGACATCTCAAATGAATGATTTCCTGCCTTGCCTCCCAACCGGCTCCTGTGTCCTTATCCATCTCATTCAAAGGCAATCTGACCTTGCTGTGATCTAGGTCAAAATCCTTGGAGCCATCCTTGACTGTCCTCCTTGTCTCACGCCCCATCATCACACTCCAACAAATTTTGTTGGCTTTGCTTTCAAAGTATATCTACGATCTGAACATTTCTCACCACCTGCCTTCCCACCTTTCTAGTCTCAGCTACCAAAAGCTCAACACAGTGGTCAGGATGAAAGTTTGAAATTGGAAGGTTGATCCTGCCACCTTTTTGCTCAAAACCTTTCAATGCTTCCCTGTCTCAGAGCTAAAAACAAATCTTTACATGGTTCTACAACTCCCCACCCCTTTATCTCTCACAGCTCATCTTCTGATTCTCTCCTATCACGCGCACACCAGCTCGCCATGTACCTGCTGTTTCTTAAGTGCATGAAACATGCCCCACCAGTCCCTCAGCCTGGAACCCTCTTCCCTCAGGGATCCATATGTTTACATTTGGCCCCTTTGAATCTTTCCTTACATATCACCTTGCAATGAGACTTCCCTGATTATGCTCCCTAAACTATGGTCTGCTTTCCAGCCCCTGTCCAATACCTGACTCTTATCCTTAAGTCCTTTTTTGTGAAATAGCACTTATCAACTTTTAATAAGCTGTATCATTTGTTTATTTGCCATATTTACTTGTCTCCATGCTAAAATGGAATACTTACAAGGACAGGGACCTTTGTTTACCTCAAACACCTCAAATGATGTGTCACACATAGCAAGTTCTCATCAATGTTTTTGGTTGAATAAATATCTCTTTTAAAGCACATTTATTTGGTCTTTCTTCCTGCCCAGACTGTGAACTGTTTCAGGGAGAGTGATCAATAGAATGCCCTCTATTACAGCAGCTAATATAGTTAATTCTTTTCCTTAAAGGGTGCTTCTCAAATTATGTAGGCCGTAGGCCCCACAAAATCTGGCCAGTCCCTGTACCAATCTCATAGGGTTAGTATGGGAATTAAAAACATAATACATACATATAACTTAGAAAAGTGCCTGGCACTTTAAGGTTAAAGACTGTCTTACATTTTACACGCCTCCCCCCTACCCTCTCCCCCCCCCCCCCCCATTATGATTAACTCACTGGCTGGAACAGAGGTGGGAGCAAAAGAATCATCTTTGCTAATACACAGACCAGTCTGGGGCACCTGGGTGGTTCAGTCAGTTGAGCATCTGACTCTTGATTTCAACTCAGGTCATGATCCCAGGGTTGTGGGATTGAGTCCTGTGTTGGGACTTCACACTGAGCATGGAGTCTACTTGGGATTTTCTCTCTCCCTCTCCCTCTCCCTCTGTCCTCTCTTGCCCATTCATGCTCTCTCTTTCTCTCGCTCTCTCTTTCAGATTAAAAAACAAAAACAAGAACAAGAACAATTCAATTGAGTGAATATATTTTGACATGATAGTTCAACTATCTCCTTAGGTTTTTACTTCCAACTGCTGCCCTTCTTCCCTTTTTTAAAACTATTTTAAAAGTTGGGTGGAAATGAGAGATTTCCCATATACCCCCTACCCTTACATGGATAGTTTCCTCCATTATCAACATCCCTGCCAAGGGTAGTACATTTGCTACAGTTGAGGAACCTGCACATTATAATCACACAAAGCCCATAGTTTACATTAGGGCTCACTCTTGGAGTCGTGTACTCTGTGGGTTTGGACAGCATATGTATCCACCATCATATTATTACACAGAGTGGATTTCCTGCCCCAAAACTTCTCTGTGCTCCAGCTATTCATCCCTTCCTCCAATAACTCCTGGCAACCAATAACATTTTCACTTTCTTCATAGTTTTGCCTTTTCCAGAATCCTTTGTAGTTGGAATCAAACAGTATGTACCCTTTTCAGAGTGGCTTCTTTCACTTAGTAATATGCATTTAAGTTTCCTTCATTTTTTTTCCATGGCTCGATAGCTCATTTCTGTTTAGTACTGAACAATATTCCATTGTCTGGATGTAACACAGTTTATTTTTTCATTCACTCCCTCCTTCCTTTTCAAAGTTAGTTTTAATACTTAGGAATTTATCAAAAGATTCATATAAAAGTTAATGTAGGATTGCTTACATCTTTTTTTTTTTTTTTACTTTTTTTAAGTTTATTTATTTTGAAAGAGACAGAAACAGTGTGAGTTGGGGAGGAGCAGAAAGAGAGGGAGACAGAGAATCCTTAGCAGGCTCCACGCTGCCAACACAGAGCCTGATGTGGGGCTCAAACTCATAAAGTATGAGATTATGAACTTGGTGCCAAAACCAAGAGTAGGACGCTTAACTAACTGAGCCACCCAGGTGCCCCGATTGCTTATATTTATTTTATTATGTACCTATCATGATAGTATCAGAATGGTATTCCTTGACATTTTTAATCTGCAAGTAAGACTAAAGGTTAGAATCATTTACTTTTTCAGCAGTCCTGAACTTAATGTGGTGCTAAAATATATAGTAGACATACACACATGATAATGGCAATGAAATTGAAAAGGGACTTTTAAAAAGAGCCCCTTTCTTATTTTGTTATATCCTTATGTTAACATGATTTGAATTTACGTAAGGTTCTTACCTTCTGTCTTATCTTTTTCTATCATATCGATCTCTTGTACCTGCCATGTTTATATTTAACCCACTAGCTAGATAAATATATTTTAAATATCTGCCTGTGACAGCTGTTTCTATAGAGAAAGGGAAGTTTTCTGAAAGAAATCTCATAGAAAAAAACAGTTGACACAAGGGTTTAGAAAGGACTGTTGAATTGTTTTTACGTTCTTACTTTTTCTTTACCTCTCCATGCACTATAATCTGGCTTCTGGCTTCACCAGTGACTGAAGCTGCTTTTTCAGTGGTTTGCAGTTAGCTCCTAACTGAAAAATTGCCTTCTAATGAACTCTCCTTTACTTTTGGTGTCAGCAACATTCTGTAATGTTGATTCTTTTCTTGAAACAGCCTCTGAACTTGGGTTCTGTGGCAAGTTTTGTTCTCTTCTTCCTTCCTGGTTCTTAGTATCCTGCCTGGGCTCTTCAGTTTTTTCCATTGAAAAGGACATCTTAATGTCTTAGAAAGCTCTGGTGGTGAAAACGTTCTGGCAGAAAAGTCACTGAAGGGAAGACACCATGATTTTACAAAACATTTCCAATGGCAAAAAAATAAGAGTGTTTGAATATGGAGCAATAAGAGAAAACTAACTCTAGAATTATGTATGTACTTGCTGAGACAGAGAAAGAACCTAATTGCTCTTAAGAATTTGACCTTATAGCCTAGAGTTTTCTTTTAGTGTTCTTCCTCATATTTTCTCAATTATGTGAAGGGAGATGTGAAACAAAGAATACTTCTTAAAAATGTGGGGTTTTTTGTTGTTGTTTTTGTTATTTTTACTTCAAAATATGTGTACCTGTTGTTCTTCTATGGGCTGCATCTCGATCAGTATTTGCCAAATAAAGTTTGTCTGCAGTTTAGTAAACATCTAATTCTCTACTTCAGTGCTCAGGAGGCAGGAAGAGGAGAGAGAAGTTAAAGAGAAGGAGCAGGACAGGCTTTGCCCCACTGAGGAAGGGGCTGAGGGAGAACATGGGGAGAAGGTGGGTACATGCTGCTTTGCTCATCTACACTGAGTGTCAGGACACCAGAGGAAACGGTGAGAAATCCAGTCCATCACCAGGGGAAAGCTAAATGTCCATGTATTTGGAAACTTCTGACATTGTGTCAAGCAAACAGACCACAGAATTTTCCTGCATTATACATGTTGTATAGAAATGAGCTCATTCCTTATAGTATTGTGCTAGATCACTTAACACTGAGTGATTTAGCATAGACAGAATGTAATTTTTTTTCTAAAATTCATGCACCATTGAAGAAAGAATCTTCCTCATCTACCAGTTATGCAGTGTGCCGTGGATTTTCTGATTCACATCTTGACAAGGGCAAGAAAAAAAATATGTATCTTTTTCCACCTATGGGGTTAGCTCTGCAGCCTCACTCTACATAAATGCTGTTCTATCATTCAGAGATATATAGCCTGTTAATGTCATTCCTATTTTTTCTATATTTGAGGTAGAGAGAGAGAGACAGAGCACTAACCAGAGAGGGGCAGAGAGAGAGAGAGAGGGCTTCAGGTTCTGAACTGTCAGCATAGAGCCTGACATGGGGATTGAACTCACAAACTTTGAAATCACGACCTAAGCTGAAGTTGGATGCTTAACTGACTGAGCCACCCAGGCACCCCCATGTCATTTCTGACTTGTATTTTGCTATCAAGTTGCACCAGATATTCTGCTCACTCTGTTCTTAAATATTAAATGTCATTCTCTTGTCTCCATAAAACTTAGCCCTCTAAAAGGCAAAAGCAAAAGACACGCACAAGTTTTAGATCTCCCTGTAAAGTAGGATAATGTCTTCACATCATTTAAATGTTTATAGTAGAACTGAAAGTAAAACACAAGGTTGAAAGTAAAATGCAGAACTGAAAGTAAAATATTTATGAAGTTGTCTGAAATCTTTTCTGGAGCAAAGCAGTTGTACATGCATAAACAGGCATCACAGAAGAAAATGTAAAAACCCCTGACATAAAGTCTTGTTCATACATCCACTGTGATGGATGACAATGTGTTATATACAAGAGTTAGGAAAATAAATGTTTACTGTGAAAAACAGGTGATGTGGAAGGTTGAATATTTTATGTACTAATGCTATTGGGACATTATTATCCCATGTTAAGTACTAGTAACATGAATAAAAGTCAAATATCCATAAGTTTCAAAAAGCCAAATTAATCAAGAGTCTATAATATATAGGGAAGTGTTCCCCGTGCTGGCCGTAGAGCTGTGAACAAAATAATATACATCTGTGCCTTCATTGGAGATGGTTAACGCAGAGTACTGATTATCTGCCAGGCACCAATTTGACTCTTTTACATCTATTAACTCTCAAAATTTTCAATTAAGCCCCTAAAATGCTATTATTATCCCATTTTACAGATGAGGAAATAGGGACACAGAAATGTTAACTATTTGTCCATGACCATATTGGTAGGTAGTGGTAGGGCCAGTGTGCATACACAACCAGTCTGTTCTAGAAATGAAAACCTAGGGGTGCCTGGTGGCTCAGTCAGTTGAGCATCTGACTTCAACTCAGGTCATGATCTTGCAGTTTGCGAGTTTGTGCCCCACCTTGGGCTCTCTGCTGTCAGTGCAGAGCCTGCTTTGGAGCCTCTGTCCTCCTGTCTCTGCCTCTGCCCCACTTGCGCACTCTCTCTCTCTCTCTCTCTCTCAAATAAACAGAACATTAAAAAAATAGAAATGAAAACCTATGAGCACCTGGGTGGCTCAGTTGATTGAGCATCTGACTCTTAGTTTCTCTTGGTTTCAGCTCAGGTCATGATCCCAGGATTGTGAGATTTATATATATACATATATAAATAAAAGAAATGAAAACCTAGGCATGATCAATAACTAATTAATTCCTATCAACTCTTGAATGGTTCCCAGCTGTAATTTATATCCCAGTTGCATTGCTTTTGAAGAAAATGAAAACACACAGAGTGACAATAAGCACTGTTGTTAGTCTATTGTACTTCTTGACCAGCTTTTCTGTAGATACCAAAATAACAAATTTATTCTCTCAGATATTCTTGGTCTTAGAAACACCCATTATTTTAGGTTAGGGAGATACAATAAAGTCTCTAGAAAACATATTCAAAGGGAATAGTAATGTTTTACAGCTAGACTATAACAAATATGTTATTTTGTCACCATATCACATAGAATGCTCATGTCTCTGGATAGGTTCTTCTATTAAAGCAAAGCAAAGTATGTCGTGGCTTGCTTGGACTTCAGACCAGCACGTAGAAGCCTGGTGACCTGACTTGCCACAAGGGAATGCTTCAAAAAACAAGTCTTGATCATAATGTTTACACTGCTGTGCTTCAGAGGAGACATGTCACTTGTGTTGTACACCAAAAGTGCTTTTGAATGACAATCAGTTTCACATATAACCTTCAAGAGAACACAACCTAATCCAAGCCTGAATAACTCAGTTGATAAGTGGGTAGAGCAGATGAGGTCACCACAGGCCAGTCAGTCCTACTCTATGCTGTGACCTGAGACCGCACCTCTGAGCCGGGCCAACCAGGACAGACAGTGTGGAGGATCAGTGGAAATCTATGACATGACTACAAAAACAGCTCCAACACAAGTCTTGGTGATGAATTGAGCTTTGTCTTTATATATGGAAGACTGTACCAGGAAGCTTTTAAACTTACATGGTTTGTAAGAAAAAAAGGAAGAAAAGAAAAAAGAATATAAAAAGCTTTTTTGATGTCTTTTTTAAGTAGGCTCCTTTGTTATACCAAAGCCAGACAGGTAGATCTATCTAATGGACGATAAGTATGGGCATGATGAAGTTCAACAAAATGTCATGGGTGTGAGTCTTTAGACACTTTCTTATTTTTTAAATATATTTTTAAAAATGTTTATTTATTTTTGAGAAAGAGATAGAGAGAGAAAGTGAAAGAGGGCAGAGAGAGAGGGAGACACGGAATCTGAAGCAGGCTCCAAGCTCCAAGCTGTGAGCACAGAGCCCGAAACAGGTTCAAACTCATGGAGTACGAAATCGTGACCTGAAATCAGCTGCTTAACTGACTGAGCCACCCAGGCACCCCTCATGGGTGTGATTCTTAAACTTCAAGTTACTCTAATATTGTAGGATGTATGGTTATTAGTATTAGCAAAGTATGGTTAGAATTTTTTTGAAATCAGCTTCTCCCTCATTCTAGTTCTAATTGGTCAGTCTTTTAGGTGGACGCCAAAGTATGTGTGTGTGTGTGTGTGTGCGCATGTGTATGTGTTTCCCAGAGACTCATTAATGATATTAGTAAGTAGGGAATATGTGAATTGTATGCAGTAAAGGATTTCAGGTTGTGGGCACCTGGGTGGCTCAGTCTGTTAAGCCTGAGTCTGGATTTCGGCTCAGGTCTTGATCTTGCAGTTTGTGAGATCAAGCCCTGTATTGAGCTCTGCACTGATGGCATGGAACCTGCTTGGGATTCTTTCTTTCTCCTTCTCTCTCTGTTCCTACTCTGCTCATGTACACACTCCCTAAATAAATAAATAGACTTAAAAAATAATAAAAAAATTTCAGGTTGTACTGATGTAGTATTGCCGTGGATTGAATTGTGTCTTCCAAAAGTTTATGTTTAAGTACTAACCTCTGGTACCTGCAAATGTGACCTTATTTGGAAATAGGGCCTTTGTAATGTGAGTTAAGATGAGGTCATATTGGAGCAAGATGGGCCCTAAATTCAGCACGACCAGTGACCTTGTAAGAAGCATGAAAGAGACATAGAGAAGAGAATGCCACACACACACACACACACACACACACACACACACACACACATGGAAGAAGGCTGATGATGGAGAAAGAGATTGAAGAGAAGCAGCTCCAAGGCAAGGGGCACATGGGCTGCTGGCAACCACCAGGAGATAAGCAGAAGCAAAGAAAGATCTTCTCCTAGAGCCTTCAGAGAGAGCATGGCCCTGTACCTACCTTCATTTTGCACTTTTAGCCTCCAGTCTGTTTCTGGAAACAGACAGTGAAGATCTGTGTGTGAGATGTTTATTAGGAATTAATACTTGAGAAAGGAAAGTGCAGAAAGCAAGAATGGGCAGAGGAAGAGGTCAAATTGGAATATATATCTAATTAAACCTTGGCCATCCCAACAGGGAGCTCTGGAGTGAATCATAGTTGTTTCATGTTGGGTCCAAAGGACTGCATCTTTATATCCTGACTTTTCTTAGTCAATACATGTAGACATTCATGGGAAGGGCCTGACCTCAGTCAAAGGGATTTTCTGCAGGAAGAGTTTATAGTTGTCTGTCTGTTGATCACACCCCTGTGGCTGGACAGCAAATCCTTACTTGAAAAGAGACTGGGTAGTCTATGGCCATACCACTCTGAATATGCCCGATCTCATCTGAAAAGAGACTGGGTGGTATGTCTCTGTGTCTTCTACAGACAGTAGCCCACTTGGGTCCTGAAGTGAAACTGAAGTGTTGATGGTATTGGGAGTTGTTGGGGGAAGTTATAAAGGAGTATTCTGGGTAAAGAATATGGACAATTGGTAGGTAGACTGGCCATACTGTGTATAGGAGATGTAAATACAGAGTTTTTCTTCTAGAACTTCTTTGATGTGCACCATCTGGTTCTCTTGGAATGTGGACAGTGGACAGATGGAGGAAGCACTGAGCAGCCCCTACGGTAGTCAGTATATAAACCGGGAGATCAGATTAGTAATGAAGTGACTAAATGTATAGAGGCAGAAGATCTTTTTGTAAAACAAGGTAATAGAGAGGTGCAGATAGGGAACACGGTATTGAGGAAGAAATGTTCATTGTAGCATGCATTGTGGTCAAAAGGGAGGAAGATAAGGCCACCTGGGTGGCTCAGTCAGGTAAGCATCAGACTTAACTCAGGTCATGAGCTCATGGTTTGTGGGTTCAAGCTGTGCATCAGGCTCTGTGCTAACAGCTGCTTTGGATTCTGTGTCTCCCCCCCCCTCTACCACTCCCTCATTCATATTCTGTCTCTCTCTCTTTCTCTCAAAAATAAAGAAACATTAAAAAAAAAGAGAGAGAAGAAGATGCCATTCTTTCATATATTCAAAAGATGAGTCTTGAAGGGTACATGATGATTAGCCAAGTAAAGAGGGAGAAGATGAGAATTCTAAGCAGAGGGCCCAATACACAGGATCCTGCATCTGTCATGGCCCTCCAGGTCTTCCATGTTCTCCAGGTCTTCCATTTTCTTTACATTTACTGAAGAGAGCAACAGAAACCTCCCTAGAGAGCAAGTGGCCAAGCTGATTACAGAGGCTGTGTCTTGATGGAACCACTGTGCACAGAACAGAAAGGCACATGAGGTGCCAGGCGAGGCCATTGGTGAGGCAGGGTTCACATGGTGGAGGCCCTTTAAAAAATATATGTATTTTTAATGTTTATTATTTATTTTTGAGAAAGAGAGAGAGAACGAGTCAGGTAGGTGCAGAGAGAGAGGGAGACACAAAATCCAGAGCAGGTTCCAGGCTCTGAGCTGTTAGCACAGAGCCCTAAGTGGGGCTTGAACTCAGGAACTGAGAGATGATGACCTGAACTGAAGTCTGATGCTTAACCGACTGAGCCACCCAGGTGTCCCTGGAGGCCCTTATATACCACTTGAGGAGATGTACACTACTTCCTCTAAGGGCAAAGTGACATTTTTGGACAGCTTAAAGAAAAGAGTAATAGGAGTAAATTTGTGTTCTAGAAAGTTCTCTGAAGTAGAGTGAAAAATGAGTTGGAGGCCTTGAAGTGATTCGGTAAAGAAGACTTAAGTGAGTAGAACTGACAGTGAGTCAAAAACAGTTGGTGACAGATTGGATTTTGAGGGTTAAGAACAGTGAAGGGTCAAGGATGGACATGGTTTCTGATAGAGGAACTTGGATAAAAGAAGCTCATCAAATGTTTGTAAACTTTCTACTTGGTTCCATTCTTTTCATTCATGACAGAGATGGTGATAAAATGTGATTTGAAAAAAAAGAGTCTCTGAAATGAAGCAAATGTAGAAGTATGGGGTATAAAGTTAGCAGATTTGGATCACATGGGCAAGTCAATTGCCTTTGAGTCTCAGTTTCCTTTTTGGTAAATTGGGAATAATACTACCTACATCACTATACTGTTGTGAGGGTTAATTGAAAGAATTATTAAGGTATATGAAAGCTTTTAGCCAGTGCCTGATATAGAACTGACATTTAGATCTCTATTAATTCATTTGTGCAATAATATAGTCTTTTAAAATATACTGCTAATGTTCATCCACTTTCAGCTCAAGTCATGATCCTGTGGTTCAGTAGTTGGAGCTTTGTGTTGGGCTCTGTGCTGACAGCTCAGAACCTGGAGCCTGCCTCAGATTTTGTGTTTCCCTCTCTGCCCCTTCCCTGCACATTGCTGTCTCTCTCTCTCAAAGATAAATAAACATTTAAAAAAAAGGTTCTAAAATATATTGCTAATGTTAACGTAATATCACAAACAAACATTTATAGAACACCTAAAATCTGCAAGGCACTGTGGGGGGTAAACAACTTTAAGGCATTATTATTTTTTAAAGTTTATTTATTTATTTATTTTGAGAGAGAGTGAGAGTGCACCTATGTGAGTGGGGGAGGGGCAGAGAGACAGGGACAGAGAAAGAATCCTAAGCAGGCTCCATATTGTCAGAGCAGAACCCTACATGAGGCTTGATCTCACTGTCCATGAGATCATGACCTGAACTGAAATCAAGGGTCAGATGCTAACCGGCTGAGCCACCCAGGCACTCAAAGACATTGTTTCTGTTCTTAAGGATTTTGTAGTCTGTTTAGAAAGACAGGATTTATATATATGAAAAGTGTAAAACCAGTAAAATAGCTAAACCTTTTTTGGGGGTAGGGTGTTCATGCAATAATAAAGAAATAATGAGATAAGATTATAATGACAGTTGCTAGCTGAATTGATTAGATGTATTTACTTGGAGAAAGATGTCCCTTGAATCTAGGGTCCTTAAAGAAGACTTTGAGAAGGAGGTCAGATTTGAGCTAGATTTTACATATGGGTTGGATTTTGTTGTGCAGATCCGACAATCTACTGTCCAGACTGCTGCCAATTTCAGTACAGACCTATGAGCTAAGAATGGTGTTTTAAATGGTTGGAAAAAAGTTTTTGAGAAAGAATTTCATTTTGTAACACCTAAAAATTTATGAAATTTAAATTCTAATGTCCATAAATAAAATTTTATTAGCATACAGATGCACCCAGTCCTTTACATATTGTCTGTGCAGCTTTGGAGATCAATGGAGTTAGTCGAGTACTTGTGGCAGAGACCCAACGGCCCACGAGGTGTAAAGTATTTATTATCTGGTCCTTTTATGGAAAGTTTGCTGGAATCTGGTGTAGGAGGCAAGGAGGGAGACATTCTGGGGACACGGAATGCATAGAGTGAGAATGATTTCTTTGAAGGAAACAGAGAATGGATGGTCACAAAGGAAGGGGGAATGTTCGGGAGCCTCATGGAAGAAACCAAAGGAGGGAAGAGCCTATCTCAAGGGATACCAAGAGAGTATAGAAAGGCACCCAAGCAGAGGACACGTATTTTTGCATTGTTGCCATTGCTTGTGAGTTTTGAATCCCATGGGAGGAGCAGAGCCAGAGAGCAGGAAGTGAAGGAGCAGAGGCAGAGTGTCAGAAGTGAGGAGGAATCAGGAAGGTTTGGTAGAGAAATACCCGTGTGGTTGAAGTCTGGTATAGAATAGAGGAGACCTGGGCATATTTGTATGCAGAGGGGAAAAGCGATGTAAGAGGGAGGTTTTGAACAGACTCTGTAGGGAAGAGCTCTCTGAAGCAGTGAGGCTGGGGAAACATTGAGCCAACTCTTTATTTTTTTCTTCGACAAGCTTATGTTATCTTGCTACGGAAAAGTACTGTCAGAGTTTTTTTCAACTACGTGTTTCTGTACTCCAGGTTGGGTGACACCTGATGGACCTGGGGAGTCAACAGGCTAGAGTTTTTATCTCTCCCAACTTCCCCCAAATTATTAGCTGTTGGCCCTGGGAAAGTTGCATAGCATCTTTGCTCCATTTTCTTATCTGGGAACAGTGAATAATAGTATATTCATCGGGGCACCTGGGTGGCTCAGTTGGTTAAGTTCTAACTTCGGCTCAGCTCATGATCTTCTAGTTCGTGAGTTCGAGCCCCACGTTGGTCTCTGTGCTTGGAGTCTGAAGCCTGCTTCAGATTCTGTGTCTCCCTCTCTCTGCCCCTCTTCTGCTCACACTCTGTCTCTCTCTCTCTCTCATTTTCAAAAATAAATAATCTTTTAAAAATAATATATTTATCAGAAGATTATTGTGAGAAATAGTAAGATAATTCTGTTGGGAATATGTCAAAAGCATGGGGACTGGCAATTTGTGGGTTCTCAATAACAAAATAATATGAGTACCATCTAAGTTAAAGAGTAATAACTAATAATGAAAGTCACTGTGTTAGGGGACATTTACTTTCTATCCCAGAGACAGCGCATGTCACCACTTCCCATTCCTGGGACTGTGGTGCATTGTTGGTTGAACATAGTGCTCTATCACTGACGCTAGATGTGGTCTCAGAATTTTTTCAGTAAGGTGCTCTAGAAACTACAATCAATTAGTTGGAGTTGGCACGTAACTTGAAACCCGTTTTATATGCTGACCTAATGCATATTTAGTTATCCACAACACATGCATGGAGTTCTTCTTGGAATTTTGCCTTTGGGATCAATAGATCTAGACTTGTAGCTTGGAAGTTTAAAAAAATGTGAATCTCCTGAGCATAGGCTCCTACTAGCCAGTAATGTCCTTTATCTTATGAAATAAGGACCATGTTGTCATATTTGCCCTCCAGCTAAGTTTTTTAAAAATGTTATCTTTTAGAAGTATCAGTGGCTTGAAATTTCTGAATGAAATTAGAATGAAGAGTAACCTAAAATAATACTTTTCTATTTCCTCCAAACTTCAGAGAACATTTATACTTCATTTGTGAAGACTGAATTCCAAACCTTAGTTAAAGTTATGGGGCAAGTTTTCCTCTCATTTCAATACATGTGCCATTAATTGAAATCAAACACATGCATGACTGAGGAGAGAAATTCATATTCTCGCACCTTCCCAATAAAAGATATATGCACAAAGCAGATGGCTACTCTTTGTTTTTCAGATCTTTGTGTCTGTTATGGAGGAATTTTGTTTGTGCTGTGTATGAAGAAAATGCAAGCTAGCTGGAGTGTGATGATAAGATCATGTATGTACAGTATCATTTTTTTCTGAGTGTTTCAGTATTTTAAGATGTTATCTTCTTAGCTTTCACAGCATGCTAGGAAGAAGGAAAGATATGTTCTCACCTAACAGTGAAATTATTGTAAGCGGTTACTCTATTGCATAAGTGACTGGGCTGGGGATGTGATACAAAACCAAATTCTATTCTCCAGTCTACTGAGACCCTGCAGCATTTCCGGTCAACCCATTAGTCCCATTTTCTTTTTGTTAGTTGATGACTACACAGTTGATCCTAGCTTATCTGTTCTGGGGAAAAAGGGAAAAACAGGACATAACCTCAAATGGTGGATGATACAAAAATAATTTGGATTTGGCGACCAAATATGTTTTTGTACTTGCATTATGAACCTAGGCGTGTCTGGTGTTCTAGAAATTTGTGGCATTCCAATCTGAGTGAATTAAGTATCCAAGGAGAGACCCTGGGTGGGGATAGTCTCGAGTGCACCTAGCTTGTCTCTTCATTCCCAGCCTACCTGCTTTACCCATTTTGCTGTATTCTGGACACCCAGCCTCATCTCAGACTGATGCATTGAACCAGCTAAAGTAAATCTGCCTGTCTTTTTATTTAAATCCCATTATGAGACATTTGTCTCATCCTTTCCCTGGGGTTAGAAGGAAGTGGTGTCTTGAATTAGAAATTGTTAATCATTTCTTAAAGTTGTTGTTGTTGTTTTAATGCAAAGGCACTGAGAATGTAGGAAATTTAAAGTAAGATTCTTGTGAATATGTAACAATAAGAAGAATGTAAGAAAGAGATCAGCAGTAGGAGTGCCAGATAATGACAAGTGAATGAGAGACTTCACGGAAAGTGAAAATAACGTTTTACTTTAAATTTTGTGACTGATGAGAATATTTTCTTCTATGACATTTATTCTCATGTTCATTCAAAAAACAAACATTGCTTAATTTCTACTCTGTGCCAGTAATGATTAGCGACAGAACTGATGAGAGGAATTTGCTCATAAACAAATACTAGAAGTTGAAAGTTAAAGGAGTTTGATGGTATTTTTGTAAATTCTTTTTTGATTCATTATTTATCCATAAATTCAGTGGATTCATTCATTGAATGGATCTCTAATGGATCTATTTATTTCTGATGTTAATTAAAATACATATTAATATTTATCTTTAATCAATTATTTGTCCATAAAAATATTTAAGTACCGCCACCCTCCCAAATATTCAATCAGGAAGATCATACCTTCTAGTTCTGGATCACTTTCTTAAATTATTTTATTGATTATTTAATTCCATCCATTCCTTCTGTCCTTTCATTCCAGAACTTTATCATTTGGAGAAAGAACTTGCTGACCAAACCCTCTGATTTGGACCTAATGTCCCAATTTTCCATCACTGCCTTTTTGCTTTTCATTAGGGAATATTTTCTCAAAATGACCTTCTAATCTTCTTTTGAGTTTTTTTATTTCTGCTATTTTAGTTTTGAATTTCCAAAGCTTCTTTCTTTATTTCCTGGTTTGCTGTTGTTAATTTATCTCTGTTAGGATGTTAATGGTACTTTTTGGTAATGTTTCTGCTCATTGCATTCTTTCTCCCACACTATCTTTTTCGTTTTTTAATATTTTTTTAAATTTTAGTGAGAAAAAAAAGGGAGAGCCTGTGAGTGGGGGAGGGGTGCAGTGGGAGAGAGAGAGAGAGAGGATCCTAACTGTGCTCCACTCTCAGTGCAGAGCCCGACATGGGGCTCAGTCCTGGGACCTTGGGATCATTACCGGAGCTGAAAGCAGAAGTTGGAAACTCAATCAACTGAGGCATCCAGGCACCCTCACTTTTTTTTAATGTTTATATTTTAAATTATGTGTCTTGAGAGAGAGAATCCCAAGCAGGCTTCATGCTGTAAGCACAGAGCCCTATGTCTCACGAATTGTGAGATGGTGACCTGAGCTGAAATCAGGAGTTGGATGCTTAACCCACTGAGGCACCCAGGTGCCCCTTTTTCCATGCTGTCTTTGGCATTAGATGCCTTCTCAGATGTCTGATGATCCTTGGTTGTGTGTCTGTATTTAAGAGTGTGGCACTACAAGCTATTTGGAGTCTCTTGGCATGGAAGTAGGCTTTTCCCACTGTCTGCTTAACTGGACATTTTATTGGAGAGTCCATAATATTAGCATCTTCAATTTTTTTACCTAAGCCTGGTTATATTATACTAAACAAATCAGGGCTGATCTCTTTCCTGAGGAATATAATTCTGGCTGTCAGTGTTTTAGGAGCTGGTAGGAGAAGAAGGCTGAGGGTTTCAGCATTCAGTTGTACACTTTCTTGTTTTCAGAATGGTCCCAGTGCCCTTGACTTAGCTTGGTGTCCTCTGAGCCACAGAGTTTCTCAATCGTCTCCAGAGAGTAAGCCTTCAGTTTTCTCTTGGAGTAGGGTAGGACTATGGGAATTTTAATTGCTTCTTAATCACACTTCCAACCAGTCCTCTTGGCTTTTAGTGTTACTTTCATCCCTGGTTTGAGAACACTCCGTGTTGCCCATTTCCAAAGTTTTGGGGGTCTGTAGTATAATCTCATCAACCCTTGGCTTCCCCACTATTTTCTTTCTGAGATCGGCTAAGTCATTTACCACTAATCTTCCTGCTCTTCAGTTTCTAAAATTTAGTAGCTGTCATCAGATCTCTCATTTTCTTTGTCTTTGGAGTTTATGCCTTAACAAACCTGTTGTTTTGGTAAAGTTTGCAAGATAGTGGAGGCATATCTCTACGTCTAAATGGATTTTTAAAATTATCAAGAGCTTTTATTAAATACTAATCTGCATTATGTGGTCCTGCATTCTATAATGAATCTTACAGAGAGTCTTTAAGGAATATACACTTACTCCAGTCAGTGCTAGAAGAGTGTAGAAGGAAGATGTGGCAGTGAAGTTATTAACTGATGTCCAAGTTCAGAGCACCACATTAAAACTAGTACCCATGGACTAAGCAGGTGTTGTCTGGCCTACACAGCATTTAAAATTTTTAACGAGAGTCTTCTTCTAGAAATTTATTTATTTAATAAATCTGCATTTCCAGCTTCTTTTCAAAATCAGGCAATCTGTCAATACAGGCTCTGTGTTTCCATATGCAGCAGTTGGCTGGAACTGAGAAGATAAAGCATGCCATGTTTGGGCAAGTCCCTTCTGTTTCCAACTCCCACCCAGCCTGCTTTGCATTGGCCTTACCTGCCTGGCCCTTGTGGGCAGTCCAGACCTGGACAGTAGGAGCATACTGGACATCATCTTCCTTGGAGGCAAGCAGCCAAAGAGATAGGACAACACTGAAAACCAGATGCAAAGGCAGCAGTGAAAGAGATCTAGGACCTGTTAGCCTCCACTTTGTCTTAGAGGAATCATCCAATAGTCTGACTGTATCAAGGAACACTTTGGTGGATATGGGTTCAGAACAAGACAATGGCTTATGTGAACCGAAAGAATAGTGCACTCCTTGAGAGAAATTCATATGTGTTTATCTTCCAGGAGGACTCCATATTTATATTGTCTTGCCTGGGACCAGCTGAAGTACAGCTCTCTGATTAAACCCTCTTCTGATAAACGTAGTATTTCTCTAGATATATGATATCTAAGCTTCTGGTCAAGTCTTGTTCTGGCCTTAAAGCAGTTTTACTCTTAGATCATGACACTAGCAATAAGAATAATAATAACAATGGCAACAACAAATCTTTACTAGACATTTACTGGTCCCATTAACTGCCACATATATGTTCTATCAAGAAATTCCCATTAATGTGAAAAGTAAGTGCTATCTCTTCCCATTTGGGACTTAAGAAGCTGAGATTTGAGTAGTTTATCCGAAGTCACGTGCTACTGAGTAAGAGTCAGAATTTGAACCCAGGTGTCTGATTCCAAAGCCTACGATGAATACCAGGATTCTGAACTGGTACGTCTTTACTTTTATCCTGAATTGTTAGGACTCTAGGTTGCACTGATAGAAGCCCACTTTGGCTTAAACAACGAATGGAAAGGTACTGACACATGTAACCAACTGAAAGGGCAAGGACCTCACCATCGTTAGTGATGACCAAAGGGGAGACCGCAATAATGTCAGGTCTCTCTACTTCCCTGTCTTATCTCTGCTTCCCTCTGAAGCCAGCTCCATTTTCTTCCACGGGAGCTTGGCTCTCTCCATGATGGTGGGGGAGATGCTGACATGACCATGGACAAGCTTTAATTTAGTGACTTGAGAAACAAGCAATTCCTCACTTGGTATCCTCAGTAAAGAAGTCCTGGGAAGACCTTCAGTAGTTCTATTTCATTCATGTGTCCATCCCTGGACCAGTTGCTGTGTCAGGAAGGATTAAGACTCCAAACTGAGTTGTGTAAAACCCCTTTGTAAGGTTGGTAGTATCTGTTAAGAAGGAGAAGGAAAGAGGGGTGGATACACACAATAACAGCTACTATGCTCCCTTTTGTGTTGATTTTTAAATATGGGATCTAGTTTTACAATACTTTTATTCCTTTTACCAGAAAAAAGGAAAGAAAAACTGCAAGGCAAAAAATATAAAAGTATTCACAGGATAATCTTAAAAAATTTCTTTTACATTTATTTATTTTTTTGAGAGACAGAAAGACATAGTGTGAACAGAGAGAGAAAGAGACACCGAATCTGAAGCAGGCTGCAGGCTCTGAGCTAGCTGTCAGCTCAGAACCTGACACAGGGCTCGATCCCATGAACTGTGAGATCATGACCTGAGCCGAAGTCAGACACTTAACTGACTGAGCCACCAGGCACCCCTCACAGGACAATCTTAATGTTCTTGTTCAAACTTCTTCAAGAATACTTCACCGCTGCTGGCTCCATGTTCCATTTTAGGGCCTTTCTAGAAACTGATAGACCAGCTTCACTAGGTCACACATTATTGATATCAATTATATACACTTGCCCCTGAAAGGGGAGAGTCTCGATTTGGATATTTCCAAGAATGCCAAGTTTATTAAAATGTTTTTTCAAGATTTTGTTTTTAAGTAATCTCTACATCCAGTGTGGAGTTTGAACTTACAACACCGAGATCAAGAGTTGCATGCTGCACTGAGACAGCCAGGCACCCCAAAAGTAAGCCAAATTTTACACAAAGAGAAGGATAAGTGGGTTTAGTAGGTTGATGAGCTAGGAGGGAACCACTAAGGAATGATTACCTGGGGAGAAAGCTCATCTTTTTAATGTGATGCAGAAAGATTCCCAGAATGATAGTGTTTTTGGAAAGAAGAGAGAGGAAGCTTATGAGTTAGAACAAAATTCTCTGGAAGTTTGAGCTACTTGAAGGAGACTTAAAAATAGAAGAAATGAGGGGCACCTGGGGGGCTCAGTCAGTTGAGCATCCGGCTTCGGCTTAGGTCATGATCTCACGGTTCATAGGTTGGAGCCCCACTTTCGGCTCTGTGCTGACAGCTCAGAGCCTGGAGCCTGCTTCAGATTCTGTGTCTCCCATTCTCTCTGACCCTCCCCTGCTCACACTATCTCTCTGTCTCTCAAATATAAATAAGAAACATAAAAAATTTTTTTTAAAGTAGGAGAAATGAAAATGCTCTCAGTTGGCAAGTTTCAGTCCTTCCTATTCTCTTACTCTATGAAATGAGGATGCATGAAGAACATTAAAGAAGATAAAGAAGCTGCATTTTATTTGCATGTGAATGGATTAATTTGCAATATGCTAATATCAGATTTTAGAAACATAATTCTTGCTTTGGTTTTAAGAATGCATTGGGGAGGAACTTCTCGGTGGCTCAGTTGGTTGAGCATCTGACTTCAGCTCAGGTCATGATCACATAGTTGGTGAGTTTCAGCCCCACATCAGGCTCGCTGCTGTCAGCACAGAGCCCACTTTGGATCCTCTGTCTGCCCCCCTCTCTACCTCTCCCCTGCTCATACACTCTCTCTCTAAAATAAAACTTAAAAGGAAAAAAAAAAGAATGCATTGGAGAAGAGTAGGGATGAATGACTGGAGACTGTTTAGGAGTCTTGTGATAATCTAGACAGAGCTGATGGTGGCCTGGACCATGATAAAAATAGCAGAAAGTGAGAGAGAAGGGAGTAGACTTGAAAAATAATAGAGGAATATTAAGGTGTGGATATCACTTGGAGATGGGGGTGTGAGAAAGGAAAGCAGAGGATTGCCACCATTCTCCATCTAGGTTGTTGGTTCAGATAACTGGATGGATGAGGTACTATTTATTGAGATAAAGAAACAGAAGAAGGAATGTGGGGGAGGGGGATTCTGCGCTCAGTTCTGGACATGTTGAGATTGGAAGTTTGTAGTTATATTTACATATACACCTAAGAGCTGTTTCAAATTAGTCAACAAGCAAATCCTGTGGATTCCATCTTTGACTTTTTTTTTCAAAGCTGTTTCTCTTTTCTATTTTTTACTTCCACCTCCATAATTTAGATTCCCATCACCTCACATCTGGAAAGTTGAAAGATCTTTTACCCTATACTTCTCCTAATAGCCATCCGTGGAGGGTTCTACTGTTAACGTGCTTAGAAGCTGGTTTGCTGTCCTCTCTGATCCTACAGCATTGCAGACTTTCCTCCCAGCAACATAAATTTTCAAAATCGCTTACAAATTGGCTTCGAGCGACTCCAATCTTATCCCACTCTTCCCTTAGAGTTTGCCTCCATTTGGTCAAACTTAAGTTTCACATATAACACACTCCTTCCTGTCTCTACAAATGTGGTCATGCCGTCACCGTAGCATGGGTTGAGCTTGCTTCTTCTCTCCACCCCAGCCCTTCAAACTCAGCTCACATCTTCCTGAAGACCATCAATTCACTCCACTCCAACTCCATCTGAGACCTATTCTAAAAGACTACCAGGATGCCTGTGGGGGCTCAGTCAGTTGAATGTTCAACTCTTGATTTCAGCGCAGGTCATGATTTCATGGTTCATGAATTCAAGCCCCACATTGAGCTCTACACTGGCACCGTGGACCCTGCTTGGGATTCTCTCTCTTTCTGTCCCTCCCTCACTCATGCTCTCTCATGCTCTCTCTCAAAATAAATAAATAAACTAAAAAAAATTTTTTTTAAAGACTGAAAATTGCTGTTGATGCCTCCTCTACTGGCACATAGTCCCATGTTGCATTATTTTGCAACTCCATGTCCATTTAATCTCTCTACACAAGACTGAGAACAGAGATCGGGTATCATACTACTTGTGTTTTCTCCAGAGCACCTAGCATAGTTCTTTGTACAAAATAGGCACTTAATAAGTATTTGTCAACTTGAAATATTAAGGTACATTTTTTTCTTTCCCACTAGTCTTATCTCTGCCTGAGTAAACGAATTTGATATGTGAAAGCAGTTGAGATTAAGCAGGTAAAGTGGAAGAATAAACAGGAGCAGAGGAGATTTTAATGAAACTTTATGATCTTAAAGAAAAATCATCTCTTGTTATTAAATCTATTTTTTAAGCTTTTAAAATATTCAGATCCACCCTCTCATCCTTTTAATAATTCGATGTATACTGAGTAGTAAAAGGCGCACAGATGCTAAAAAGTAGAATAATTATTTTTAAAATGTTTGACAGCAACAAAAACACTTGTTTTAGTCAAAAAAGTGCTTGTGATTTTTTTTTCTCCCCAAAAGACATCATAGCAAACTCCTTGAATTTTAGTGTAGAGCACCTAATGACTCCCAGTTGACTTTGGATGGAAAAATTCTCATTTCTTAACAAAAATTAATGGTAAATAAAATACTGAAACCAAGTTTGTTGGCATAAATAGTAATATATATAGTTCTAGATCTAAGCCTTCCATAAATATCAGAGTTCAGAGTTAAAAATTACCAAAATATGCAATAGTAAAAAAAGGACAAAACAGTCAAACCATGCTTCAGTGGGAACATTTCCCATAAAACAAGCTTTGCTATTTTTATTGCAGAATTAGAGAAGTCAACTTAAAGCATATTTAAGTCAACAGAAACTGTTCTAGGTAAATGAATTTAATCTTCATGGTCACTGACACACAATATAATCTTGTTTCTCTCAGGATTTTATTCTTTAAGTAACTGAGTGACTCATAAGCTCAGAAAATATTTTCTGGTACAGGTAAGTCTGAGCTTAGCATGAAATATTCTGAATATTTCTTCTCCTCTTCAGATGAGTATTTCAAAAATAACAGCTCCTTCCTGGAAGGTGCAATTGGCTTTTGGTTAGGAATGTCTAAAAATGAGTGTCCTTTTGTGGAATGTATTTTGGGACAAACCAGAATATACTTTTCCTTTCTTCATCTACCAAAATCCTACCAACACTTTAGGATTTAGTTCAAATGCTACCTCTTTTACACAACTTTGCTTTATTTTTAGGCAGAATTAATCACCCACTGCACCTTTTTGAGGAAGAAGGGTAACATCTTATAATATTTATTTCAATTTACCAAGTCCCATTGTTGATGTGTCTATTTGGTTTAGCCTCATAGAAAACTATAAATTATTCGCTTTGTATCTATCTTTGTACCATAGCATAGTGCTTTACAAGTGATAAGTGATTAATAAGCAAATATATTTTACATTTGGGGTGCCTGGGTTGCTCAGTCAGCTAAGTATCTGACTCTTGATTTCAACTCAGGTCATGATCTCACAGTTGTGAGACAGACCAGCGTCGGGCTCCCAGCTGGGCATGAAACCTCCTTGGGATTCTCTCTCTTCCTCTCCCTCGGCCCCTCCACCCCTCTCCTCTCTCCTCAAAAATTTTTTTTAATTTATTTTTTTAAATTTACATCCAAGTTAGTTAGCATATAGTGTAAGAATGATTTCAGGAGTAGATTCCTTAATGCCCCTCACCCATTTAGCCCATCCCCCTTCCACAACCCCTCCTGTTACCCTCTGTTTGTTTTCCATATTTAAGAGTCTCTTATGTTTTGTCCCCCTCCCTTATGTTATTTTTGCTTCCCTTCCCTTATGTTCATCTGTTCTGTGTCTTAAATTCTTCATATGAGTGAAGTCATATGATAACGTGACTTTGTCTAATTTTGCTTAGCATAATACCCTCTAGTTCCATCCAACTAGTTGCAAAAGGAAAATACATTTTATTTTATTTTTTTAACTGTTTTTTTAAAAAAAATTATTTTTGAGAGACAGAGAGAGCACAAGCAGGGGAGGGTCAGAGATAGAGGGAGATACAGAATCTGAAACAGGCTCCAGGCTCTGAGCGGTCAGCACAGAGCCCCATGCGGGGCTTGAATCCATAAACCGTGAGATCATGACCTGAGTCAAAGCTGGACACTTAACCGACTGAGCCACCCAGGCGCCCCAGGAAAATATATTTTATTTTAAAATATTAAGCAGTTTTGAATCAAAATAATATATAATAATGGTTTCAAAAAACCTATAAAGGATTTATGATAAAAAAAAAAAGCAATAGACCACCTTTACTGGTGAACTTGCTCCACCTTTACTGGTGAACTTGCTTATCAGAGGAAACCAAATTTAATTTTTAATTGTTTTTGATTTAAGTTCTTTTAATAGTTACCTTCATTTCACTAAATAATATACTTAGCTCCATATTTCTTTTTTGTTTTAGACATCTTCTGCATATTTTCTGTTATGGGAAGTACGTATTATGGGAGATGAGGATATTTTAAATTTACTCTTTATTTACTTTTATCTCATTCTAAAGTTGCTTTTCTTTCTCAAAGGTGGCATCTAGTACCTGGCATAGAGGGAATATTTTTGGGTACCTTCCATGAGCCTCTGGCCTCTTGCTATATAGTCTGGATGACTGTCCCCTCCCCATTCCCCCAAAGCTGTTACATAGCTGGCATTTGGGACTTCTTTCTTTTATTCCTACTTGGTTGAATGTACTGTTGTCTAAATCTCTTATCTTCTTACTTTTTGTTTTGTTTAATCCACATTTTGTGGGAGTGCATCTTTAGGAAACTTTCTATTACGGGACGTATGGGAGGGAAATGTTCTTAGTCTTCCTTACATTTGAATTATAGTTTGGTTTGATAAAAGATTCTGTATTGAAAATCATCTTCCCTCCCAGCACTGAAAGGAATGTCTGAAGTCTTCCGGTGTCCAGAGCTGCTGAAAAAACATCCTTTACCGGGATGATTCTTATTCCTTTGTAGATGAGAATCTGTAAGATGCTAGAATCTTCCCATTATCCTTGGGGTTTGGAAACTTTCCAGTGATACAGTTAGGTGAGGGCATTTGTTTGTTTGTTTGTTCTTCATCTTGGAGATAGTTTCTGGATTATATGCTCGATGATTTTATATCCTTATCTCTATATCTTTATTGAGATACAATTCACATATCATACACTTTACCCAGTTGAAGTGAACAATTCAGTGGCTTTTAGTATATTCACAGAATTGTGCAGCCATAACGACTATGGAACTTTAGAGTATTTTCAACACCCCAAAGGGAACCCTGTACCCATTAGGAGCCACTCCTCATTCCCTGTCTCCCTAGTTCCTGGAACATACTAATCTGCTTTCTGTCTTTCTGGATTTACTTGTTCTGGAAATTTTGTGTAAATAGAATCACACACTATGTGACCTTTTGTGTCTGGCTTCTCTTACCTACAATAGTGTTTTCAAGACTTACCTGCTTTGTAAAGTGTATCAGTACTTCATCTCTATTATGGTTGAGTAATATTCCATTGCACGGTCATATCACATTTATTTATCCATTTATCAGGTGATGGACATTTGGGTTATCTCCACTATCTTTAATAATATGAACTTTGAATTCCTCTGGGTGTGCGCTAGAAGTCCAATGCGCTATCCATTGCACCACAGAGCCTGCACAATAATATGAACTTTGGTATGAACTTTTATATCCAAATTTTAGTGTGAACATATGTTTTCATTTCTCTTGGATATATGTCTATGACCGGAATTGTTGGATCATATGATTGATGATTATATTTTTATTTTTGAGACCTTGTTCATATTTTCTTCATTTTCACTTTGCATAGTATCCTGTTGTTATTTTATGATTTAACAAAATTTTTTTTTGGTTTATTTATTTTTGAGAAAGAGAGAGACAGAGCACAAGTGGGGGAGGGGCAGAGAGAGAGAAAGAGGGAGACACAGAATCCGAAACAGGCTCTAGGATCTAAGCTGTCATCCCAGAACCCGGCCCGGGACTTGAACCCACAGACTGCCAGATCATGACCTGAGCCAAAGTCAGACACTTAGCTGACTGAGCCACCAAAGCACCCCTATTTTATGATTTTAATATATACTTGAACCTCTCTGAGAAAATCAGTGAGCTGCATTGTTTACCATTGCTATGCCTGCAATCTCCCATAAATTTGTTAAACTCTTCTCTTTATTGATGCTGTCTCTCTTTCCCCAAATTCTTTTTGTGGTTTTAGGTTTTAAATCTGTACATCTGTTTAGCAAAATGTTAGTGTGGTATGGTTAATCCCCTGTCTTGAATTCAAATCAGTAAATATTTGCTTAAATGGTTATTCAGCTGCCCCTGAAACTGGTGGCTAGAGAGTCTTTACATATGGTCTATTTGCTTACCTTCGTATGATAGGCATGAAGTACTTCATAAAAATTTGAACTGGGGAAAACTGACCTTATAGACAGAGATACTATTATAGTAATGCATTTGGCCCTAACATCTAAGAGATTATGACCATGATTTAGACTTTTTCTTACATCTAAAAGAGTGGAAGTAAAACTTTACTAATATATTTTTACTTGCCTAGAGTTTGCTATTCATTTACATTATGACCAAAGGCAAGTTTCTTCTTTTTTCCTTGTCTACCAAGTAGAATTTATAATCTCTTCAGAGTGTTAACGCCACAAACTCATTGACCACTGAGACATATTAAATGAAACAAGTTTCCTATGTTTAAACAAATCATCTCAAATAGTATCAAGGTGGACTCCATTTTCATTTAGGGAGGATGCCAGTCTGCCCCCTGGTCAGGCTCAGTCCTCTATCTTTTCCTGGGAGAATGTGTAACTCCTAGGAAATGAGTGGCAGTCAAGTGGTAATTCATATGGTTCTCCACAAAGAGAAAGAATTGCGTTGCTTTCAAGTTTGCCCACTGATTCTTTTGTGAGGAGTTTCATGGCCAGAGTGACTAGTCAGGAGCATTGGAGCTCCATTCTGTAACTTCCTTGCTCTTCCATTTTTGAGAAAGATTTCCTTTTGAGCAGGTGGGGCCAGGTTATTTGGTGGCTGGATGGCCAACACTTGCTTAATACTCTGGTGGGATGTGCATACCAAGAATTTTGCAGTGAATGGGTAAATGAGTCTGACAAATGCTAGGTGATTTCTTCCTTTCCAAGGCTGGGCTCGGTTTCTGCAAGGAAACTACATGTTTGTATGTGTGGTCTTCAGAGGGCTTTCATTATTCATCTTGATTTCCTCATTGGCAAATAGAGATCCTGTGATGGTTTGATGAAATAACCACTGTGGTCTGATCACAAGGAAACTCAGAAAATGAATGCTCCATATGGCCTCAATGTCAATACTCTATATTCATGGATGGAACACACACATTCACACGCACACATACACACATCCAGAGTTACTAGCATGAGGCTTTATTCCTTTGCCAGCCTTAGCATCTATCATTGCATTCCAGATTTAATATGATTTAAATTGATAATGAGTTACAGGTTTAAAATTATATGCTATGGGATGACTCATTATGCATAGACATACTTCTGTCTTCCAAGTGGGCTTCTTTTAATTAAAGGACTAAGAAACGTATAGAGTAGGGATCTGTTAGTCTACACTGTGGGAGAATTATCTTTTCCTCGATACACCCATGTTGTGGTTTCCTCCAATGAATCTCATTTCCTTCTTCTCTAGTTTCTAGTTGGTTTTGGTTTGATGTTGCTGGTGTTTAAAATTTAAACAATCCTAAGCTACATTGACTTCTAGAAGGACACAGCTGAGTTAGGATTTCCACAAATGCATTTCCATCCAGGACTTGGGCGTGATATCTGAAGCCTCAAGTGTGTCTGTCCTGGAGACTAAATTCCTTTGGCCATCTTTCTTCTCTGATTTTTTTTTTTCTATTTCTCCCACTGCTGCCTTTATTCTCTCCTCTTTCTTCTCCTTCAAACCGCCACCATGGTGGCTTTTAAATGTATTTAAACCTCAAGAAATGTATTTAAGCCACTTTGTAGTTGGTAGCGCTGATGTCCTGTCTGTGAACTGAGACCAGGTCATCTCTGCTTTAAAACTTGTGTGGTTTTCTATGGGAAAGGTATATTCTGTGTTGAATAAAGAGCCCCACTGCACGATGTCTAAGAACCATTGCACCTACGGGGTCCTGGGGTTGTGAAAAATGAAGTGATTGATCATATGACCTGGTAAGGAAAAAAGATAGCGAAAAGTCTTAAATTATGTATTTGTTCATGAAAAGGCTCAGAGCTCTGAGCCACATTCAGGCCCTTAATTCCACACATATGCCTCTCATTGAAGATAACAGCTACTGAGGTATCTCGACTGAAGTCTTTGGAAAACATACAGAACGTGTTGATAGTTTGTATTATATCACACTGTAACTTGGGCGCTTGGCAGGAAAGCATACTTCTCTCTTTAGAAAAAAAAATTAATATTTGCGTGATTCCCTGATAAAAGGAATACTACAAAAGAATATTGCAAAACCTTGAAGGTTTGGCAGGGTTTCCCATGTGGGTGGAAAAATGTTGTTCTGAAGCCAAATTGGAATTGCTCATGAAAATATAACATAAAAAATATGTAAAAAAGAAGGAACCTCAACCGTGGAAAAAAAAAGACATGTATAAAGGTATGAAACAACAAAGCTATGGGCTTCATTGGCATTATTATGTAAACACAATGATATAATTGTAATGTTATGAAATGGCAAATCTCTGATATTAAAGATAATTGGAATCTCTTTACTATGCTAATTTTAACTCTTATCAGATTTCCCCTGTGTTTGGATCTGTGTCTGTCGGGGTGTTGATATGTTTATATCTTGCTTCTACCCCCATCCACCTCTACCTTTGTTATATAGCATAGCTCTTATGCATCTTAGAAGGGAAGGCTACTTAAAACAGTGAGGCCTGTTAGGCTTGTCTTTATTCTTTCTGGGTTTATAAAACATTTAAGCATCCATTGGAATGTCCCAAGTCTAGAGGCAAAATTTCTCCTTCTTTGGTTTCACTCTTTGAACTCCTGATGTAACTGATTTCTGTTTGCGCCCTTTTTACCCACCCATAACCCCTTGCAAAAGCCTCAGCATACTAATGCCTTTTCTCTTATGTCACGTGATAAATATGTGGGATGAGGGAGGGTGAACAGGGCCATAAAGACTAGTGGGTTGGACAAAAGTTTAGTCTTTTCAGTTAATGATTTTATTTATTTATTTATTTATTTATTTATTATGTTTTTGTTGAAAGGGCATCTATTGAAATGTTTTTCCTAAACATCATTCCAGAGATATTTATCAGTCTTTCCATCTATGACTATCTGTTCTTTCTATAGAGCACAACAAATAAAAGGGATGTGATTTCAGGAATTCCCCATGACAGAATGAGACTAATGTAAATTGCTATTTTTATCCTATCTCATAGATCCTGGGACTGTGCATATTAATGGTGCTTCTTTGTTTGATGGCATATCGTCAATTTCTCCTAAATTAGAGAAGCTGTTTCTTGCTAAGTGATGGAATGGAAAGAGAATACTTCACAGAGCAGGTTTGGGATTGTTCCAAACAAAGGGTATACTACAAATTAGCAGAAGGAGTGTGAGAAACAGATAATAAACTTTCCTGAATAGTAGTTAGTGAGTAATCAATGAAGCCTTTATTGAGTCGTTCCTACGTTCCCCAAAGTGACATAGGTAGTATGAGAATCAGTGACGTCTCTGACATGATCTTTTGCCTTAAAGGAGCTTATGATCTGGTTAGGTAATACATATTTGACTTATCACATGAAAGCACTACTTTCTTTAGAAGTGTGCAAAAATGCATAAAGCATTCAGAGAAGAGAGACATTAGTGATGCACAGAGAAGCCAGAACAAGATGAAGAAAGCTTACAGATGGTCACTGAAGACACTTAGGTGGGTCTTTACACTCCTGTCCCAAGAGGTGAGCATGAGTGCTCATATTTTAAATACCTTGAGGAGATGAGCATTGATGTATTTATGGAAAATTAGTTTGAAGACCTTGATCAGTGAAGGCAGATGAATTTAACCTTGATGAGAAGGGAAAGCTTTAGTGGATTTCTAGTGAGAGTGGTGTTCCAGGAAGATAAATCTGTCAGTAGGGGATCGCATGGAATGGAATAGGAAGATATTGGAGGCTGATGGACTTGATAGAAATCTTAAAAAAATTAACTATTTTAAAGTGGACAATTCAGTGGCACTTAGTACATTCACAGTGTTGTACAACTACCATCGCTATCTAGTTCCAAAACATTCCTATCATTCCAAAGCAAAAGCCCTTATCTATTAAAAGCATTTTCTCCCCCTTTTTTGGACTCTGGTGACTACCAGTTTGTCCTCTGTGTCTATGGATTTATTGATTCTAGATATTTCATAAAATGGAATTGTATCACTTGTGACAGTGCGTCTGACTTCTTTTAGCCACCTTGTTGCATGTATCAGTACTTCATTCCTTTTTATAATAATAGTCTGGAAGTCAGGGTGCCTGATTGGCTCAGTCAGCTAAGCGTCAGACTTTGGCTCAGGTCATGATCTCACGGTCCATGGGTTCGAGCCCTGCATTGGATTCTGTGCTGGCAGCTCAGAGCCTGGAGCCTGTTTCAGATTCTGTGTCTCCCTCTCTCTCTCTGCCCCTCCCCTGCTCATGCTCTGTTTCTCTGTGTCTCAAAAATAAATAACCTTCCCAAAAAATTATTCTGGAAGTCTATTCTGACTAGTGTTGGAGGAAGGTGACTGAAATGGCTATTGAAAACACGTTTTGAAACTCTATAACTCCCTTTTGTCTACATGAAAGAAGAGTATATATTTTTTGGGAGAATGGAGATATCACCTCACTGACAGAAATAAAATAGCTGAAGGGAGATTAGTTTTAGGGAGTGAGACCTGGAGTTTAGAATAAGACTGAAATTAGTAAGTAGAAAATGCACCAAATCTGAAAATGCAGGAAAAATGAAAAGTCTAGAGTAAAAAATTTGATAATCATTTTTAAGTTTAAACTGATAGTGCTAAATTAGAAAATAGTCTGGGAATAAGAATTGAATAGCCCACAGATCATTAAGGATAAAGTTTATTTTGGCCAAGTGCTTTGCTCTTTCTGTAATGGGGCAGAGTGGAGAGCTGGACATAGAACTCGTGGAGACCAGGACACATGCCGAGGAAGTACTGCCCAGGCTTGCACCAGCTAGCATGGTGGTGGGAACACCTGATAATGAGAAGTTTGTGGTGTTTAGACGCCAAGCCCAGAGACCAGAAAGTTCGGTGGAGTGCCAAAAAGACAATGAGAGCTTAAATCAGATAGACCAGGGTTCAGATTTGGGCTCTGGGTTATTACTTCAATGCACTTAGACAAAACATTTAACTCTTCAGAGCTGAGGGATGGTTTGATGAGATAACATTTGTGAAGGGGACAGGGACAAAGAACTCTAGCAGGAAATTACATATATAAATATGTATTTGGAGGGAAGGGTAGGCAGAGGAGAATGCAGAAAAATCCAGATAGAGCTCATGTTTTGGAGAAGGTAAATTGCTCAATTCTGAAAAATAAACATAAAGGTATCTATCTATATATCTATCTATCATTTATTTTTATTCACTTATTTATTTTTCTTCATCTTATTCCTGAAAGGCTTTATGAGGATAGTTTGCAAAGATGCTTATCATATAAGGCTAGTTTGTGAAGGCACATATGTTACAAGAGCAAAATAAGTAACAATTTAGGTTTAAGAAAAATGAGTCAAAGGGAAAGTAACAAAATAGGAAAGGAGAAGCCTCAAGCAGGGTTCGAACATAAATTGAGTACTATGAATTTTTAAATCTGGCTAGAGACTGCCTGTAAATGGGCTTGAAATTTTAGATATTGTTGTTTCATTTGATACAGAGACATCTAAAAGGAAAGATCCTGCCGGTCAGAGGCTGAGAGAGGGTAGCTGGCCAGGAGGCTGGCATTGTAGTTAGCCTCAGATAATGAATGGTTTTCTTCAGATGAATATTGCACTTTATCACCACATCTTGCTGTCATGTCTCTGACCGGCTTTAGTAAAACTTTGCTTCATTTGTTCTTCAGGGAGCATGCTCATGGAGGTAAGGATTTTGTGAGCTTTTCATGCTGTTCCTCTATTACTTTGCATCTCATTGGGTGGTTTTGTGAAACCTCCATATTGAAGCTGTCTGCAGGAGCCCTGGAGAAAATGTAGGTGTGCTTGGTGGTGAGGGACCATGGATACTGGGTTGTTCATTTCCAGGACGGACTGGTTGCAGAGAGAAGTTGCATAGGAGGGAGTCAGAAAGAAGAGTTTGGATATCTTAGCACCTTCGGGATTGGATCTTCAATTTGGGATAAGTATTTTGTTTGAATGAAATTGGCAGGATATTAGACATGCCCATATTTAAATATAAACGTGCTTCACAAATACATTTCTAAGTCGACTGTACATAATGTTTTGATTATTTGATCAGTCACCGACATCTTAATTCCATTTCTCTTAGCAGTGGATGATAGTCAGCATTAACTCGCAAAAAATAAGGCTTATGTTTGTGCCACTTCAAACATTTTAAAGGCTTGGGGGGTCTGGGCAGCTCGGTTGAGCGCCCTACTCTTGGTTTCTGCTCAGGTCAAGAACTCATGGCTTTGTGGGTTCAAGCCCCACACCAGGCTCTGCACTGACTGTGCCGAGTCTACTAGGGATTCTCTCTCTCTACTTCTCTCTCTGCCCCTACCTCACCCATGTTGTCTATGTCTCTCCTAAATAAATAAACTTAAAAAAAAGCATTTTAAAGTTTTTCACAGCACTTGCTACAGTCTGAATTTGTCCCCCACTCCCACCTTCATATATTAAAGTCTAACCCTAAGGTGATGGTATTAGGATGTGGGACCCACAGGAGATGATTAGATCATGAGAACAGAGCCCTTACTCGGGATTAGGGCCCTTCTTAAAGACACCCTTGCCAGCTTCTGCCATTCAAGGATACAACAGATTTCTGACCTGGAAGAAGGCTCTCTCAGCCATGCTGGCTGGCACTCCGGCCTTGATCTTGGACTTCCGGCCTCCAGAACTGTGAGACATAAATTTCTGTTGCTGTCTGAATGGCAATACCATCCCAGGTTGCTGAGCCAGAACCCAGAGACTCTTCCCTTTTCCTGAGCCCTATATTCAGTCAGTCACTGCAGCCTACGGACTCCATTTACAGAATTCATTCTGTTTTTTCATTGCCAAGTTCAGGCCTCCCCTGTCTCCCTTATCCAGACTGTTTACTGGTCTAGTCTCTTGCCGGGTACCCATTTCCCCTCTTGTCCTCCTCCTTCCCATTTTCTAGGATTTGTTTTCCTTCTCTCTTTTTTTTTTAAATTTACCTTTTCTCAATTTTAGAACTTTTAAAGATAGAGAAAAATCCAAGGGAAGAGAATAACAGTCATCCGTATTCTAATCACCCAGAATTAATCACTGTTGACATATTATTTATTTGCTGCCAGTTTTTCTTTTGAAAGAAAAATCACTCTTTTGTTTTCTAAAAGTAAAATGACCTGCATTCCGTATAAAGCATTGAAACGAGATAAAAGCATTACAAAGATGAAAGTTTAGAAGTTAACTCCAGTCTCATTCGGCAGAAAATTATATCACTAAATTAGGAAGCAACATTCTTGTTTTGTCTAGATACATAGAGTGATCTTTCTATTTTTTTAAATGTTTATTTATTTTTGAGAGAGAGAGAGAGAGAGAGAGAGAGAAACAGAGCACAAGGGGGGAGGGGCAGAGAGACAGGGAGACACAGAATCTGAAGCAGGCTCCAGGCTCTGAGCCGCCAGCACAGAGCCCGATCCAAGACTCAAACCCACAAACCATGAGATCATGACCTGAGCTGACGTAACTGACTGAGCCATCCAGGTGCCCCTAGAGTGATCTTTCTAAATGAAAACTGAGCCAGTCTTTCCCCCATTCTTAACATCCTTTAATGTACCAATATAATCATGAGGATATCATACAAACCCAAGTTGAGAGACAATCTACAAAACATCTGACCCCTCCTCCTCAAAACTGTCAAGATCATTAAGAACAATAAAAAATTGAAACTTCTCAGCCAAAAGGTGCCTAAGGAGATGAGATTACAAACATAATAATGTGCTATCCTGGATGAGATCCTCGAGCAGAAGACGGACATTAGTTTCAACACACGTGAAACCTGTAGAAAATCTGGAGTTTAGTGGGTAGTAATGTTCCAATGTTGGTTTCTTAGCTTTGACAAAAATACCATGATTATGTAAGACACTAGTGTTAGGGAAAACAGGATCAGGGGTACACAGGAAGCTACCTTTGTAACTTTTATGTAAATCTAAAGTTACTCCAAACAATTTTTAAATGTTTGTTTATTTATTTTGAGAGAGAGTCCCCCAGCCCTAACAGCATGGAGCCCCACATGAAGCCCAGGGCCACAAACCATGAGATCATGACCTGAGCTGAAATCGACTTGGACGCTTAACTTACTGAGCCACTCAGGAGCCCCCCAGATTCTTTCAGAACTTAAAAAATTATATAAAAAATCAAGTTACAAGGTAAAAGAAAACATTTGATGGCATCTCTTAGCTTTCAAGAAGAACTTAACAGAACAAGCCTTTCATGGATTGGGACCTGCCTCCTTCTCTCGAACTCCATCTCCCATAAATCTGCCCACACCATTATACACCCTTCACCCTTCATATTGAACCACAAGATGATGACATGTACTCTCTTGCAAACATGCTTCTCCTCCTGTGTGTGTGTGTGTGTGTGTGTGTGTGTGTGTGTGTGTGTGTGTGACCTCCTGATTTTTTGCCTCCTATATATTTTTTCAAATCTGGATACTTTCTTCTCATGCTGCCACTTTCATGGAAGCCACCGTCACATGCTACTGGTATAACTAAGATAGTTTCCTTATACTCACTCTTGTTCCCATCCAATGCATTTTCTGTTTAGTAGCTACAGCAATCTCTTGAAATATATCCTTTTTAAAACTTTTCACTGGGTTCCCTTTGTTCTTAGACTAAAAATCCAAAAAGCTCTGCAGCCTCATTGCTATGACTTCAGGGGCGACATTTCTATAATAGACTCAGTGGTGGGATGCAGTGGTCAGAGAAGGAGTTTACTTCTCCAAAGCGATCCTTTTGGCACACATTTGTCCTATCTTCTTATCTGTCTCAGTCCTGCTAATTATTCAGGAACCATTTCATAAAAACTTTCCCCGATCTTTCCAATCTTTCCACCCTTTCCCTATCACCTCACACACATACTACTGGTTTCAGTCTGGTCTGAGAGGAAAGGCTACTATCTTCTTTCAGGGTTAGGAGCATGAGTTTGAATTTGGCTCTATCTCTTAATAGCTACGTGTTCATGAGCAAGCAACTTGGCCTCTCTGAGTCTGTTTCCTCACTGGTTGTTCTGAGAAATAGTTATAATAAATAAAGCACTTAAAACTTCACCTGGCAACAGAGTGGGATTCAGGAATAGCCATCGCTTATGCTATCACCTGTTCTTTGTCTTTACAGCCCTAGACACATATATAATTAATGCATTATATTGTCACCACTGGGTTTCTAGTGCCTAACACAAGTCTTTGTTGAGTAACTGTTATTTCCTTTGTCTGGAATGCACCTTCACTCTTTCTACTCACCCTTTTCCATACTGTCAATCTGTGCAAGTATTTTGTTCCCACCTCAGCTCTGCTCTAATCCCACCAAAAGCCTCTCCTGCGCAAGTCACTCTCCTCTGGAAGAGAGCTTCCTCCTCTGGTGGCATAACTCCTATTGTATCTACTTTGTTAGAAGTGCTTCTGTTTCCCATTAGACTATCAGCACTGCCAATACTATAATCTCAGAATAAAAAGCTCCTGAAGATGTCAAATGAATGAATGCATGCACGAATGGATGATACATAACTCCAGAACCACTGTGCTGTTGCGAGGACCAGATGGTAAGTTCTCAGTAATTTTCCTACCAAAAAAGTCAACCTGAAGGATCTTAAGAGCAGTGAAAAAAGTCAAGACTCTCTGACGTAATATTGGCAGTTGGTAAAGACTTAGAAGTCAGGGATGATATCAAGGCTTTTGGGCAGAGGAAAACGGAAAGTTGTTTGATAATTTGTAGGTCAAGTGTAGACCACCAATAAAGCTGGGGAAATTTAGGAGGCATGTACTCATGTTGTGTATATATGAGTAAAATTGTCCTGAAAATGGAGAGTAAGCTTTTCAAAGACATTCTCTTTTTAAATAACTCAAGACATCCTCTGCATTGTCTGCACAATAAGTGCCTCGTGGATGAACATAAACTCATAGATTAGAGTCAGAAAGAATCTTAGAGACATCTGGTTCACCTTCATGATGAACGAAACAACAATGCTTAGAAGGTTCCTAAACGGTGCGCCTGGGTGGCTCAGTGGGTTAAATGTCTGACTTGGCTCAGGTCATGAGCTCACAGTTCGTGGGTTTGAGTCCTGCCTGGGGCTCTGTACTGGCAGTTCGGGGCCTGCCTGGGATATTCTCTCTCTCTCTCTCTCTTTCTTTCTCTGCCCTTTCCCTGTGTGTGTGTGTGCTCTCTCTCTCTCAAAAATAAGTAAACTTAAACAAAGCTTTAGAAGTTTCCCAAATGAAGGATTAAAAATGTTCATGTTTCAGGGATATTGTTAAAAAGTTAACTAGGATTTCTCTAGACTATAAGCAGTGATCTATTTCTAAACTCAGTCAGAATTGGAATGACAGAGAAAAGTCAATTTTGGGGTTTTCTTCATAAGTGGAGAATGGTATTATTATATTCCAACTTTAGTATATGCAAGCACTGGTATTGTTATATTCCAAGGAACTTGTTCTTTGAATTTATGTATTGCTCTGAAATGGTCAACTAATCTTAGGTGACAATAGGAAATTCAGCTCACATCATTCTCTATGTGGCTAATTCTCAACTTCCTAAGTGGAAGTCTTTGAACACTGGATAGTTTTGGTCTATTGGGATTGCCCCAGTGTGAACTTTTCTGCCTGTGGGGCAGTTTTGGGGTGACCCGTGATTTATTTCCATTTTTGTTTTCATTCAACAGTAGAGAATAAGATTCAAAGCATATAATGATGGAAGGCCAAAACAATTTATAACTCTTGTAACTTGGTTAAAATAGCTATATCCAGCATAGATTGTATAAATTTAGAGAAAAAAATAACATGTGAATAAACCAACCACATTTTTGGCCCTGATATACCAAAAGAAGATTAAGAGAATAACTAGATTACTTACTAATTTGTAATATGAATTTGTGTCTTATAATTAAGTTACATATGGGGCACTTGAGTGGCTCAATTAGTTAAGCATCTGACTTTGGCTCAGATCATGATCTCATGGTTTGTACGTTCAAGCCTTGTGTCGGGCTCTGTGCTGACAGCTCAGAGCCTGGAACCTGCATCCGATTCAGTGTGTCTCTCTCTGCCCCTCCCCCACTCATGCTCCCTCTCTCTCTCTCTCTCAAAAAATAAACATAAAAAATGATAATAACTAAGTTACTTAGGAATAAACACTTTTTTGAGAAAAATTTTAAAAATTCAATGTAAAAAAACCTATTTCAAATAGGAACCAAATATTCAGCACTGAAACTTTGGTCCTTATTTTATTTATTTATTTTTTTAAAGGAGGAATAGTCCATTGATTGGAACTTTGATTAACTTCATACTTGCAGTGTAAGCAATAATGTTTTGACCACAAATGCCATCTCAGTATGGTGTTGTCCATCCATCCTTGTGCTAAGCATACAATCAAAAGTGAACCCTATTCAGGGGAAGAAGAGTTTAGGTGTTGTGATTGTCATTTTGATGCTAGCAGGCAGCCTCAGCCAAGTTATAGAGAACTTTCTTCAAAAGTGAGATCAATCTAATCACAAAAGATTATATTACTCTGAAATTTAAAAACACTTTTCATGAAAAGAGAGGGAGAAACTGAAATCTGAGAGTGCCAGCTCTCCCAGCAGGACAAGCAGGAGGCCATATGGAGGCTTAATTTTCTTTTGAATACTTTAAATGAGAATTTGGATTTACCTGAGAGATTTAAACCTGATTGACAAAGCCCTTGAGGCGTTCTCAGCTACAGAAACAAGAAGAGTTAATTGGGCAAGATAATGGAGTCAATTTTGTTAATTCTTCATGTAGTACAGTTACTTTTCTTTTTCAGTTTGGGAGAGAATTATAAAAGCAGGAAGAAATCCAATTTATAGGTTATAAGTCTTACCAAATGATTTGAAAGTGATTCCTAGGCAGCATAATGAACCCCAAGATTTAGAGCCACAGTAGTCTATTGAAAATGTCTAAATTCTCTTAACATTAGTCTTATAAAAAAACGGTAACATGTTTAGTTTTGCACAATGTTTAAGAAGTATGTGCTATCCCTGAGCATGACATGAAATTATGTTGAAAACGTATTAATTGTCACTGCGGAATTTTGTTCACATGATAAAATAGAAAGTTGATTTATCTTTCATGTTTATAGATAGAGCTCTATTTCATTCATTTGGGTGTTAATAGGAGATTTTACAAAAGGAACATAGTGGGAAAAATCTACAAATCTAGAAAATAACAACAAACCAACCATATATTTGATAATACCAAAGGAAGCTTAAAGGAAGAACTATATTGCTTATTTGTTAGTAGCTATCAAAATCCAAAACCTGCATTCTTTTGACCCTATAGAAATATTTGTACATGGGGCATCTGCGTGGCTCAGTCATTTAAGTGTTTGACTCTTGATCTCAGCTCAGGTCTTGATCTTAGGGTCATGAGTTCAAGCTCTGTGTTGGGCTCCACATTGGGTGTGGAGCTTACTGGAAAGGATGGAAGGAAGGAAGGAAGGAAGGAAGGAAGGAAGGAAGGAAGGAAGGAAGAAAGGAAGAAAGGAAGGAAGAAAGGAAAAAAGGAAGGAAGGAAGAAAGAAATTTGCACAAAGACACAAAGGTATCAGAAGAAAGTTGTTTGTTGCTGTGTGGTTTACAATGGCAAAAATTGCAAATAACCTGATTGTCCCCCAGTATGGAATTAATAAGATGTATTATTTGTATCCATATAATTAAATAGTTAGGTGGATTCATAGTATAGATATTAAAAAAGCCTACTGTATATTATTCATTACTTTATTCAAAAGATTTTCTTGGCTGTCAGTTATCTATTAGGTCATATATTAGGGAAAAGGATATTAAAGATCAGGATAGTCAAGGTAACAGTTCTTATAGAGCAAGTGTATGGAAAGAGAAAAGAGAAAATAAACAAGTAAGATTACTTCAAGTAATTATGGTGTCAAGAAATAAAACTGGGTGATATGGTAACAGAAGGTGATTGGACAGGCTATTTTAGTCAAGGAAGTCCCAGAAAGTGACAAGGGAAATGGACTTGGAGCCCAATGTTCTAGGTAAAGAGAAGAGCATATTCAAGGCTCTCAGGTAGAATAGTTTGTCGTGCTCACAGGGCCCATGAGGCTGGAACCACCTGGCAGTTGAAGAGGCATGCAGGAAATAAATCCTGGGGGGCTTTGTAGAGCAAAGATTCATTGTACATGCGATGAGAAGGAAGCCATTGAGGGTTCCAAGCAGTGTGTGACATGATCTGAGAAATAGCGGGCAGTGCATGCTAGAAGGGAAAAAAATCACATTGGACCTACAAAAGTCTAAGTGAAAAATGACAACAATGTGGGCCACAATGCGGGCCACGGAGATGACCCAAAGTGGAGTTGTGTGGATTTTCGTTTGGAAGACAATGTTGTTTAGACCTTCTGCTATGTCACTCACTATCTTAAGTCTCTTGACTTGGACCTAGAACAGGGTTCTTACACAGTGTCTCTCTACAGTCTCATTTTTCTCCACTGAATATGGGAATGGATCATGTCTGTGGTTTCAGAGGGCCGTTGTCAAGATTAAATGAGATAAAACCTGTGAAGGCATTTGGCAAACTGTAACAGTGTAAATATCTGGTATTATTGTTGTTATGTCAAAGACATTCCAGATGGAAAGCACACCCACAGCTGGGGCTCGGTGCTGCCTCCTTCCCCAGCACCACAGGGATAAGGCGGAGGACAGTGACTTCTTCTAGACCACAGTGTCCCTATGGAAAGTGGACCAAATGCATCTCAGAACCTCAGTCCAGGCGTAGGAATGAGATGAAGCTGAGGGAGGATAAACTAATTAGTTATTACAAAATAACTGGCTGCTATATAAGTGATAAAAATAATAAAATATTTCCCAAAGCATTTCTGACAGGCTGGAGTGATTTTATTAAGCCAAGTTTCTCCCAGGGGTTAAACTTCCTGCTTGTGAATTAGTCCCTTTGGGGGCTACTTTCTCAGGTATCAGGGGAAAGTTCAGGAGGTTTTGGAGGCCCAGGATTTTAGTAACTTCTAAGTTTCTTATTTGGTAAATGTGAAATAGCTAGAACTTTCAAGGAATGGAATATCATTTCTGCCCAATTTAAGACCTTCAACTTCAGGGGCACCTGGGTGGCTCTATCGGTAAAAGTGTCAGACTCTTGATTTCTGCTCAAGTCATCTCATGGTTTGTGAGGTCAGGCTTCATGTTGATAGCATGAAGCCTGTTTGGGATTCTCTCTCTCCCTCTCTCTGTCCCTCCTCTGCTCATTCTGTTTCTCAAAATAAATAAATAAACTTAAAAAAAAAAAAAGAACTACAACTTCAGTGAAGCAACAAGAGCTTCAGTCTTAGGTAAAATTGTTGTGACCATAATCCCATGGTGTGAAATATGAACATTAATGAAGATGTTCTGTCAATTTAATTTTTTTTACTGCCTTTGAGCAGTAGATATTAAAGAACATTCAGTTCATGTTTTATAACCAATACATTCAGTTCATGTTTTATAACCAATACAGAGGAAGTATTTGAAAACACTTTCTCTTCCATCCTTCCTTCCTTCCTTCCTTTCCCTCTCCCTCACTTCCTTCCTTCCTTCCTTCCTTCCTTCCTTCCTTCCTTCCTTCCTTCCTTCCTTCCTTCCTCCTCCCCTCCCCTCCCTTTCCCTCTCCTCCCCTTCCCACACCTCTCCTCTCCTCTCCCTTTCTCCACCCCTTTTCCTTTTTCTTTGGAGGGGAGGTCAAGTCACATTACCCAGGGGAGGGTAAGTTTTACATGCAATGTTAGATGGAGGGAATGGCAGGGAAGACCTCTATGACCAATAATTT
>NC_043703.1:32576125-32704592 GCF_006229205.1 Suricata suricatta | reverse complement strand
TTACATGCAATGTTAGATGGAGGGAATGGCAGGGAAGACCTCTATGACCAATAATTTAAAAAAAATTTTTTATTGTTTTATTTATTTTTGAGACAGAGAGAGACAGAGCATGAGCAGGGAGGGGCAGAGAGGGAGACACAAAATCAGAAGCAGGCTCCAGGGATGGAACCCACAAACTTGAGATTATGACCTGAGCTGAAGTTGGAGGCTTAACTGACTGAGCCACCCAGGTGCCCCCCAATAATGGTTTTTTTAATCCTGAAGCCACACACTATAGTCATTTCTTCTGTAAAAGTCTAATTGACGTCAGTGACTTTGAACATTCATACTCATTGGTTTTGAGTTCAATCTTATCTTGGTTTCATCATACCACCCACCACCTGCCCCTACCTTCAAACAATGGCCCTATCAAACCAGTTCTGAGCATGCCCCAGGCTTACTTTCCTAGGGGAAAATTGAACATTACCTCACTTCCTGAAAATGTGTCCAACAGAAACAAAACACTTTTCTTTATGAAAAGCAGACAGCAATATTAACATTTGCTAGTTTGGTTGGTGATTTGCTCAATTCAAGCACCGTAGATTGCTTGTAGTGGGGCTAAATGTGTACCAGTTTAGACTTTGGGAGGCTTTGTGTGTGTGTGTGTGTGTGTGTGCGTGTGCTGTTGTATATATTTTTAGCAAGTGAGAAATAGTGATCTTCTATAATAAAACAGATGTGTGGTTTGCACAAAATTAACATGATTTGGCCTTCGCTAGGCAAAATGAAAGTCATGAGTGATGCCATATTTCAACTCAAATATATTTTATGGAACATTAACATATCAAGCTAGAAGAATGTTTTTTGTAACCAAAAATATTGATTCATTAAAAAAAACTTGGTGAAATAGAATTGTTCATAAGTTATTATTGCTGTTCTCATAAAAATATTTTCTGTTTAAATTCATAACAAAAGTTCTGAGGTGGAGAAATGTCTTTTCTATGTCCCATTTAACAATATAATAACTTTGTTTTCAAAGTCTCATTTTATTCCAGCTGGAAGATATATGATCTTGTTATACAAAACAACCACTTCATCTCTACAGAACGTTATTATTGAAATATATGATTATAATGTTCCACAGAGGGTGTAAGGCATAACCTTTGTCAAGTTGAGACTACATGCCATTGCAGCAGAAACCTCATCTTTGAGGGGATTATATAAAAATTACTCCCATAAACTTATAAACACAGTTTGAATGTTAACATATCTGCAGCATTTGATAGTAAGGTGATCATTTGTATTGTTCTGTAAAGAGACTACGAAATAATAGTAGTAAGTGATCCATCCTAAGGACGTCTGTTTAATAAAGAAATGGGAAAAGACAGAATGTGGGATAAAGTTGTGGGTGTGTGCTTTGCAAAGGGAAAGTGTCATTGAGGTGTAAATGTCGAAGCTTGAATGTGTGACCTTTACAAGGTCGTGTGACAGGTGATTCCATGGAGACATTTCCCAAGATTCAGCTGATATTATCACACAGGAACATTTCTGGACCAAGATACTCCTGCTTCTAAGGTCTTGGAGTTGCCCTTCTCTCTGACCACAATTCTTTTTCTTCCCTTTCCTCTGCGTCCCTCTGACAAAACCCTAGTAATATTTGGGTCTTGCCTTAGGCATCTTTTCTTTTGAGGACTGTCCTGAGTACCCCAGGCCTCTACCCCTGGTGACTAGAGTGGGCTCTCTACTTTGAACTTCCATTACACCCTGAGCTTCTTCATTTGTATTACGTCACCTGGAATTTACTACGCTTTATATTCTTCCGACAAGGACAAGTCTTTGGTGGTCATGTCAACATTCTAAACTCAGCTCCTAGCACAGAATGTAGTGTATGGTAAATGTTCACTATATGTTTTATTAATTGAACATTTTGCATAGAATTAATCATGGTCCCATTGTCATCAATCCATTAGATATTAATGCAACCCTTACTTGTTTAGTTGGAAAATGGATAGTTTAAAGAAAAAAAAGCTTCTAGTTTGCTGATTGCATCCCCTTAAACCTTTCCTGGACAGATATATTTAATAAAGACATTAAGTTGTGAATGACAGAAAAAAAGCCACGAAATTAACCCCCCCCTCACTTATTTGGGAAGTTCAGGGAGTGAATGTGACTTTGGAAATGAATGGGTTCAAGAGCTTCTATCATGCACTTATAAAGCCAGCTCTATTTCTCCTTATCACTGGCTTCTCTGCATTGACCTCATTCTTAGGCAGGATCTCTGTACATGTGGACAAAGTAGGCCACAGGAAGCTTACATTGTTTGTACAGAGCAAAAAATCAACACCCCCTAGGGGCCCTCACTGGCACTGTTTGGGTCACACATCCATCCGGGGATATATTGCGTAGCCACAGTAGGGTGGAACTTTGTCTATCTGCGGATATGCTCACTTGGTGTGGGAGGAATAGGATTCCCATGATAAGGAAGAGTTTGTTACCAGAGAACTGGGAAAGGAGAGTGTGTGGTGGGCAGACAAAAACCTTAGCTACCATGGTTCTCTGCCAAATAAATCCTGGATATCTTGGAAAATCATCAACGTTGGATAAGACTAGTCATCTTAATTTTACTTGATTGGTATGGAGTTGATAGGAAAGCCTGCTAAGCATTTGGTTCCTTTCATGTATTGACTCATCACACAAAATATTTGTACTAAGGCCTAAGGATGCAAGAATGAACAGGACAGACAAGAGACCTTGCTCTAATGGAACTTACATTCTAAGAGGAGAAGCAAATATAATTAAAAATTGTAATAAAGGCTATAAGGGAAACACATTTGGAGGTCTCCACAGGGTAACTCACTTTCTTTGTCTTTGCCCAGTGTCATCTAATTTAGTGAGGCCTACCCTGATCCTCCTATTTAAAATTACAACCTACTCCATCCTGCCTCACCCACTCCCCATTTCTCTTCCTTTTTTTCTTATATCCTCTAATGTTCTAACACAATATTCTGACCTAACATACTCTGTATTTACTTCAGACTTGTGTATTAAGTTGGATTTTTGTTATTATCTGCCATTCCCCTCCTAGAATCTTCTCTAAATTAGAGATTCTTTTTTTTTTCCTGTTTTGTTCACCAATATATCACCCAGTGCTTCACACACACTATATGCTTGATAACTATTTATTGAATGACTGAATGAATGAGAAAATATGGAAGGTGATAGAGATCTCCTTGAGACATGGAAGTTAACAATGGTCCTTGAGGAAATGAGATTAAAGCTGAGATGTGATAATGAACTAACCTTGAGGAGATATGGGGGACCAGTGCTTTAGTCAGAAGAAGCAGCAAATACACAGAAAGGAGCTTGGAGAGTTTGAGAAGCTAAACACAGATCCGTAGGATAAAGCACAGTGAGCTGAGGGTTGAGCAGGCTCGGTAATGTTGGAGAGATATGTGGGAGCCAAATTATCTGAGACCTTGGAGGCCATGGTAAAGAGTTTAGTTTTTATTCTGGTGTGATGGAAAGATGTTGAATGGTTTTAAAGCAAAGGAGCTCATGATTTGAATTACATTTTTATGTAGTATTTCTTGAATTTGTTCAGTTATTTTCCTTGTCCAAGCCACCTTCACCTCTCACCTGAATTCCATTTCATGGGTTTTTCCTCATCTACCCATGTCCTTCTCTAATCTTTTCCCTACACGGCTGCTCTACTGGTCAAATCTGAAGCCAGTTTCCTGCTAAAACCTGAATGGCTTCCCAGTCCCTGTAAGACAAAGACCCAAATCTTCTAGAGTCCTACAGGTCCTGATTATCTGCTTCTCCTGCTCTTTTTGCCCTCAACTCCATCTCTTTTGTTCATTTTTCCACAGCCACATTGACCTTGCTGTAATTTATGGAACACACCAAGCTGCTTGTTCCCGGGACCCTCCCTGTGAGCTCCTCTCCTGCTCCCTCCATGCCTGGTTAGTGCTCTTCCCGTTTCTGGTGTGTCTAAATGTTACTTCCTCTTGGAGATGTTCCTTTCATGCTCCCCAACCCATTAGTCCGGTTACATGCTCTTGCACCTTGTACTTTTCTTTGTTAACATTATGTAGGTACTTGGATAATTATTTTTTAATGTCTCTTTCTCTCAAGACTGCAATCGCCTTGATGGCCAAGATGGTGTTTATCTGATTTGCTGTCTAGGACAGAACCAAATTGTTGCAGTTTAATATGTATGTACTGACTGATATAATGAATTTCATAGAATAGCTTAAACAAAATACAGTTATATTTGCTTAGTAGTTAATTATTTCTTTATTTATGTATAGACCTTTTATAATTATACCCCTTAGAGCTCATTCTTTCTGCTCCTTTAGCATCTGCATTTTCAGTTTCACAGTACTTTTTCTTCTTTAGTCTAGTCTAGTAGCCTTTCTTTATCCATTGTCTTTCACAAGAACATGATGTCCTCTGTTAGGAGTTTTCAGGATCACCTCTCTCCACAAGAGGTGACAGGGTAGTCATCTCCACTTCCTCCCTGCCTTGTGAGCAGGCTAACTCACTGGGTCTGAGACACTTTCTCTAACACACATTACATGGTTCCTATTCCAGAATAGACCGATGGCTTTACAATGGCAAGAAAAGTGACTCCTGCTGGAATTCATGGTATTTAACAAAAATCTCCCCCTCCCTGCAGTTAAGGGAAATGCTGGACAGTAGGAAGATACTGTGTGACCTTGGTGCCTCTTATTGGGATGGCTCAGGCTGAGGCAGAGAAAGTGTGTGTGAGAATCTCTTCAACGAAAATACCAGATAGGGAAAATGGGGAGTGCAATGTAGCATGATAAGGCCAGGGTTATTCTTTCCCAAGGAGAAAAGTGGAAGTCATTTTAATAGGAGGAACAAGTAGTCCTCACAGGAACCAGACTGGAAGTGGCTTTAGCTTTAGTAGCCTTGGCAAACAGGTGTTAAAGCACCCACCAGCCTCCTTCCTCTTAGTGGGACCTTGACCTGCGAGGTTCCTTCATAAGGAGTCACCAGCAGGTCCCTTGGCACCCAGCTCAGGTAAAAGAACTGGCTAGTCAAAAATGGGACAGGGACTGTGAAAAGAGGTGATATGGCCTTCGGCAGGGGACCACTAGATACATCTTACTAGAGAGGACTGTAGGGGGACACAGAGGGGTTGGAAAAGGAGCTGGCTCCTGTGGCTTAGTCCAGTGAGTTCTATGAGGCTTAGCCCTCACTGTGAGACTTGGCTTTTCAACTACCACACCCAGCAGGGGATGCGGCTCATAATGCAGTTTTATGTGATCCTCCCTTTACCCACAAAGAAAGGTACCCATGAAGTTTGTGTGACAAAAAGGGTCAGCTTGGGTTTTTAGTGACGAGCTTTTGACAAAGCCATAAACAGGGTGAATCAACCCCACTCAGCTTCTCTTTCCTTCTCCTGAGTAATTTTAATCCTTTTATTTGTTTCTGAGCTAATTTTGTCATTGTTCAATATTTGTCCAAATTAATCCAACCCCCTTAACAATGTAAAATTAGTTTTGTTAATATTTAATGTTTGTATCGGATACGGATATGTCACAAAAACAGCAACAACATGGCTGACTGTGTGAACCATTGCAAGCTGCTTTTTCTCGGGAAGGAAAGCATGTGTGTCAGGTTCCCTGGAGATCAGTGGGTAATTCTGTTTCAGGTGCTTTCTCCATTTTTAAGTTTGAAGTTCTGAATAGAAAATTTGTCTATGAGAAGGTAGTGGCTATAGAAAGAAACCCTTAAAATGATTAAATATTTCAACAAAAGTGTTTTTATTGTAGGATCTGAAAAACTGAAGAAAGTATAGCTAATTGGAGTTCACCGTGTAAGAGGAAAATTAGGATAGAACTATTATCAACAAAAGGCTCTTAATCCATTTCTTATTTATTTCTTTTTGTCTTACATACTTACTTATAGCCATGTGAGGAGTTGATGATTATTTTAAAATTCAGTTGACCCTTGAACAATGCAGGGGTTAGGGAGACTGACCTCCTGTGTAGTCAAAATCCAGTTTAAGTCCCCCCCCCCCCCGCCCCGACTTAACTACAATAGCCTACCATTGACCAGAAGCCTTAGGAATAACATAAATAGTCAATAACACGTATTTTCTTTTTGTATTATATACTACATTGATACAATAAAGTAAGCTAGAGAAAAGAAAATGCTATTAAGGAAATCATAAGGAAGAGAAAATACATTTACAAAACTGTTTTGTATTTGTTGAAGAAAACCTGTGTATAAGTGGACCTGTTCAGTTTAAACTGTTGAACTGCTTGCTGTTCAGGGGTCAACTGTATCTTTAACATAAGTGACTTTTATTTAGCCAAATGTATGACATCCCTTATTTCTGTATTTGAACACACATTTAAAACTTGGTTTGTGGTAAAATGGAATATTCCCCCTAGTGTTATTTGGGATGGTGGTAGTTGGACACAGAAAGTAAAATTTTGTATTTTATTTCAATAGAGGACAAAGAACGATGACTAACTCTCCTTATTTGGAGAACAGGAAGTGTTCTGGGAATGAGATCCAAAAAAATCAAATTTGCTTGATATTACCAGTGATCTGCCTTGATGTGGCTTCTTCAGATGCAACTAGAACAAAAATTGTGACATCCAGAAGTGGTGGGAGAGTTTGAGAAACATTAGTCAGCCCCTGTTACCTGAATTTCAGCCTCTGAAGTCACTATTCTCAGGGTGAATGAATGGTCTTATAGAATTTCTGCCACTATGACTACCTGGAGTAGACTGAGAAAAAGGTTGTCTGAAAAGACCAAGAAGTAATTGGAATGGCATTTTGAGGATTCCTTCTATGCCAGATAAAAGTTTTTGTTTGGTTTCTATAGCCACCTCAACACATCTGGATAGCTGTTCTAGTCTTTCTGTCTTTGTCTGAATAAGAGAAACACCGTTTGTGCCTTACTGATGTCTGCATCAAGATTATTTGATGTTTGCTAAACATAGAAGTCCTGGACTCTATACTGACCAGTACAATCCAAGTTTTAGAAACTGTGTTTTTAAAAAGCTCTCTATATAATTATACTATAGAGGAACCAATATAGTGAATGCTTTAGATACTGATGTTATTAATAAAAACTAGAACTGATTATTTAAGATGTTCTTAGAGCCATTTCTGCTTATTTAAAGAATTCTTGATAAAAGAAAAAAATATTTATTTGGTCTCCTCTGTTCTTGAACTAGAATGTTCTAGAGCAGTGGTTCTCAAACTTAGTACATCAGAATCATTCAGAGAGTTTGTTAAAATACAGATTGCTGGGCCTCCTCCCCAGAGTTTCTAGGGTAGGGTGGTCTTGAAGGTTTACATTTCTTACAAGTCCTCCTCAATATTAGACCACTAGGGCCCTCATAGCAAAATTATCATGTCCTGGGTGGCTTAAACAATAGAAATGTATTTCTTACAGTTCTAGACTGGAAGTCCAATGTGAGGGTGCTGGCAGGGTTGACTTCTCTGAGGCCTCTCTCCTTGCCTTCCAGACAGCTGCTCTCTTGCTGTCTCTTCAAATGTCACTTCCTCCATGTACACACATCCCTAGTGTCTCTGTGTGCTCAAATTTCCTCTTCTTATAAGGATACCAGTCAGATTGGATTAGAATCGTAATAGCCTCATTTTTATTTAGTTATGTCTTTAAAGGCCCTATCTCCAAATACAGTCACATTCTGAGATGCTGGGAACTAGGGCTTCAACATATGAAGTCTGGCAGAGACACAACTCAGTCCATAACACCATGTAATGCTGAGGCTGTAGGTCCAGAGACCCACATGTTGAGACCACTGAACTTGATTTGCGCCATAGGGAAATGACTTCTGTGAAGACATTTCCCAATCTTGTGAGACAGTTCCTGCCTTCCTACTCTTTGTACAAACTTTCTCTTGAGAATCTTTTCGATATCTATGTTTTAATTACTATCTTTGGCAGATAGTTTTCCAGTAGGCTGTCTACTGCTCACTCTTCTCAATGACTTTGTCTGTGTCAGATGCTGACCTGGGTGTCTTGCCAGCAATGCACACTTATACATTCAGACCAGAGTTTATTTTAGTTTTTACAGTCCTCTCTTCCTCCTGCTTCCTCTGTTTCTGTTCCTGGCATGATCACTGACTATGCCATATACTCTAAATGGACCATGTAGTCATGTCTGACATTTTCCTTTGCTTCTCATGCTTCATCACTAAATTAGGCAACATCTATCTCTGCATTTGTCTGTCCCCATCTTTCTCATTTTCCTTGCATCCAGCCTTGTTTAGGTCTCACTAATTCTTCCTTGAATATGGCAACAGCCTTCTAGCCAGAATCCCTTCTTTTAATCTGTTTTTCCTTCAACGAATACTACCTACTGTTATAGAGTAATCTTCCTGGAGCAGGATTCTAATAAAAAATCAAGTGTTTCCCAGTGCCTGCTCAATAAATGACATGCCTACCTAAATAAAACTCAGGCTTCTGTTACGAAAAGAAGAGGTGAAGAGGAAGAAGCTCTCAGTCTCTGTCAGTCTCCTTCACTTACTCCCCAAATATGCAGGCACACCTTTCCTCGCATATGTGGAACCCTTCCCCAATGGAGACTGCTCAAAATGCAACACAGTCATAGTCTCCAGCTCAAGGTTAAGGATGTCTTCCTCTGTGCTTCCTCAGAACCCAGGGTGGATCATTGTGATCTGGCACAAAATTTCTGCCCATCCTACCCAATATTCAAGAACAGAGTAGGACCATAATAACTGCCATATAACTTCCATGCTGAAAAGGAGAAAATCAGACACCAGGCCACAACAACTTTTAAATCATGTTGGGCCAGAATAGTGACAACTCCAGCCCAGGCAGTAGAGTAATGTCCATGGTTATTGTCCTCAACACCCTGTGACTTTGTGCTCTGGGCTGCTCTTCCTGGTCCAGTCTCCTCGATGGTTTTTCCAAGGTAGGCATTAGAGAGTAGACTCCTCTTGAGGCCTGTGTTCCTATCCCACTTTTTGTGGGGGTGGGGGGGAGGGTTAAGTTTGAGGGCTCAGAAATAGTTTTAGAGGTTGGACTGTCTCGGTGCTGTTGGCTAGGCATGGGGTTTCATTAGCAATGCAGTTCCCTAAAAACCCAAGGGGGCTTCCAATTTACTTGCTGCTATTCTAGTCCATGTTTGAGTAACCAGAATCAGAGATCTTGTCTTGACAAGGTTGTTGAGCCTAAAGATTTACTACCTACAGGCTTCTGTGCTTTGCTAACTCCTCCAGATTACTTGAGACTATTTGAAAAAATAGGCATGGTGGCCTTTGTAATTAACTGCTTCCATATTTGACAGAAAAAAAGTCTTGAAGGAAGTACTTGAAAAAGGTACAGGCCATGGTCTTATCTCCTATGAGGGCTGCTTTTCCTCCTGCTTCTGGCCATGACTTACAGTAGCTTCACTTTGAAGTAAGGAAGTAGTCAGTTTTTCCAGCCTGAAAAGGCTCCAAATTAGACTCTGGTAACTTAGTCTGTAAGCTATTGGCTCTTAACAAAGCTGTATTCCCTCCTACTCTGCTGGCAGACTGGCTACCTCTAGCCCAGGTTCGCCTCTTTTGTAGGATATTGTTGACAGTGTCAAGAATCAGCCAACATCTGCCACATTCTAAAAATCTCATACAATTTTCAGGGCACCTGGGTGCCTCAGCCGGTTAAGCGTCCGACTCTTGGTTTCGGCTCACATCGTGATCTCACAGTTCGTGAGTTCAAGCCACACATCAGTGCAGAGCCTGCTTGGGATTCTCTCCACCCCCTCTTTGCCCCTTCCTTGGTCATGCTCTCTCAAAATAAATACATAAACTTTACAAAAATAAAATAAAAATCTTGCACAATTTTCATTAATGCCACAACCCTTTGTACCTTCTAACGTTCTGCTAGTCACTGTTTTACCAGGATGCCATCTCTCCAGTCTGCAGTAGTTTGGTCCTTGGTAATGCTGTTCAACCATCTCCTTTAAATGAATCCCATATTTTAGCTGTGCAGTGGCCCCCTTTTGGTATCAACATCTATATTAGTTACGGTTATATTTGGCTGCATGTGTCACTGGCTTAAATGATGCATATATATTTTTTTCCAGTAAAAGAGTTTTGGGGAAGCAGTCTAGAGCTCATATCAAAGCTCTGTGGTATCATTAGTGTTTCAGGATCTTCTAGCTTTCCTCTTCCTTTGCCTAGAGTGAGGGCATTGATCATAGCATTCAAGACAGCTGCTGGAATTCCAGACATCACATTCATTTTTCATACCCAAGGATAAAGGAAGAAAGAGGAAAAAGAATGTACCCTTTCTGTCTTATTGAGATTTTATGGGGCATTGTATACTACATTATAACTGCATGGGCAAGATTTAGAGATCTAGCTTGAAGAGGGGCTGGGAATTACAGTCTTAGAGCAGGGTAAGATGTATCTGGCCATTTATTGAGGTTCTGTTACTAAAGCAAAGGGGAAAATGGATGTTGGGTAGGAAACTAACATCTTGTGTCACTTGTAAGTGTGTAAGTAGTTATAAACCAGGGTAAACAGTTTCACATGCCTTCAGGGAGCTTCAGGTAGATTTCAGTGTGAATTAGTGGGGAGAGGGGGCCTCCAGATACACATGCAGTGGGAAGCTTTTGAAAGGAGAGAGAACTTGAACTCATTCTTTGAGTAGGAGAAAAGTAGGACATTCGAGCTGGAGAGGACAAGGCGCTCAGTTTCAGGATCTGGCCAATGCGGGACAGAGTGCAGAAGTTTTGTGCCCTAGTGCCTTGTTTGCCCAACCCTAGTCCCAGCCCTGGACTAGGATAAAAGATACACAGAGGAAACTGGTGGTAAGCGAGGATGGGATGTTGGCCTTACTCATTTCATGTAAAGAAATGGAAAGCTTTCCCACATATGCCAAGAAGGAAGCCTCAGGGGCCAGCTCCACACAACAGTCTGGCAATCCTTCAACCAAAGGAAAAGTTTATTGTCACTAGCAGAACTCTTTCTTATAGATCATGCACCAAAGACACATCACATTCATTCTGAGATTCTGAGTAATGTTTTAGCCATTTCATGATTAGACCCACATCAGATCCTGACAAGAGGAAACATTCAAGACATTGGCTCTGATGTTCATATAACCAACGCTGCCCATAAAGCCACACAAAATGGGGACTGCGGGAAGGTCCCAGCGTTCTTCCTGTGTGGGCCTATGGAGCACACACACACCAGTCTGTGAGACTGATGCTTCATTTTCCCACCTAACCAAGGAGGGAGGACACGGGGGGAGTGTCGTGTTCTGAATTACTCTAGTCTGAGAGTAGCTTGGCTCTCATGCATTGGGTATGAAAACAAATGATTACAAAAGTCTTTAATAAAAAAGGTAAGTTGGGAAATGTGAGAAGTTGGTTATGCTGCGTGGTTACAATATCATGAAAGCAGTAAATGCCACGTCATCTCTTACCTAACCTCTGTAATTGAGAAACCGGAGTTCTAGGCTTAGATTCCTGTAGCCACACATTTTTGACCCTGATTCCCCTTCCAAGAGCAGTGAAGGATACTGGAAACTCCATACATTAGTTGGTCCACCTGCGGTCTCTGGTAGAGACGGTTGGTTAAAGAAAACAAATGATAGTCATGGATGTGATATTTGGAGGTACTTCCTAGATGCCGACCTCTTGCCATACATTTCTCATAAAGCCCTTTGTTCTTACCTCTAATTATAGATAGAAGAAATGGGCGTTTCTAGAGATGTTCATTTTCTCGGTCAGTTGTCATCTTGCTTATGTTGGAAAATGTTCTCAGATGGGAGCTCACTTCCTCTTAAAATAACATATGTAACATCTTTGGGCAACTTTGAGCATAGGAAAGTTCTTTTTTTTATGTTTGATCTACAAGTTAACTCCATGTAACTTCTGCGTACTGGTCCTAATTCCATCCCTGCCATTAAGGGCCTTAAAATATGCAGAAATAGCTATCATGTTTGCAGGTTTTTCTTATCTTCGGATTAAAAATGCAAATTCTTTACGTGGTATGATTTCAGACTTCTTCCTCACTGGGCATGCTGTTCTCTGTGTACATTCCAGTTTGTCTATAAGCTTTAAAGAACCGAACGCAGAAGCCCACCTGTGGATATCCAAATGCATATGCACAAGGGAGCTTTCACCTCCCCCGCTCTAGAAGTTACACTTCAGTTAATGGAAGGTAGGAATTTATTATGTTTTCAGGTGTCAGAGAGGGGACATTAATATTTTATCACTGATTTCCATTAAATACACTTTTGACAGAGTCTGAAAGTCTTTTTTTTTTTTTACATTTACTTCTGTTACCCCTTATTTCCTCTATTCTCTATATCTGCAGTTGATTTTATTGGATGCAAACACACACCTTACACTTGTCACTGTTAAATAACATTTGTAAATTCAATCCAGTACTCCAGGTGCTTAAGATCTTTTGGAAGATTGATCTTGACATCCATTGTACTCATTGTTACTTCTGGCTTTATTTTATCAGCTGATTAGAAAGCCTGTATCTTTCTTTTTTAACTTATTTTTTAAAATTTACATCCAAGTTAGTTAGCAAATAGTGCAACAATGATTTCAGGAGTAGAATCCAGTGATTCATCCCCTACATATAACACCCAGTGCTCAACCCAACAAGTGTCTTCCTTAATATCCTTTACCTATTTAGCCCATCCCCCTACCCACAACTCATCTAGCAACCCTCAGTTTGATATCTGTCTACCTCCCTATTTTTATATTATTTTTGCTTCCCTTCTCTTATGTTATCTGTTTTGTATCTTAAATTCCACCTATGTATGAAGTCATATGATATTTGTCTTTCTCTGACTAATTTTGCTTAGCATAATATAGTCTAGTTCCATCAACGTTGTTGCAAATGGCACGACTTCACTCTTTTTGATTGCCAAGTAATATTCCATTCCATAGTTTTTGTGTGTGTGTGTGTGTGTGTGTGTGTGTGTGTATACACATACATACATACATACTACTTCTTTATCCATTCATCAGTCAATGGACATTTGGGCTCTTTCCATACTTCGGCTATTGTCAATAGTGCTGCTATAAACATTGGGTGCATGTGCCCCTTTGAAACAGCACTCCTGTTTCTCTGGATAAATACCTATTTGTGCAATTGCTGGGTTATAGGGTAGTTCTGTTTTTAATTTTTTGGGGAACCTTCATAGTATTTTCCAGAGTGGCTGCACCAGTTGGCATTCCCACCAGCAGTGCAAAAAGACTCACCTTTCTCTGCATCCTCACCAACATCTGTTGTTGCCTGAGTTGTTAATTTTAGCCATTCTTACTGGTGTGAGGTGGTATCTTAGTGCGGTTTTGATTTGTGTTTCCCTGGTGGTGAGTGACGTAGAGCATTTTTTCATGTGTCTGTTAACCATCTGGATGTCCTCTTTGGAAAAGTGTCTATTCATGTCTTTTGCTCGTCTATTCACTGGATTATTTTGGGGGGGGGGGACGTATTGAGTTTGATAAGTTCTTTATAGATTTTGGATACTAACCCTTTATCTGATATGTCATTTGCAAATATCTTCTCCCATTCCATCAGTTGTCTGTTAGTTTTGCTGATTGTTTCCTTCACTGTGCAGAAACTTTTTATCTTGCTGAGGTCCTAATAGTTCATTTTGGCTTTTGTTTTCCTTGCCTCTGGAAACATGTTGAGTAAGAAGTTGCTGTGGCCGAGGTTAAAGAGGCAGTTGCCTGCTTTCTCCTCTAGGATTTTGATGGCTTTCTTTCTTACAGTTAGGTCTTTCATCCATTTTGAGGGTGTGTGTGTGTGTGTGTGTGTGTGTGGTGTAAGAAAGTAGTCTAGGTTTATTCTTCTGCATGTTGCTTCCAGTTTTCCCAACACCATTTGCTGAAGAGACTGTTTTTATTCTACTGAATATTCTTTCCTGCTTTGTCAAAGATGAGTTGGCCATATGTTTGCAAGTTCATTTCTGGGTTCTCTATTCTGTTCCACTGATCTATGTGTCTGTTTTTGTGCCAGTACCACACTGTCTTGATGATTATGCTTTTGTAATACATATTGAAGTCCAGAATTGTGATCCTCCAGCTTTGGTTTTCTTTTTTCAGGATTGGTTTGGCTATCCAGGGTCTTTTCTGATTCCATACAAATTTTAGGATTGTTTATTCTAGCTCTGTGAAGAATCGCTGCTGTTATTTTGATAGAGATTGCATTGAATATGAGATTGTGAAATTTGTGTCTTATAAGCAAGGACAACTGATACATAGGTAAAGATCTGACCAGTAATTGGTACACCCCTCTGGCTGATGTTGCTCCATTACTAGGAGACCACCCCTCAGCACCTACCATTCAAGGAATCCATTCTTCTTGTGCTCCTTTTTTGCACCCAGATCCATATTTGTAATGTTTCCCCTTCAGCAGGGCCATAAAGCCTTTAATCACTTAATTTTTAAGTTATATATGCTTTTCAAGATTTAATTCAAATTCCTACATGAAGTCTGCTCTGACCCACTGTAATTTTCCCATTTCAAATTCCCTTTGCCTAGTTCAATTCTTCATTCACAGCCTCTGTGAATGTAAACTCCATTTTTACTTCCATTCCATGAAGGCAAGACCACATTATTTATTATCCTCTAGCATCTGGATAATACCCTGCCAGACTGGGAGTAGCATTCAATTGTTACTCGCTTTTGATTGATTAAGCCAGCACTTCTCAGTAACAGATGGTTTTGTCCACTTCCTCTTCTCTCCCCAGGGAACATTGAGCAATGTCTGGAGACATTTTGGTGGACCCAATTGGCGATGCTACTGGCATCCTGGGTAGAAGCCAGGGATGCTCTGAATATTGTAAAATGCACTAGACAGTCCCCTATACCAAATTCCCCATGATGTCAATAGTGCTGATGTTGAATAACCATTAGGCAATTTTCAAAGGCTGTTCCATCTGCCTGCTAATAGGTGATTTTGGTGGCAGGGAACATGTCTTCTGATCCTTCCTAGAATGAATGCTGCTCCAATATAGTCACCCCTGAGCTCAGGCCAGGGCAGTTTGTCCTGGTTACATTACTAAAAACATGATTATGGGTGTTAACAGGTGTCATTATGAGAGTAATGAAACTGATCCCACAAGCTACACCTAAAAATTAGTTTTATTAGTTTCTGGTCCTGTTTGAATATCTAGGTTTTTGCTTCCATTTATTTATATGTTGGAATGAGATAATAATAGCTTCCCCTCCCCCCAGCTATTTCATGAGAATATTTTGACAAAAAAGGAGATAATGTAGGTGAGAAGTTTTGAACTCTCTGTATGGGAAAATTACTATTAAAGCATGATGATGATAATTAGTGGTGGTGATCTGGGGTATGGGGGAACAAAGTGTTTTATATAAAGTGTGTTGTACTCTGCAGAAAAGAACTAATTAAAACAAACATGTTGTTCTGGTTCTAACTCATATTTCTGTGGCTGGGGTTGATCTCCTAACCTATAAATATGCCTTCTGACTATGACCTTGAGATCCTCTGCTGGGTACGCTCTCCCTGACCCATAGCACGTGGCCAGGCCAAAAATAGTGGATGAGGAACAATAAGAAAATGTTTGCTGATCTTGGAATGCCTGAGTGCTCTTATTATTATTTAAAATTAAAACCTCATTGGATGCAGAAGGTGATCTCTTGATGAACCCAGCTTGTTTCCATGGTGTGTCACATAGCTCAGAAGGATTTTTCAACATACACAAGGAGTTAAAGGACTTCTGAGTGGTGGCAGTATGGCTGGTCCCAAGCATGTGTCCCTTTGGCATGCAGTCTCTAGTCTCCACGACGCCTGCCTGCCTCACCTACTATTTGTCTGTGACTCTGTGGCTGCTGTGTGGTTGGCATCCACCCCCACGCTGGCGTGCCAAAGGAGTGAATGAACAATGGGATACCCTGGCACTGATGGGTGTTTTAATAACTGTGGAAAAAGAGGAATTTACAGATGCATGATTCAAGTTCCCACTTCAAAGGTCCTCAACCGAAATCCTCCTGAAATTAGAAGCAATACTACTGAACACAATGCAACCTTTTGCATGGCTGCCCAATGTTACTATAAATCTGTGTGTGCAGTGTTTGGGAAAGTTACATTACTGTGAAATAGATGCCTTGCTTTCATCTGGAATTTATGTATAATGTTCATAGGTGGGTCTTGCCTGGGAAATATGAGGTATGCGATGGGAAGCAGTTTGCTTTTCACTGGCAGCCAAGACTCAACACGGGCTGGGGCTCTTTGAGCAGGGGCTTAACCAGCAACCCTACATGGTTAAGTCTTCCCATGTCTGAACTGCTTTCACTCTGAAGGGAGAACATTCTCTCCCACGTGGACCTGGTCTGAAACTCCAATGGGGGGGGGCACCTGGGTGGCTCAGTCGACTGAGCATCCAACTTCGGCTCAGGTCATGATCTCACGGTTTGTGGGTTCCAGCCCCTTGTCGGGCTGTGTGCTGATAGCTCAGAGCCTGGAGCCTGCTTTGAATTCTGTGTCTCCCTCTCTCTCTCTGTTCCTCCTCCACTTGCGATCTGTCTCTCTCTGTCTTTCAAAAATAAATAAATGTAAAAAAAAAAAAAGAAACTCCATTGGGAAGGAGGTGAAACAAGCCATCTGTGTCTCACTCTTTTCTCTGTTCACCCCCACTTCATGCTACTTCTCATCGATAGCCCGAATATTTATGATGTGTTTAGCATGTGCTATTTCTCCCACAGTGGCTCCCCGTTCAAGCCCATCCTCTTTAGCCAGGCCTGGCTCCATGCCCACTCTTTTTCCTTTCATGAATAATCACTACCACTCATCCACTGCTTGGTGTGTGCCACACTACACAAGTGTTCATTAAACCTCACCTCACCTTGTGAAGTAGCTATTTTTTTTTTTTTTGCACATAAGGGAATGGCCTCAAGACACATAATAACTTGCCCAAGGTCAGACACCCAACAGAAATTTTAACTCAGCTCTGAAGCTCAAACTCATATATGAAATTTCTCCTACTTAAAATTTAATTGTAACATTTCCCATTCTTTCAGATTAGTGGCAACACAACTATTTAACTCAAATCTATTTCACAAAATAGTGTGGAGGTTCCTCAAAAAAATTAACAGTAGAACTCCCCTCTGACCCAGCAATAGCCTGCTAGGAATTTACCCAAGGGATATAGGAGTGCTGATGCATAGGGGCATGTGTACCCCAGTGTTCATAGCAGCACTTTCAACAAGAGCCAAGTCATGGAAAGAGCCCAAATGTCCATCAACTGATGAATAGATCAAGAAGATGTGGTTTATATATACAATGGAATACCACATGGCAATGAGAAAGAATGAAATCTGGCCATTTGTAGCAACGTAGATGGGTGTTAAGCTAAGTGAAATAAGTCAGGCAGAGAAAGACAGATAACATATGTTTTCACTCATATATGGGAAAGGAGAAACTTAACAGAGGACCATAGGGGAGGGGGAGGGGAGGGGAAAATAGTTAAGGAGAGGGAGGGAGGCAAACCATAAGAAACTCTTAAATACTGAAAACAAACTGAGGGTTGATGGAGGGTGGGGGAGAGGTGATCGGTGATGGGCATGGAGGAGGGCACTTGTTGGGATGGACACCGGGTGTTATAGGGAAACCAACTTGACAATAAGCTATAATAAAAAAAGTCTATTTCACAAAGAGCATTTATATCTCAGCAGGGTCTTCTTAGACACAATGCCTGAATGCAAGACCCGGTTGTTATTGTTAGATTTTCCCACACTGTGACAAATGTTGAGGGGAGGGTGGAACCTTTTGACTCTACTAAAAATGCCACCCAAATGGGGAGGCCTTTGGTTGGTTAGCATGATCCATTCAGGGTAGAGTTACGTAGCCATCAGTACTAGACAAGAGAAATCCTGGACAGTGTTCTTATGGGCACTGTTGATGTTTGCCTTGATGACTCTCTTTTTCCCCTGCTGATTTCAAGCTGACCAGCATTTCAGCTGCTGTCTCCCTCTGATACCCTAAAACCATCAATACAGGTTGATGTCAATGTTTTCTGGATATTTCCTTTATGAGGTATCTCTCTGAGGAAGACATTGACTGAGAAATAGTTACACTGTAACTAGTAGCAGTAGCCACCAGACCCTAAGCTATGTTACTTTTATCAGCTCATCCTCTCCAGAAAATGTTTGAGAAATGTAGGCAATTTTAATTTTGAGAGGATTAAATGAAGAAACTGAGGCATTTTAAGTGATTTTTCAAGACTCATTGCTTAGTGACTTTACATCGACAAGGTAATCAAGGCAATGTTAGGAGTTTAGTTAAGGCTGATGTGACATGCAATTCATTACGTTTTTACTAGCTCCAAAATTATAAACTAGATGGTTATGCGTGGTTGAGTGTAGTGGAGATTAATGATAGCTCAGTTAAAGATCAAAGAAAAATCATTTTCCCACTTCTCTACCTATTCATATTGTTTCAAAAAAAAATCCTTTCTAGTTTTCCCTCTTTTTTCTCTCCCAGAGTAAGTGCAACCCAAGAAACCCTTGGAGTGTGACTTTAGGGTCAGGCTGTGTTTCAGTGTCACATGACACTGCACATCATCAATTGGTATTTCTGAGTCTCCTTGGGTGATGGAACACTTTTATTGGAAGTCTGAATTGGGGGAAGGGAGTCTAGAATGTGAATGAGGCTAGTAGTATTCCATCAAGTTGATACAAAACTTCTTGAAGCTCATTCACTTTTTGCTTTTCTTCTTGTATAATAAAAAATATTCTAAGGCTGTGTATTTTGTCTTGAGTTTTTGCTTCAATAACAGTATCTTTGTTCTTCTTCATTCTAAATATTTTTTAGAAATTCCAGTATGATTTCTTCTGCATCCTTTGAATTATTTGGGGGATGTGTTTCTGAATTTCCAATTGCATGGATTTTTAACTTGTTTATTTTTGTGTTTAACTTGATTATAGTGTGGTCTGGGAATAAGGCCTGTATATACTGATCCTTTGAAATATGTGGAAACAAGTTTTATGACAGTTTTGGGTCAACTTCTCACATGTGTTTCAGAAAAATATTTATTCTTTAATAGTTTTATCCAAAATTTTGTCTCTGCCTATTAATTCGAATTTACTGATTTTTAAATTTTTTAAAAAAATTTTGAGAAAGAGAGCACAAGTGAGGGAGGGGCAGAAAAAGAGTGAGAGAGAAAATCTTAAACCTAGCATGGAGCCCAATAGGGGCTCAATCTCATGGCTGTGAGTTCATGACCTGAACCAAAATCAAGAATTGGACACTTAACTGACTAAGCCACTCAGGTGCCCCTGACTTTGTTTTTGAAATTAATTTATTTTTAAAAAATTTGTTTGCTTTTTTGTCAATAATGAGATAGGTGTGTTGAAAGTTGTTATTGTAGTGATAGATATGTTTTGCAATTTATTTTTACTTTATTAATTTTATTAGATACATACAAATATAGAATTATTATACCATACTGGTTAACTTAATATTTTAGAAAATTATTATGTAGTTAAGACCCTCTTTATCTTTAATAATGCTTTCCACTTTAAAGTCTACTATTTTGTCATAGGTAAATTTCATGGCCTCAGTTGTTGTTGTTATTTTGTTAGTATTTATCTATATAGTTTTTCTTTCTTTTTTCCTTTGACCTGTCCATGTGTGTGTATTTTGTACATGAATCTTATGAAGAACATATATATTTATTTTTGTAATTAATTAACTAATTAATTAACTTTTTGAGAGAGAGAACAAGCAGGAAGATGTAGAGAGGGGAAGAGAGAAAGAATCCTAAGTAGGATCCATGCTCTGTGCTGAGTCTGACATTGGACTTGATCTCAATATTGTGAGATTATGACTTGAACCAAAGTCAAGAGTTGGCTGCTTAACCAACTGAGCCATCGAGGTGCTCCAGAACATATATCTTTAAAGAAATAGCAATCAATCTTTGTCTTTTTACTGGATAGTTCAGTTCATTTACATGTATTGCGATTTTGGATATATTTTGACTTATTTTTACGATCTTATTTTAACTTACAATTTGTCTTATTTGTCTCAGTCCATTTCTATTGTTTTTTTTTTAATTAATTTTTTTTTCATTGCGATAAGTGTACTCTCTAATCCCCATCCTCTATTTCCCCCATGCCCTCCCCACCTCTCCTCTGGTAACCATGAGTCTGTTCTCTATAGTTAAGAGTCTATTTCTTGGTTTTGCTCTCCCTCTCTTTTTTTTCTTTGCTCATTGGTTTTGTTTCTTAAATTCCATATATGAATGAGATCATATGGTATTTGTCTTTCTCTGACTGATGTATTTCACTTAGTGTTTTACTCTTTGGTTCTATCCATGTTGTTGCAAATGGCAAGATTTCATATTTTTTATGGCTGAATAATATCCCATTGTATATATAGACCACATCTTCTCTATCTATTCGTCTATCAATGGATACTTGGGCTATTTCCATAGTTTGGCTATTATTAATAATGCTACTATAAGCTTAGGGATGCATGTATCCCTTGGAATTAGTGTTTTTGTATTTGGGGGGCAAATACCCAGAAGTGTGATTCTTGGATCATAGGGTAGTTATCTTTTTAATTTTTTGAGGAACTTCCATACTGTTTGCCATAATGGCTGTATTCTGACCAGTGGTGCATGAGGAGTCCTTTTTCTCAGCATCCTCACCAATACTTGTTGTTTTTTGTTTTATTGATTTTAGCCATTCTGACAGGTGTGAAGTGATATTTCATCATAGTTTTGATTTGCATTTTTCTGATGATAGTGAGCATCTTTTCATGTATCAGTTGGTTATCTGGATGTATTCTTTGGAGAAGTATGTTTATGTTTTCTGCCTATTTTTAATTGGATTATTTATTTTTAGGGTATTCAGTTGTATTTTGGATACTAACCTTTTATTAAATACATCATTTGCAAATATCTTCTCCAATTCCATAGACTGCCTTTTAATTTTATTGATTATTTACTCCTCTGTGAAAAAATTGTTATTTTGATGTTCTAGTCCATTGATCTATGTGTCTGTTTTTATGCCAATACCATGCTGTTTTAACTACTACCGCTTTGTAATATAATTTGAAATCTGAAATTGTGATACCTCCCATTTTGTTTTTCTTTTTCCAGATTGCTTTGGCTATTTGAGGTCTTTTGTGGTTCCATGTAAATTTTAGGATTGTTTGTTCCATTTCTATTCTTTAATGATAATACTTGACATTTTTCTATCTTTTCAGAAGATATAATCTCTACATATTAATATGGTGTAATGTGCTACTCTATTCACAAAGCCAAAGCACAGTTGTGAACTTAACAATAAAAAAAATACGAAGAAGCAGGATGCCTGGGTGGCTCAGTTGGTTGGGCAGCAAACTTTGGCCCAGCTCATGATCCTGCACTTTGTGGGTTTGAGCCCCATGTGTGCTGACACCTCAGAGCCTGGAGCCTGCTTCAGATTCTGTGTCTCCTTCTCTCTCTGCCCCTCTCCCACTTGCACTCTGTCTCTCTTTCTCTCAAAACTAAATAAACATTAAAAAAAAAATTTTTTTTAAGGAGAATCCTTTAAAAAAAATACAAAGAAGTTAGAGTCCTGACTCCAAAATATATCAAATACTCCAAAATACTCCAAAATATATCAATTATTTTCTGGTCATAATTGTCTCATGGTTGAAAGAACCCCTAAACTTCTGGTTTTATATGGGTTTTGTCTTGAGATATGCTTGCTAAGAAGTGAGAACACTATAACTTTTCTTTACATACTGATTTAATAACCATTTCCCTTTCTTCTCTTCTTTCTTTCCTGTTTGCACTCTCTCACCATGTCTGGGTATGTCCCTGGCTGTCGGATTTCTAGAGGCCCTGGACCTTGTACACTGAGCCTGCAGCCTCCCTCAGTTCTCTAACCGTTACCCACCATCTTGCCAGCAGTGACATGGCAACCGACAGCCACTTGCAATGCACAGACTGTAGCAACTAACATGAAGGAACAGGTATACTTTTGTATTAGAGATATCAGATAAACAAAAAGAAATAAAGCTCAGAGATGGATGGAGGTGGAAGGTCAGAGAGACAGAGGTTTTTAAAGTTCATAGGACTTTTCTTAAACAATCAAAGAGACCAACATCCTCACTGTTTTGTTTGTTTGTTCTGCCACATCCTGTACTCCTTGATTTCCTGTTTATTTACCTGGTTTACACATCCCATCAGTTATTCCTAGTCTAAAGAATTCTGTCTTGCAGCTTCTTCAAGAGCTTATTCTGTTCAGTGATGTTATAAAATAGCTCAAATTTTCCATTGCTCAAGGAGAAACATTTGAAAAGTCACTGTGAGAATTGAAAGTTGAAGTTGTGGATGAACAGGAACCTTGGGAAAGAGACTTCTTTTTAGATGTTCTTTATAGTATTCAGAGGTTCAAAAAGATCAGCACCAAACTTAAAAATACCATCAAATGTTTCTTTTTGAAATAACAATCCCATAAGACGATATGGTCCTCCCTTGGTAAATTTTAGTGTCAAGGTTCCTGATGATCTATCCAGACTTTTTACCTGTCATTAGCTCTTCTCATCTGTCAGCTAATGTGTGCTCAAGAAATATAAACTGATATTTTTTGCACCTATGCATAGTGCGCCTATGCTGATAAGGGAAGAAAATTTGCTGGGGAAAAATCCAATGCAGATGCCTGCTGGTCTTCCTTGTGGTGTAGGGTATATGGATTCTGGAACTATCTTCAGTTACTCCATTGGTTTTTGTTGTTTTGGGAACAGAGGGGCGGGGTCCAATAAAAGATTGGAGATCTTTTATTTTTTTTAAATAGTTTTAGGAGATAAGGCTCAACTTTAAATATCCACACCAGGTGCTTGTCTGAAAACGTGCGCATGCATCAGCACATAGCTTTGTGAAAGTGCAGTGTTTGCCAGCTTGGTAATTGTGGGTGTAATCTGGGCATTAGCTCTGGAAAACACAACCTGCAGTACTTTTATTTTTATTTTTCTCATGCAAACAGAGACATCCAAAACTCTGTTTTCTGTGTGAGCAGTAATAATCCAGAAGTGAGCACTGAGAAATGAATAGTCCATTTGTGAGATAAATGTGTTTACTCTCCGAAAATGCCTCTTTCAAATGCAAATCATTATAAAAATATATCACACACCTTGCAATCTTCCATTGTGTAATATACTACATAGAATATGATTTCATTTAGATGGCTATGGTCATTATTAAAAAAATTAATTTTCATTGCAAGAATGTGGGGTTATTGAAGTATATGGAGAGGTAGGCACCTTGAGTTTTTCTTATCTGCTGTCCATTCATTTTCTATTTCTGTCTTATAGTAAAACACATTCCTGGGGCAGTTAGGTAGCTCAGTCAGTAGAGTATGTGACTCATGATCTCAGGGTTGTAAGTTCAAGTCCCCTGTTGAATATAGAGATTACCTAAAAATAAAAAATCTTAAAACAACAACAACCCTGATATTCCTATTTTTAATTCCTGCCCTATTAGCCATCCTTGACATATGTTGTTTGGATTGACAGATTATTGGTTATTATTGAAGCTGGGCAATGTCTTCACAATGCTTATTGTATTCTCTCTACTTGGGAAATGTTTGCCTATTCCCAAGGTGGATTGAATAGGACAAAGGAGTAGTCAAACTTCAGGTGAGGGCTTGTGGCACATGCACTTCCCAAAGATGCCTGCCAACAATCCTCCACACCACATCCACTTCAACACTGTGACCTTGAACCCCATTGAGAGATGGGGTTGACGTATCTTATCCCCTTACATCTGGGTAAGTTTGTAAGGAGTATGGCAGAAGTGAAACTATATGGACTTCTTAGACAATCATAAAAGATAATGCACTTTTTTTTTTTGCCTTGTCACTCACTATTGTAGTCTTGAGTCATCATATAAGAGATCTGACTTCCATGCTATGAAGAAGCCCAAGTCACATAAAGAGGCCACATGAAGATAGTACAGTTGTCAGCTCCAGCTGGGGCCCAGCTGATCATCATTGACCTCCAGGCACATGAGTGATTGTGGTGCACACCTCTAGATGATTCCAACTTCATCTGCTGAATCCTTCTCCTGAATCCTCTCCCCCTGCCCCCCTTGAGTCTTCCTAGCTGAGGCCTGAAACATCATGGAGTAAGCAGAGATAGTTTTCCCTACACCCTTTCCAAATACTCAAACTACAGGGTCCAGTTACTATTGTTATGCAGCAATAGTAACTAGAACAAAGCTTGAGGAGTTCTTCTGTAAGTAGAGATTAAGGATTTGAGTGCCCAGTCTTTGCAAAAAACAGAGTCTAGGGTAGTTATTAAGATGTTGAGCTTGAGGTTCCCCAGGTGGCTCAGTCAGTAGAACATTCAACTTTTGATTTCAGCTCAAGTCATGATCTGTAGCTTCGTGGCAGGCTCTGCACTGGGCGTAGAGCTTGCTTGAGATTCTTTCTCCCTCTCCCTCTCCCCCTCCTCCACTTGTGTTTCTCTCCCTCTCTCGTCTCTCTCTCTCTCTCTCTCTCTCTCAAAAAAAAAAAAAAAAAAAGATGTTGAGCTCTGGAGTTGGCCAGGTCTGGATTCAAGCCCTAGCTCCATCAGCTGTAACACCCAGCAAGTGTAATTCTGATCCTCTCAAGCTTCCATTTCCTCACTTTATAAACAGAGAAAGTACTATATCCCCTCATGAGGTTTTATGATAAATGAGGTATTTGGTATAAAGCAGTTAGCAAAGTGAATAGCACAGAATATATATTCTGTAACTTTTAGCAGTTTTTTGGTAACATGTGAAATGTTTGAATTCTCAAAGACTCCCATTACTGTCTTCCTGCTTCTCAGCTGTGATCCAGATAATTGAGCTTTCCAGATAAATTAAGATCTGTACTATATTGGTATTAAGATTGGCAATGTTATGTTCACAGCCCAAAACTTGGAGAGAAAAGAGAAGAATATGTACTCTGAAGCAGATGTTGCTAGATTGTAAGTGTGAGGCGGGCAGGGACCACAGCTCTCTTTTTCGTCACTTCATCTCTCGAGCAAGCACAATGAACACAGAGAAAATGCTCAATAAATACTGTTTGTATGAATCTCCACAAAATCCTATTTGTGTAGACTTTAGATTCCACAAAAGATGCAATTTCCTCATCATCTGTTTATTTTCAGAATTATCAAAACTAGAGAGGAATTTTCTGAAAAAAATTTACCCAGAGACCTAAAATTGCAATATCTATTACAACTGTTTTTAGATGTCTTAATTTTATTTAGGGCCATAGAAGCACAGGGAATACAAAGATAATCCTCTTTGCACACTTGTAAATGAAAAATATTTTCTCTATAGTCTTAGAATATTATGACGCATATTAAACAATTTGTTAATTAGCCCAATATTCTTGTGTGTAAATTCTTACAGTTTTGACTTTTATGATTCAGAGGCCAAATTGATATTGTTGAGGCACTTCTAAGACTTAAATTAACTGTAACCTTAAACTTCCTTCATAATTGCAGTCACACTAGGCAAAGGCTTGCTTTTCTTATAACAACATGCAGTTAATTAATTAGGGAGAAAATTATGATTATGGCAAAGGATTTCACTGTATTCTTGCAACTCATTATTTTTTTTCTTCAACTTTTTATTTAAATTCCAGTTAGTTAACGTACAGTGTAACATTAGTTTTAGGTGTAGATCTTGGTGATTCATCGCTGACACACAGCACCCAGTGATCACCTCATAAAGTGCCTCCCTTCATCCCCATCATCCATTTAGCCCGTCCCTCCCCCCCTCCCTTCTAGTAACCATTAGTTTGTTCCCTGTAGTTAAGAGTCTGCTTCCTGGTTTGCCCCTCTCCCTCCCCCCTGCCCATATGTTCATCTGTAGTGTTTCTTAAATCCCACAAATGAGTGAAATCACATGATATTTGTCTTTCTCTAACTGACTTATTTGTTAGTATAATTCCATTGTGTGTGTGTGTGTGTGTGTGTGTGTGTGTGAGTGTATCACATGTTTTTTAATGGTATTTTTTAAGTTTATTTATTTATTTTTGAGAGAGACAGTGTGAATGGGGGAGGGACAGAGAGAGAGAGAGAGTGAGACAGAGACAGAGAATCCCAAGCAGGCTCTGCAGTATCAGCACAGAGTCCAAAGAGGGGCTCGAGTTCGTGAAGCCGTGAGATCATGAACTGAGTGGAACAAAGAGTCAGACACCTAACCAATGGACCACCCAGGCCCCCTGTACTGCATCTTTTTTTTATCTATTCATCAGTCAATGGACTTTTGGGTTCTTGCTATAGTCTGGCTCTTGTTGATAATGCTGCTGTAAACACTGGGGTGCATATATCCTTTTAATTAATATTTTTGTATTCTTTGGGTAAATACTGAACAGTAAATTTACTCATGTCTTCGGTCCATTTTTTTAACTGGATTATTTGTCTTATGGGTGTTTAGTTTTATAAGTTCTCTATATATTTTGGATACTAGCCCTTTTTCAGATGTGTCATTTGCAAATAATTTTCTATTCCATAGGCTGCCTTTTAGTTTTGTTGATTGTTTCCTTCCCTGGACAAAAGCTTTTTATTTTGATGAAGTCCCAATAGTTTATTTCTGCTTTTGTTTCCCTTGCCTCAGGAGATGCATCTAGTAAGAAGTTGTTAACAGCTTATGTCAAAATGGTTATTGCCTGTGTTCTCCTCTAAGCTTTTGATGGTTTCCTGTCTCACCTTTATGTCTTTCATCCATTTTGAATTTACTTTTGTGTATGGTGTATAAAAGAGGTCCAGTTTCATCTAACAACTCAATTTTAATGGAACCACTAGTTTCTTATTTTTGTTAGATGAAACAATATAAGCTTTTCTCTGGAAGTTATATAATCTTGAAAGCTTTAGCATTTTCTGGATTAGTATAGAAGCAACTTTGCTCCCCAAGTCTTAACGTTATTGTGTTATCCATGAAGTGTACGTTGTGCTGTGGTGTCACACCAAGTCTACTTTGGTTCAGGTGATTCACTAGATGGTGGCCCAACCTTGCAGGCCCTTTGATCTCAGGGTATGTGGATCTCCGTATTTGTGTTCATGATCACTAGCGTTGTGGAAAAGAGCACAGAGAATCTCATCTTGATTCTGGATGCTTCTGCTCAGATGCATATCACCTCCACTTCACAGTCTATTGGCCAAAACAAGTCATATGGTCATGTTCAATTTCACTGAGTGGGAAAGAGTCATGAGTTCAGAGATGGGAACAGAATGAGAAACATTGGTGAGTCCTAGTAATGTTCCAGGAAGTAATGTATTTAGTGGTTGTAAGAATCTGGTCCAACGCTTTTTTTTTAGACAAAGCTTTCTCCTCCATCTGATGAACATTGTATTGAGTATAAATGGAATCTTGCTTTTGTAATATAATTAGTACAAGTTAAAGTACAATAATGTATGGCACAATTTACTGCAGTGAAATTTGATAGGACAAGGTTCTGTCTTGGATTCCTTTCAAGGGGTGGGGATTCCTAGTTCTAAACTGCCAGAGGGACTTCGTAACTGTGTAGCTGTGCTGAGGCTGGACCTGGAGGATGAGGCCACAGTGAGGCTCTCGTTTAATTATCTCTCTTTGCTGTGGGACCCTGAATGAGATAAGACACACCGTTTGAAAAGTAATCACAGGCTACTGCAGTAGAGTATCATTACATTTCAGAGAGTTACTAGGTAGATTTAAATATCCACCTTTCTTTTCCTAAGAACCAGTGTGATACCACTTCTGTCCCCTACCAGTCATTGCCCTGCTGTCAACTAAAAGAATATATGCACAAAATGAAGTTCTGATAAGAGGCAGTAGGCAAGATGTATTAGCTATAGTCTTTTATTCCCTCCTCTAAACTAACCGGGGTAGTTATCTAAGCAGCATTTGCTGCTTTTGAGGCTAGATACGATTTTCTGTCATGTTATTGCTGCATATGGGCTCTTGGCTTGTGCAAGGAAAGTGTCAACATTTTGAATTTTTTGGCATTTTCTCTAATGACCTTTGGCCATTATTATGAATTTGAGAAGACTTTGTTCCAGTGTGTTGGTGGTACATTTTTGGGTCAACTTTTAATTAATTAATTAATTATTTTCAATGTTTATTTATTTTTGAGAGAAAGAGAGAGAGAGAGAACGCAAGCAGGGGAGAGGGGAGGGGCAGAGAGAGAGGGAGACATAGAATCTGTAGCAGGCTCTGGGCTCTGAGCTGTCAGCATAGAGCCTGATGCGAGGCTTGAACCCACAAACTGCAAGATCGTAACCTGCGCTGAAGTCAGATGCTCAACTAATTGAGAGCCATCCAGGCACCCCTATTTATTTATTTTTGAGAGAGAGCGTGTGCACATGCACACATGAGCACAAGTAGAGGAGCAGCAGAAGGAGAGGTAGAGAGAATCTTAAGCAGTCTCTACGCCGAGCTCAGAGCCTGTCTTGGGGCTAGATCCCATGACCATGAGATCATGATCTGAGCCAAAATCAAGAGTCAGATGTTTAACTGACCGTGCAGCCCAGGCACCCCTTGGGCCAACCTTTTAACTGAAATGCGTCATGGTGAGCTGTGGGTAAAGAGACGTCAAACATGCATCTCCCTGCGTGTTTGTTTCATGCCACAAAAGAATCCGTAAGTGTAGCTAATAAAATAACTTTTCTGGTACTCTGTTTCTGTCATATGAACACAGGATTTGCCTGGGAAGCGCACGTGGGGGTCAGGGTGGGGTTGGCGATGTGTTGAAAGTCTGTGAAAATGCTTCTGCAATGTGCCTTTCATAGGAAGCACCTGTCACTGAAGCAGCAAGTCAGAGAATGCACTTGAAGTTTGCCATTTGTCCACATTTTCCATTATCTTATTATTACCACACACACAATTTTTATTCCTAACCACATTTCAATAGTTTGTCACCTTTTCAACAAAAACAGAACAGTACATTAAACGATGTTGTCTTGCAGTTGAAATAAGAATAATATCCATTTATGAGGTACCCAGACAGGATATTGGTGCCAATATTTTGAAAAGGAGCTTCAGTTCCCTGGCCCGAGGGCAAGAGATCACCATTCTTTACTGGAGCCCCTTTTAAGAAAGAGGAACAAAAGAAAGCATAATTCAGGAATAAAAGAGCTGATCTTTGCAGCTAATGAAAAAGCTGTAAGTGAATATTCTATTTTATTTTGTAATTGGATTTTTTTCGATATAATAATTTCTCATGATTTTCTCTAATAAATTTCCCTCAAAATGCTGTCATATACATGCATGTTGTCATATTTATTCCTTTCTTCATTTAACAATCATATTGATTATTGCCCAGAGACTAGAGCCTGCTTCAGATTCTGTGTCTCCCTCTCTCTCTGTCTCTTCGGCTCATGCTCTCTCTCTCTGTCTCTCTCTCACTATTTGACAGGAAAAAGCCAGGTATTAGGGATAAAGAAATACTATTTTTTTAAACATCAGTGTTAACTAGGGGGAGATAAATAGATTAAGAATTAGACAAATAGTGTTGGAATGGAAACAAGGTTGTATGGGGCCACCAAGAAGGGCCAGTACATGTTAACTAGGAGGAAGGAAAAAAGGGAGAAAGATCTTTTCAGCTTTCTGCTTGTGAAAGATTCGGGTAAATAGATCAAAGGGGAACAATTGCTCCAGGCAGAGGGAAGAGCACTGAGACATTTATCAGCCAAAGGGTTCAGGGAGTGGTATGCGTCCTGTAAAGGCAGTGCTTAGGGTGAGGGAGGGATTGTGGCAGAGGAGGATGATCAAGTTCTGTAGGCAGATCTCATAACTCAAGACTTTAGTACCACATCAAGGCATTGAGATTTCATTCTGTAGGTGGTGGGGAGCTACTGAATATTTGGAATCAGGGAGGGCTATGATCAGACTTCCATGTTAGAAAGATGATTCTAAAAAGTGGCTGGCTCAGTTGGTTAAGCCTCCAACTCTTGATTTTGGTTCAGGTTATGATCTCTCCCTTGGTGGGTTCGAGCCCTGTGATGGGTTCCATGCTGGAAGTGGGGAGTCCGCTTGGGATCCTCATTTTCTCCCTCTCTTTCTGCCCCTCCCCCGCTCATGCTCGCTCTCTCTCTCTCTCTCTCTCTCTCTCTCTCTGTCGAAATAAACAAATTAAAAAAAAAAAAGACAAAGTGAAGTTTTAATTAGAGGTTGCCATGTCCAGGCTGGAGTGGCCAGTGGGCATGGAAAGAAGACGAAAGCTGAAGGATATTGAATTCACACTGCAAAATTAAGAGAAGTTGTTAAATGATTGGACACAGAGGAGGAAGAATTGGTGATGGTTTCCATATTTCTGGCTTGTGTTCCTGGCATTAAACAAATAAGAAATACGGAAAAAGAGCATGTTTGAAGGGAACATGAGTTTGAGATGTCCAAAAATTGAAAGAGATCCATTAATGCAATAGTATTGGCTAGCATTTATTGAAAGCCCAGTATATGCCAAATACTGTTGTAAATTGTATATTTTAAGTGATATAATCCTCACAACTACCCAAGCAGCTATTGCTAGTTTATTTCATCAAATCTAAGGTGCCATCAACTGTAAAACACATCTTGATATCAAAGATGTTAAGGGTCTTTCCTAGAATTGATAAAAATGTGCTATTAGCCCCATTTTATGGATGAAGAAACCAGGCAGTTTAAAATTAAGTAATTTATGCAAAGTAATATATTTAGATCATAGTGGAGCTGGGATTTGACTCTAAGGAGTCTGTCCCCAGAAATTGTTCATTTAATCACTGAGCTACGTCACTGCTTTGTACAGAGGGATTTGGGAAAGGGTGATCTGGCATGGAGATGGAGTTTTGAGTGCCATTAGTAAAAAAACTGTCATATGGCAAAGTGGGGATGGTGTGTACAGTACACGATTCATAAATATTTTTAGGTGCGGGAGGGACAGAGGGAGAGAGGGAGAGAGAATCCCAACCAGGCTCCATGCTCAGTGCAGAGCCCAACTCAGGGCTTGATCCCATGACTGCCAGATCACAACCTGCGCCAAAATCAAGAGTCAGATGTTCAACTCACTGAGCCACCCAGGCATGCTGTTAATTCATAGATGTGTGAGATCATTTAAAGTAAAATGGAAATAACATTCATAATTACAACCAATGCCTCTTTTGATATATTAACACTTCTTAGAACATCTGAGTACACCTATTTTAGGCAAATGTCCTACAAGAGAAATTAAAGATGCAACATCAAAAGAGTTGCACATCAGAATTATCCAAAGGAAAATGGGAAGTTTTCAGAGAGGAGACAGTAGAGCCGTTAATTTTCTTGACCCATCTGTTTCTAACTTCCCTGAGCATATTGCCATTTCCTCACATGTTTGGTGAAATGACAGCCGAGAGGTGGAGTGAGATGGAAATCTTGAGATGATTGCAGGCAAGTGTGCAAAATCAAGGCTGTGAATTTGCATGTTAAGCTCACCATATCTGCAATCCTGGGAATAATTAAATTTCTTACCTGTGGGCAGGCATGTATTTGGCTACTTGCCTTTACTTATTAGGAAGACAATGTCACTTGGTGCAGTGAGTCACTTTTTGGATGCAATCCTTCTGACTCAGTAGTAGCAAATTTGTTTTGCAGGTACGTTGTTTTTTTTTCCCCCTTTCTTCTTTCCCACCCCACCCTTCCCTCCCCGGATTATCAGCGCCCAACGGGCGAAGCAGAAGGGTGAATGTATAGGTTGTTAAGTGCAGAGACTCAGTTTACAGAATTGCAAGGGAAATCTAAAAGAAAGACTTGGAGCCCACTCCTCAAGCGTTAACCAGGCCACGAGGATAAACAGAGAACAGCTCTGAGGAGCAGGGTTGCCGAAAAGCAGTGCATCTGGGTCCTCAGCAGGGTCGGGTACAGATAGGCACACTTTGCCTTTGGCACACTTTGCCTTTGGAAAGTCCTGGAAAGAGGGCTGCTCTGGGAGCCTGCCTTCCAGATGGGGTCAGTGTGAACAGCCCTCCAGCAACCACAGTTCAGCCCAAACAATTGCACGTGTTTGTAAGTGCCTTTCGTCCAACTTGTTGATAGTGTAATGACAATCAACAGAGCAAATGGAGGATCTACTTCGGTGACGAATGGGTTTTCAAGAGGAGAAAGTTGTGTTTTGGAGAAAGATTCTAAACTTCTTTTGATTTGCTGTGCTTTGGCCTCTGAAGAAATGGATGGTTTCTTTAACTGGTTGTGGTTATTTAATCCCACTCCCCCTGAACCATCCTCACCAAATGTAGGTTGTTGTTGTTTTAACTCTAAATCATTGTATATTTGTTTAAAGAAAGGTACTTGGGTAGGAAATAATTCTATATATATCCCTTGGCTATCATTGGCATAGTACAACCATCTCTGTGTTTTTACTTTTTATTTATGTAAAATAAATATGGCCTCTCTATCTGCCCAACAACCCATATTAAGTAATCAGATCAGCTAGGTGATAAACTGCCTTATGTAAATCTTTTGAAAAGGAGGTGGCTTATAAATGCATTCCAAGATAAATACAAAATAGTGAAAGCACCAAAGTCATCTCTGAGAGGAGAAAAACAAGAGAAAAACTAGAGAAAAGTTTGGCAAAGACAAGATTGGAGACTTGGAGGGAAACTATAATAATTCTCTGAAAGGCAGAAGTGGGTGATAGACTGCGTATCTGCTGGCTGCCTGGGTAGGTGGAACCCCAGCAAAGCTTAGGGCAGAACCTTTTCAGAGAGCGTATTAGATGTTACATTCTACAGCCGCTAACAGAGACTGTGCAGTGGTGTCCTCCTCAAGGGGAAGGTTTATGTTGAACTCATTTAATGACAAGTCCAGAGGTGGGCAAGCTGATCTGTTATATGGCAGCTCTTGATGTCCTCAGGGGCTCTTGGTTCTCATTCGCAGGCTTATATAATGGTTGTTAGAGCTCCAGCCATCACATCCATGACTCAGGTAGCAAATAAGAGGAGGGAGAGACTGAGCAAGGGAGATCGGCTAGTTGAGACAGTTCCCATTAAAGAATTCTTCCTGAAGCCCTACGTACTGACATGTCTGTCTCCAAAGGGCCTGAGGAAGGTACCTTTCTGACCTGAGCACCTGCTTCCTTGCCCCCTGCTTCCCTCCTCCGGTCCTTTGGCTACTAAGGAAATGGAGGAGAATGGGCACTGGGTAGAACCTGGCCGTCATTGTCATAATGGAGTGGGTGAGGGAGCAACAGATGAACAGCAGCGAAGGCAAACCACGCTTATTTTATTTATTTATTTATTTTAGTTTATTTATTTATTTTGAGAGCGAGAGAGAGCGAGAGAGCAGGAAAGAGAGGGAGAGCGAGCCTGTGCTTGCCCACACATGTGCTTGAGTGGGGGAGGGGCAGAGAGAGAGGGAGAGCGAGAATCCCAAACAGGTTCCTCTTTGTCAGCACACAGCCCAACCCAGCGCTAGATCTCACAAAATGGTGAGATCATGACCTGAGCTGAAATCAAGAGTCAGAGGCTTAACCAACTGAGCCACCCAGGCGCCCCCTTGCTTATTTTATTATTTTAATTAAGGTCAAAATTTTCAGAAGTTGAAGTACAAATGTTGCCTTTTGGTTAATACTGTTTAGCCCTGGTCATTACATAATCAATACTATAACATTTCACTATATCTGGGTTGAGCTGAGTAATTGGGGCCAACAATTACCAAACATTTGGAGATCACTGAAGAATTGAATAGTGATACTAACAGATCACCAAATTCTATAGCACTGTACTTCCTGCAAGAAAGTTACTACTATCATTATGATGATGAATGGTGTTTGAGGAGGTGAATATGAAGCTGGCTCATTCTGTATAAAGTTATTTTTCCCCAGAGCTTGTAAGTAGCTGAATCTGCCTCCTTGGATCCCATATGATAGAGAAGGAATGCCCCAGGGGATCCAGAATAGAACTCTGTAGTCACTGGAACTTTACTAATTGATGTCAATGGTGTAATAAACAGCTTTGCAGTTGCTTTGGTATTTATATTCTAAAGACACGCAAACAACTGATATCTATCTTGGAATCCACTGTCCACCGACAGCCATTTATCTCTTCTTACAAAATTCCTAGAGGTACACATGTCCTTCACCCCCATCCCAGCGTGCGCCCGTGCACACACACACACACACACACACACACACACACGCACACAATGGAATCTAAGTTTATTTCTAAAGAAAAGGTTAAAACAACAACCTTTTTTTAACTCTAACAACAATTACATCAAATGAAGGTAAGTCGAAATAGTTGGGAATGTAGGTTCCACCATATTTGAAATGTTTATTTTGCCTTAAAACTGGGATAATCTCATGGAAACAAAGAGTGGGTTTCATGATGGCAATTACTACACATGGCAACTGTAATCTAGAATATACTCCAGAACATTCAGCTGGACTCTGGATCACCAACTGACTCCAGAGAGCCTCTGTGCTTGGATTAGCTCCACTGGGCATGAAACAAGGCACAAAATGGACTGTTCTTTTCTTTTTCTAGAGAACTTCATATGTAGCTACACCCCCGTGTGAAAAATAGAAATGATTTTTGTTTTTAAATTGGAACCAACTGAACCAACTCAAAAAAAAAATGTGGAAGGAATAAATTCAAGTGTGTGAAAGCATAAGGAGGCAAAAGGAAATAATTCTATTATAATTATTTTTCAACAAGGCCTCACATCTGTTTCTAATTTATACAGATTATTGACACATCTGGATGTTTGGCCTTAGGAATTATAAGTTGCTGTGGTGGCATTTATTTTTTGAATCAACTCTTCAGACCACCCTGGAACTCAGGCAACTGGTTTGGAAAGAAGGTTGTGATATTTTAAATAAAGTTACCTTCTGGCATTTCAAAACCAGTGCAAATGGGATTCTGTCATGTTGTGTTTTATAAATTGTGGTTTTGCATTTTTGACACCTGCAGGAAAAATAAGACCAAAGCCAAAGGCCTAATGGCTTGACAATGACAAATTATAATAGCCAGATAAAGCTATCAAGGGGACACAGGAGATGGGTGTAAGGTTAGCCATTCGCATTAACCATGGGGAACCCTAGATTTCAGCAGAAACCAAACAGTAACAGAACAAATGACTGATGCCAATGTTGTTTTAACATGGCCGGACAGAAGGATGCATTCCTACATGGAAAATGGGATTGTTAAGAAGTAATGTTGATTAATACCCTACCTCTTGGACTGATTCCTTTTGTAATCAGGAGCTAACTTCTCCCTATGTGGTCTGATTGTAGTAATTTATTCCAAGGGTATGAATAATGGGAATCATGGAGCAGACCCTTAAGATTTTAGGAAACAAAAACACGATGAAACACTTATTTCATGGCAACTATTCCTTAAATGGAGTAGCCTGATTTTATTAAAGGGAACAGAAGACCATACATCAAAATCCTAATGGAAACTGGCAGAAACAAAACAAAACCTCCTTATAGCTCTTTAGTCTAAAGGTACAATAGAAATAATTAAGCACACAATATGGTTTGATTAGTTTGGGGAATAGGGCTCCGGAGTTCTCAGAGTAGTTTTGGTTCTTTGTTTTGCTGTCATAGCAAACCTTAAAATTCTCTCCTGTTGGAGATAAAGTTTCACTAGATAGGGTGATGTCGCACAGCAGATTGACATAAAAAAAAAAAAAAGGACATCTGGCTTTAACATTCTTTAGAGGCAATTATCGTGTTCCATTTTAAAAGGAAATGATCATATTTATAGAATATCTGATATATTCTAGAAATGAACTTATCTGTTGTGCTGACATTCCTGTGTCTTTATATATCATTTTATTGAGTGCTCACAAAACAAAAATGCCAAATGCATACCAATACCTGAAATAGATGATAAAATGTTCCTAAGTAGCAACCTAAAGTCAATATGTGATGTATGATGGAGATCTACTTTTTACTGACTTTTTAGTAGAGATACTACAGAAGGAATCAGCTTCAGTAGGCCCACATCCAAAGACCTCAGCTTGCGTAAGACACCTGTGTAATTAGCAATGTTCCTGTCTCCATTTCAGTTCAGTCTTCTATTTAAAAAAAGCTAACAGGTGTCCGTTGGGATCCATTCACAGCCTCTGAGAATCGTTTCATTGCAACTCAGTAGGATGGCATTGTCGTAGTGTACGGTATTGACTTGAATAGTTTAAAAACCAGTATCACTTACATTATCATCTACAGTTCTGTCATTTTCAAGCTTCAGACCTCAGGAATGTGTGATTCACAAAGCTAACTTAGAATATTTCTAGTTAATTTTGAGTGTCTAACTCTTGATTAAGCACAAATGGGCCTCTTATAGATGCTTTGACGAGGGAAGACAGAAATGAACATGAATACTGAGTTCTACAGATAACATGAGCATTTCATTAAGTGAAACTTCACCTTTCTTCTAAGTAGGGCTGAAGTCACTGCTTTGCTACTGGAAATAATAATAACAGTAGGCTGGCTTGAGTTTTAATCTACCCTCTCTTTTCCCTGTTCTACATCAAGTGACACAGGGTATTTGCCCAGAGCAGGGGTAGGAGGAAAGATTTTTGGGAAGTTTCCAGCATTTTAATCTTTTAATTTTTATTTTTTTAATTAAAAAAATGTTAATGTTTATTTTATTTTTGGGAGACAGAGACAGAGTGCAAGCAGGAGAGGGGCAGAAAGAGAGGGGGACACAGAATCTAAAGCAGGCTGCAGATTCTGAGCTGTCAGCACAGAGCCTGACACAAAGGTCGAACCCATGAAGCGCGGGCCAAAGTTGGAAGCTCAATTGACTGAGCCACTCAGGCGTTCCCTCCAGCATTTTTAATAACAGACCTTTTGAAAATGCTCATACAGGGGCACCTGGGTGGCTCAGTCGGTTAAGCCTCCGACTTCGGCTCAGGGCAGATCTCACGTTCGTGGGTTCGAGCCCCGCGTCGGGCTCTGTGCTGACAGCTAGCTCAGAGCCTGGAGCCTGCTTCCAGTTCTGTGTCTCCTTCTCTCTCTGACCCTCCCCCTCTCATGCTCTGTCTCTCACTGTAATAAAATAAATAAAACATTAAAAAAATTAAAAAAAAAAAAGAAAATGCTCATACACACTGACAGCTAAAAGGTGCAGGGTGTCTGGTCAAGTGTAGAAGTGGTGCTTTTCCAGGTAGCTCATTAGAATGTGCTGGAATGCCCAGAAGACAACCATTTCTAGGAAAATCCATTTCTCTCCCAGTGAACTTTTCCTTGGCCTCTATTGAAGCGACAAATTCAAGGACAGGAAGGAACAGCACCGGGAAGGAATCCGATGTAGAAAATGCGAGTTCAGAGAGAAGAACAAAGCAAGAGGGAAGAAGCAAGCATAAACGCAGGACTAGGCCAGACCCTGATCTTCAAGGTGCAGTTTCTCTGGTGTACTGCACATCCAGACCTCATTCTCCTCCTCTCTTGCTTCTTCCTGGAAATAGAGAGCTGAAGAAATATGGCTTAGGGCAAATACCATTGCATACTTAAGACAAAGCAGTCCCAGAATGCTAAAGTTGGAAGGTGATACTGGAGGGCGCTGGTCAAATTTCCTTTCCATAAGATAAGGAATCAAGGCTTAGAAAGGTGAAGGGATGAGTGGAAATCTAAGCATGACCCAGAGCAAACAAATATCTGACTGGTTTTCAGATCTTGAGTAAGAGGAAATGATAATTAAAAATATTCCGTATATGTAAAAAGCTGTCTCTTAGTATTTACTGAGTATGTAAAATATATTCTATACTGACTCTGAGGCAGAGAGGAAGAGATAAGTATGGGTTAAACACGTATCCTGATGATTTTGATGCATATAAAGCAAGTATTCAGTGGTATTATAAGCAAGACAACATAGGTGGCCACGCTATGAAGGTGACAGTTCACCATTCAGAGAAAGAAAAGGAACTCTCTCCCCAGGCTTCTAGGGCTCCTGTGTGAACAGAAATCATGTGAAGCCATTGCCCATGATGAGAGTTTGGCCTATCACATAGAGTGGAGAAGGAATCTTTTATATCAAATTTTTTGGTTTGTGGAGGTAGGAGAATTTCTCCCTTCAGCCATTCCAGAGGGCCCATTGCGTAGTAGGAGTTGGAATCTTGAAGCAGTTTCTAGTCATTACCTGAATCATCAGGAAGGACTCTTACTATACTCTTCTTCCTTTTCTGTTTTCTCTTCATCACATGTGGCTCAAGGCTTTTTAGAAGATCTGCTCTGATTTCAGAACCTGTATGCAATCTTTCTCAATGTTTGTTTTTCTCTTTTGACTGGTTAAGTCACATTCATCTTTGATCTCTCATCAACCAGAAATTCCTCTTCTTTTGACTCATTCATTTCCTTTATCAGGAAATATGGAAAGGAACCCCTGTATTATCAGGTCTAAACCTTACGTGGCTTTCTGTTTTCTTTTCATCTAACCTTTAAGTTGCTTTCAACTATATTTTAGATTTATAATGTTTGTTTTAAAACCATTTCCAACAGAAGATGATATTTATTAATTAGTAAGACCTTTTATTCTATATCATAACTTTAACTTTTTAGTTCTAATATCTTTTTATTTCTCTGGATTGAGGACTCAGTACTTCATAGTTATCTAGAAATCTATAATTCTTTACTTTTCTTTATAAACTTGTTATATAAACTCATACAACCATTTCTTATAATTTCTTTTTTTCACTTAAACAGTCTTTTAGACCATTATGTTTCATAGAGTAATGTTAAATTTGCTGTTGTTGCAGAAAATCTCTAAAGTTCAAATTTTGGACTTCTACGCTTTGACCTCCAGTTTTCCCGATGAGAGAATATACATTCTGTATCCAAAATGTTGCTCCAGGTCAACCTGTCCTTTGAGATTTGGCTTAAATCCTTTGTCCCATGTGCAGTGAGAGACCCAGTCCTTCTGAACATCTTAGGCAATAGGGGACAGGACACTTCCATTTCTCCTGGCCTCTTCGGGTCCTGGGTTCCTACTTCTGCTGATGGGCTCGGTCCATGGCCAACCCACTTCTGTGTACTCTTGCTACCTGCACACTCTGTGCCCCACAAAGGACACTGCCAAGGTCCTTCTTTCCATTCCAAGGCTGTGTGCATAGCAGACATTCACTGAAAGTTCATGGCAATTGAATTGTTCGATTAATGAAAAGAAGTTTAAATAATAGCATCATTAAAGTTAAATATGTAATATTGCTGTGCTCAGAAATCCTCGGTCCTTGGGAACTTGTTACTGTCTACCTGTTTTATCAGCCACCTTGTTTGTGATCCTCATCTCTTTATTCCCCATTTTCTTCTGACCATAGCTCCATCCCCTCAAATCTTGTTATTTCTTACTTGAGAGTTTATGTTGGTAAATTCCTGCCTTTCACCAGGGGATCTCTTCAGGATCTCAACTTACAACTTATGTTTCAGCCAGGTCTATTTGCAACCAAGACTTTTTTTTCCCTAAAAAGAACTGTGGCATCTGCTGTCAATCTTCTATGGCAGCACATCCCTCATCCCTCCTTCCAAATTGCATGAATTGACTGATTGATTTTAAGTTTATGTGGAGAGAGAGAGCATGCATGCCCACACACGGGCATACTCACACATGCGTGCATGTGAAGAGGAAGGGGCAGAGAGCGAGGCAGAGAGAGAATCCCAAGTAGGCTCTAAGCTAACAGCACAAGATTCGATCCCACAAATGTAAGATCATGACCTGAGCCAAAATCAAGAGTCAGAAGCTCAACCAACTGAGTCACCCAGGTGCCCCAAACTTATGTCAGTTTAAAGCAGAGGAAACCATACCTTCTCTGGAACAAACCTTTTGGTATTGCTGTTATTTTAAATGTCTTGTCTCATTTTATTTAAAAATATTTTTAATGTTCTACTTGATCTTACATCAAAAATATCTCATGGGGGTGCCTCAGTTGGTTAAGCTTCTGACTTTGGCTCAAGTCATGATCTTGTGGTTCTAATTTTGAGTCCTGCTTCAGGCCCTGTGCTGACAGCTCAAAACTTGGAGCCTGCTTCAGATTCTGTGTCTCCCTCTCTCTCTCTGTCCCTCCCCTGCTCATTCTCTGTCTCTCTCTCAAAAATAAAAATAAACATTAAAAATTAAAAAAGATCTCATGAGAAAAAAATCTCATGAGAAAATTATGAAAGTGATATTGTCAAATTTAATACAAGTAAATATAAGTGAAAATGAAAATTGAACATGCATTATTTCAAAATTGAACATGCTCTACCCCATTGTTGCATGAAACTTTCTTTCCTCTCTAGTAATTCAAAGTTATAAATTCTTTTCTGTTTTCCATGGCTAGGGTAAACTTAAGGGGAAAAAAATGTATGTATACATATATATAAGCCTAGCTCTTTTTTATCATTAAGAATGAGAAAGTATGGATTATCCTTGGGCTAAATGAGAAATTTAAAATGCCTTGCAATTCCCAGAAATTGTCAAAATAACCTGAAGTTTTAGTTCCAGATTATTATTATATATCAAACACTTCCAATTTCAAGAAGTTCCCTCATCTTTTCAAAATGTGTTCAGTCTTGTCGCTTCATTAACAACAATTGTTTAGACTTAGCCATTTGTATCACCCTATTAGTTACTACTCTTCTTTGAGATATCCTTTCCTTTCTGTGAGTTGTTTATGTAGGCAGAACCAGCCCTTCATTCTATGTCTTCCCTGGGCATCTACAGCCCCTAAGTCAACTTCTTCTGCCTTGGCAAGCCCTTCTCTCTACTTCCGGAAATTACAAACCATAAATGATATCAACCCTTCTCTATTCCTTAAGGACTTTGACACTGGGTCTGAAACTGAATCAGGTCCTGAATTTGTTCCATTGAATTTTGTGGCCTGTCCTGGTCTATCAGCCTGTTCTGATCTAGAGGGTCTAGGTCAGGGTCTGAGGGAAAAGCAGACTTGGTGGGCTTCTCCCCCACTGGTTGGCTGGTGTGTGTGTGTGTGTGTGTGTGTGTGTGTGTGTGTGTAAACAGTTAAACCCTAGTTCTCTATTATGTTATTTTGAGAGAAGTAGAAAATAACATTCATATGTTTAGAAACCCATTAGCAGGGTGCCTGGGTGGCTCAGTCGGTTAAGCATCCGACTTTGTTTCAGGTCATGATCTCATGGTTTCTGGGTTCGAGCCCCGCGTCGGGCCTGTGTTGACAGCTGGCTCAGAGCCTGGAGCCTGTCTTCAGATTCTGTGCCTCCCTCTCTCTCTGACCCTCCCCTGCTCATGCTCTCTCTCTCTGTCTCGAAAATAAATATTAAAAAAAAGAAATCCAGTAGCTCTAGGCTTATACATGGAACAGGTATTTGTATCCATCTTTCTGTTTTTCTCCCCAGCACCTCCCACATCTGTCTGACCTTCTCCACATAGGTTAAAGCACACACATGCATGCATGTGCACACACACGTATACTCCCACACTCAACCCAAGAGAAAAGGACATATTGTAGTAAATAAAATAATATAAAGACAATTCTGCAGGAATCTATACAGAACAGTCAAAACAACTACTTAACAAGAATTATATTTCTTATTTTCTGTGCTAAGTCAGGCATGGTCTCTGCCCTCTAGGAGCTCACACTATTGTCAAGGAGATCCGATGAACACTTAGGAAACTTAACACAATGGAAAGAAGAAAGGATGTGGAAAAGCTGAGTTCCAATCCCCATTCCATCACTAGTAGTTGTGTAAGATTGAATAAGTCACTTCATTTCTCAGAGACTAGACTTCTGATTTCTTCTGACAAAGCATTTTTTTTTTTTAATTAAGAGCCACATAGTTTGGCAGCAAGAAAACCAGAAAAGGATAAGAAACAACTAAATCTTTTCCTTGAAGAGCTATAACCTGGGGGCGCCTGGGTGGCTCAGTTGGTTCAGTGTCCGTCTTTGGCTCAGGTCATGATCTCATGGTTCATGGGTTCGAGCCCTGCATTGGACTCTGTGCTGACAGATAGCTTAGAGCCTGGAGCCTGCTTCGGATTCCGTGTCTCCCTCTCTCTCTGACCGTCTCCTGCTTGCACTGTCTCTCTCTGTCTCTCAAAAAAAAAAAAAAAATGAAGGGCTATAAACCCCCAGAAAGACAAGACATGCACATAAGATAATGTAAGAACATTGGTGTCCTATGTGAGAAATGACCCTGTGGGGCACTCCTATGAGGTCAGAAAAGACATATGATAATGGAAGAGGAGAGAGATGTTATTTAACATTAAATGAGTTCAAAAATACACTATTTAGTACTGTGTTGATCTCTGATCTCAGTTTTAATACAGCAGGTGGCACACATAGTTGGCGCGAGAGAGAAAGGAAAGTTCTGGAACAGGTGTGGTGGCTGCCTGGGTAGTTGTCTAGAATGTCCCCAAACAGAACATTCTTCTATCAGATAGGGTATGTTCCCACCTCATACAGTGTCTTCCATATGTCTCAAAATATCGACAGCCTTAAAAAATGATGTAGAAGAGCAAATAAAAAGTGAGGAAGGGAAAGATTACCCAGGACAAACAAGGAGGGTAGAGGCCAGCTGTTCTCCATTCTTCCAGGGACAAAGAGTTCTGTCCTCAGTTCTGTCCCAGAGCATTATCTTATTGCACTCAGCACTCTCTACCTTGGATGGCAGCTATTTATGCACAAGGCTTATCTTCCCTATTGAACTGCAAGTGTGTGGAGCCCGGAGTCCGCCTCTTTCGCCTTCAGATCCCCTCAGTGCAGGCCTTCTTCCTACTAGGAACCCCGTGACTGTGGGTTAAAGGCACAGAGGGCTGGGAACAGCAATGGTAGGGACTTCAATCACATCGAGTTAAGGACTGCCTTCATGAGAGTTGTTGAATCAGGGAAAACTTTGCTGAGGGAATGATACCTGCTTCTCTAGAGGTCTTAAAAAAATAACACAGTCTTATCAATTTGAAATGACTTAAATATGGTCTTGTATGTGGCCGGAGGGAGGGAGCATCTGAACCCTCAGGATTCTTTCTGGAGCTTGGAGCTCTGATTCTGTGATGGGAAACAACAGCTTCTCTCTTCTCTTACCTCCTGGTCAACGACCCAAGAGTGATAAATGAACGGTAGGACTTCTGCCTCTTGTCCCTTTATGAATGTCCTCTCTTGCCTGAAAGAGAGCTATGGGCTTGGGATTACTCATCTGAACAAGGTCCAGCTCTTATCTGAGGCCACAGCGGCAGGTCTGTGTCTGCCTTTTGTGATGGCTGTGTATGCAGGGACAGTGAGGCAGCCTCTCTCACTTGGCCTGGAAGGGATGGAGGCTGTTAATGATGTGAAGGTTTAATTTTTGTGGACATGTGGTTTTTCGGAAATCTTCCAAATGGGAACTTCAACCTTGGCATGAAGATTTTTGAAACCATCTAAGGCCTCTCTGATTGGGCTTGGATGTTTCCCTGTGTGCCAGCAATCATATATGATGGTCAGGAAAGCTCTTCCCCTTTCTTGCTCCCACCCTGTGGTTCTAAGTGAGAATAAAGGGATTTCTGAGGAGACAACTGCAGTCTTCCATTTGACAGGGAAATCATGTTACTCTATTTGAAAGGAACTTTGCCTCCTAAGTCTAATTTTAGAGCAGTTTTGGAATAAGATGTTCAAGGACCATTGAAAATGCATCTTCCTATTTTTGATTTCTCATTTCACTTGGGCTCCAGAGATTCCTTGTTTGCTTCCATATCTTGGAATATCCTTTTGAAAAATTACAGTAAGGGATGGAGAGCTGTTGGTGGTTTGATGAGACCAAGTTCTCTGGGGAAAGAGAAAGTGGTGGGTCAACACTGAGCTAACTTGTACTGAGCCCTCACTCTGGCATCTGGGGATAATATTTGCCTCTCACTGATGACCCTTTAGCTCCAGGTCTCCACCAGAGAAAAGGCAGCAGATTTTTTAGGAGTGGCCTCCAGATTTGAATAAGTTACTTGGGGCAGTCACTTTGGGTCATTGAATGACAGGTTATTCAATACACGTATTCCGGGAGTTAATTTTATTGACCTCTGCTCTCCAGTATTGTGTCACTAGCTCCATGTGGTTATTGAGCACTTGAAATGGGGCTGGCCTGAACTGAGATGGCCTGTGAATGTAAAATACACACCACAATTTCAAAGGTTTAATACAAAAAAGAATGGAAAATAGCTCAATGATACGTTTCATTGATTATATGATGGGAAGATGATATTCTGGATATACTGGATCAAATATACTACTAAATATACTTAATTTCAACTATTGCTTTTTAGTTTTCTTAATATGGCTACCAGAACACTTAAAATACATATGGGGCTCGAATTCTGTTTCTGATGGATGGTGCTGCTCTAGACATGGCATTGGAAAGCTGTGGGTTAGTTCTCCTCACTAGATTTCCTCCTTTACTCTAGTTTTTTTGACAAGTCCTAAAATGGCCAAATTTGGGCCCAGATGCTGTGTTGCTTTCAAAGGAGCATATACCTTTCTCCATGTTTCTTGTTTTTCCAATTAGAGTATAAGTATCTTGAGTGGCATTAAGTCATAGAGTCAACAAAACCGGAATTCGTGGTAACTTGTGTTAGGTATGGTGCTGGGTTCTTGGGTCGCAACCTTGAATAAGACCTGGCCGCTGTCCTGGGAACCTGCTGTTTAGCGATAAGTCAGGAAAGAAAAGCTGCTAGCATCAAATTTGAGAAGTGTTGTGGTAGAATCTGTCTGGCTCAGTGTATTCCATCGAACCACCTATTTCTATAATTGCCCCAGCTGTACTCAATCACGTTTACATATTATCTGTTTTTATCACACAAATAAAAGATAGTCATTGTAAAAGAAAATGAAGAAAAGAAAAAAGAAAGAACCAGGAAATACAGATAAAGCAAAGACACAAAGTTCATGGTTGCCACTTTTGCCATCTGGATTGTGTCCAGCCTCATCCAGTAACAAGGCTCTAAATTGTCAGAACTCAAACTCAGATTAGGCATAGTAGAAAGGGAATTTGTGGCTTTTCAATGGCTGCATCCCCAGATTTCAGCAATTACCAACTGCCTATCTGTCCGTCCCTCTCCATCTTTCATTCGTGTTTTTTTCTGTGCTAGCCAGATCTGCCTTTATTCTCTCTGGGGGCACCTAATGGAGAAGAGATGTCTGTCAGTCCTAGGAGACAGAAGGTTGAGAGGCCCATGTGGTAGCAGTGGCAGAGAAGACTCCCTAGGTGGGAGAGACAGCGAGAGAAGAGTGAATTCCTTGATCTGCACCCCTTTTCTGCTGAAGGGATTAGTGAGATATACCTTTGGATCAATAAAGGAGAGGTTCTGACATTTCCATGTATACAATCTCTGTCACATGGGGACATCAGCAACTCCCCTTTACACACTTGTCCAGTACTTGAGTTTATTTCATGCTTTCATAATAACTGGTCAGTTTCCAACACAGAAGAGCCATGGTGGCAAATACTGTTGCTTGAGTGCCCTGAACGGTGACAGGTCTTACACCTATTCATGGGGCTCTGCCAGCTGTCTCCATGGCACTTTCAAAAGGCACCTCTCTTGGTCTACTCTAGATCATCCTGACTCCTGATAAAACACAAGCAACATGTTTAGGCTGCACAAAGGTCAAAGGACACAAATAGTAATGGATATGCATATTGAACAAAGAGCAACCTTTGCCTCGAAAATTGATATATTACCTGTTAATCTGATCATGTAGAACATGGTTCTCAGACTAACATAAGACATGATAAAGCTTGATTTACAGAGATACGCTTTGTAAAATAACTGATTGTGAAACACTTTGAACGTTTAAAGTCTTGTATGGACGCTTAATGATCATGGCAATTATTTTACAACTTAATTGTAGGAAAATGAAACCAGAGCAGCTTAACGAATTCAAACATTGATCAGACCGTGTGCTATGAGGGAGACAAAAGCAAGAGTTTGTAGCTTAGGGTCACATTCTGTGATTGTTAACCCTATAGTCAGACTTCTCAGCATTTTGTAAAATGGAGAGAGTTACAAAATGATTTTGGTTATACAGATGGTTAGCTTTAAGTGAATTATATTTTCTATTCCCTAAGAATAATCTCTTAAAGAAACAACAAATGGTGCAGGCTGGCGTGGCGCTGACCAAGTCCATACCCGGAGACTTGTGTGCTTGTGATGTCGCTCTTCTCACATGAGTGGAGCCTCAAAGCTGGCCCCAAACTCAGCCCCTGAGCACAAATGAAATTAGGTGGATCTCTCTCCCTTTTAAAAAAATCTATATATTGCAATATGATGATGTAAACTTGGGCTTTAGAGTGAATTTACTAAAAGCAATAATGCATGTTGCACATTTTGTCAAGAAGTACAAAACACTCGCCACTTGTTCCCATCCACGGAATTTCCCTGCTGATCCTGGATGCTGCATGGAGTAAGTTGAGTGCAGATGGAAATTTGAGTTTTATTATATTTGGCTACCAAGTCTATTAAAGAAATAGCTTATTATGCCTGTTCACTAGACATGTTTTTGGCCTTGGGATTTTTATACCTTTGGTCGTTGGCTACAGTAGTTCATACATAATAAACAGATTAAAGTTGTTTCCTATCATGAGATGAATAATATTTAACATAGCTATTCAACGTACCTAACTAGTGATCTTTGGCCAAATCACTGAAATAATTCGATTTTAAAAATCAGATTTCATCCTGCTTTGATGTGAATTGATTCACTGCCTCCGACTGAAGTTTTGAAATAGACATTTAGGCACACATGGCTTTCCTAACCTATAAGGAAGGTCAGTGCCCCAATAATCTTGCATATTTGCAGTTGAGATTTACTTGCTCACAATCATTTTGCAACCCATCTGTACAGGGTTTATACCTTTGAGGTATAATCCCAAGTAATTTATCATTTTTTGCTGTTCACTAAAATTAAATGGTTTAACTCTTAGGGGATTAGTTGAGAAAACATTTGCTGTTTCGGCCAAGCCTCTATAATCTATATTTCTCCAAGTTGTTAAAATGTCAAATTGAAAGAGGGTCAAGGAAAGCAACAATAAAGTTCAAAGAGAGCACTATATTCTCTTCAGTTATTGCAATTTTTTATCGGTCTCATTGATCCTGGGTAATAAACGCACGTTGCTGTAAGTTTCAGAAACTCAAGAAGACGTTAAGACAATCAATATTATGAATAAATGTATCGCTAAAAAGAGGATTTGGCTGGCAAGGTCAAGAGCTGGCTCTTTGTGACAGAATCCTGGACTTGCTTTTTCACGTGGATCTTTGATGATTTCCGAACATTTAAAATAATGCATCTGTTAAAGTATGTGTGAGAAGCTAATGTCTGTAGTTCTGAAGCATAATTAACAAATTAATGAACTCACTTTCCATTTACCATTGACTTATAATTGCTAAGTGGTTAATCTATGTAAAGCCTCAGGCCTTTCTTGGAAGAGTTCGCATTTGAAACCACTGGCTGCTTGAATTTCCTCAACTAGCACTCAAGACTTGTGAAATTTAAACAAACTTGTAAAATTTAGGCACTTTTAAATGCCCCTCAATAGCTTATCATCAAGGCCCAATTCTATTAGCAAAACAAATAAACAGCCTTTGGAATTTAAAGATAAATATAAGAATTCATGAATATACTGATTGCTCTTTCATGTTACAGCTGTTACCTCAAATGTGGCCCCTAGCAATGAAGAGAAACGCTGTGTGTGTGTGCACGCACACACACGTACACACACACACACACACACACACACACACACACACACACACACGGGCAGATATTACCTCTGGGGAATTCAGCCTTTTAAATCTGAAAAAGAATTAACAGCTTTACTTCTTTGCGTAATTTGTGTATTTGACACAGGTCCTTTCCCAACCTTATCTGAAAAGTGTTTTTCCTTATTCCTTCTTAGTCATTTCCGCTTCTTCTCTCTGCGCGACCTTGAATACCCCGGCCTTCCCCCCAGGTCGCTCCTCCGCGGGTCTCCTCCAGGAGTGGCCCCGCACATCCCAACCGGGCAGAGCCTGGTTGACAGCCAACTCACAGACAGCTGTTGCCCGCGGAGCAGCGGTGGGGAGGTCATTAACAAGGAGGGCAGGACTGCCTTGTTGGTGACCGGGAAACAATTGCCCCTGACGGCCAGTCGGCAGGAGGCTCTGTGTTTCCATTCTCTTTGACCTGACACCCTCCTCGAACCACTGGTATCTGTAAAAGACTGAACTGCAAACTGCAGCAGACTCTTCAGAGAGCAGCTGTGAAGTTGCAGGACTCTGGATAGCAAGCTGCGATTGGTGCAGTGTGATGTGCATTTATGATTTTCCACATCTATGAAATAGATATGAAGTAGACACACCAAACGGTTGCCCCAGCGCTGAGCCAGGTGCGGCCTTAGGAACTTTAAGGGAAGATCTCAGGGGCTTCCAGGACTCGGAGGACTAGAGGGGAGGACTGTTACCAGGCCTTGCAGGAAGGCCAGGATAGGGGGATGCACAGGCTATCCAGGGAGCACCCTGCCTAGGACCCTTTCTCTTTGTTCGTGGTTGTGTGGTGTGCCTACACCGACATTTCGTGAACCTGCAGCGGACATGTGAGCGTGTGGATTCTGGGGTCAGGAACGTGAGCCGCAGGCTCAGGGTTGAGGAGGACCAGATCTGGGTGAACTTGATGGAAGAGAAAAGAAAAGGAAAGGAAAGGAAGGGAAAGAAAAAAGAAAAGATCAATTACACATATTTTACACACACACACACACACACACACACACACACACACACACACACACAGGCAGGGTTTTCTCACAAGATAATTCTTTAGAAGCGCAAAACTATACAGCCCAGAGTGATTTTGTGGGGTCTAAAGCTTTTGCCACAGCCTAAGGGGATAAGGGTGGGGGAGGGTCTCTGCTAATCTGTCCTTTTCAATGTAAATTTAGGCAGTTGAGGGGGAGGCAAAGAACTTTGCGCATCTGCTGCATTTTGATTACTTTTAATTTGAAATGATTGTTATGCCAAAGGGGTCCATCTTGGGGCAGTCTGCTGTAGGCCCCTATACTTAGAACATCTTAGGACATATTTCCACTTTTATAGGGCAAAACAACCTTTGGTCTTGTCCCTGGGTCCTTAGGTACAGCGGATGTAGTGGGTATTCTTACTACACAAGAAGGGATGTGACTGTAAATCAAAAAATATACTCCAAATCCAAACTAAGCATAGTCTCCACTCAAGTTCCCCTTAGCCCAGAGTTTCTCAACCATGGCTATATGGACATTTGGGACTAGGTGGTTCTTCGTTGTGGGGTCCTGTCCTATGCATCGTAGGCTGTTTAATCCCTGGCCTTTGCTTCATAGATTCCAATACTGTATGCGCAGTGGTGACAACCAAAAGGTCTCCAGACTTTGCCAGACATTCCCTGGGGAGCAAAATCACTCTCATTCTCCTCGCCTTTGAGAACCCCTGACTTGGACATATTCGCCCAAACGTCTATGGCCCCTCTAACCCTACCTAACAAGTGGGAACACCAAGGCAGGAATTGTACAACTGCTCACAGCATTAAAGTAGGACAATGCTAACCCAACCAAAATCTCCTCCTCTGATGTGAAAGTTATTCATTTTAATTTTGTGCCATTCCTTCTTCCTAAAAAGCAATCGTCTCCCTATTTCTATCTGCATAATCCTCATTCTCAAAATCAGGGTTCAAAAATCAGACATGCTAGAATGTCATTTTATGATTGAATTTGCCAGCTCCCTAAAGCCTATACATAATTGGTTCATTCCGTAAAGCCTTGCTGAGTGTCTCCTATGTTCTAGACTCAGCAAATATCTGTGAACAGAACCGACAATTTTCTCTACCCTTATGGTCCTTATGCTATTGTTGATTGATATTAGATTTATTATGGTGAACTTATCAGGATGTTTTATAGTCATTGTAAGTATTTTTATATTTTGAGACACATGGTAATTTTTGTTAGGGGGCATATACTTCTCCTTACATAACTTCTGAATTCAAGAAGCATTGAATCAGTCCCAAGTAAGTCTAGATAAGTCCTTTCCTCCCTGTTTTAGCCAGCCTCCATCTGAGACAATTATCGTTTTCTCCTTGAGATAGAACCCATTTTTGGTCAAGAGGCCTTCATCCTCAAAGATTGTACTATCACTAAGGAATTTTAAGTGTTCTGTTGGATACTACTTGAAGAGACACATGTTCATTTCCATAATGCACCTGTTCCTATGGTGGCCTCTCCACTCAACTCAGTTAAGAGCACTACCTAAGCATGGGTCCTCTCTCCTGCCTCTTCAGAATAGCAAAAATAGCTTATATGTACTGAGGGCTTATCAAGAGCCCAAACTGGCCTGAGCATTTTTATGTGCATTATCTCCTTTCACTGTAAAGCAGTTCTCAGAGGTGAGCAGAAGACAAAATTGAAGCTTAGAGAGATGGAGGTATTTGCCCAACGCCACCCAGTTGGGAAAGAGAGAGGAGATTCAAACCAGGAAATCTAACTCCAGAGTCTGAATGCTTGACTGCCATTAAGGGCGCTGTGACTTGTAAGGATTTCTGGGTGAGTTAGGTCCCTGGGAAAGCAGAGTGGGTTCCACTGATTGACCTACAAAGGCCTTGATAAATTACCATATGCAGGTAGCAGCACCTCACGGGGACAGCCTGGATACGAATCACCCCATGACAGCTCCATGATGAAATATGGTAGAGAATATTGTACCATAGAATTTTTAATCTGGGAAAATGTGTAGGTCATCTATGTGACATACGTGTATTTCTGTGTGACATATAGACATATATACACATACATGTATGTATGCGTGCAGGAGTATCAAAGATTCTTGATTGAAGAATATCTTTGACTAGACCTAAAGTGCATTTGTTGAAAGGGACATCTTCCTGATCAGACACTTAAAGGATGCTCTTAATTTTGCATATTGAGACTCTTTGGAGACGTGTGTGTGAGTGCGCGCACATTTCCGTAAGGCCACTTCTTTTTCTTGCTGCTGTGGGACGGTCCTCACAAACCTATGATTCACAGCAGGAATGTAGCCTGGAACTTCTGCTATGTAAGCAGCTGCAGATACTTCAAATACCATTGTACATGTGATCCAGGACTTGCTATAAATTTGCCCCTAAAAATAAAGTAACAAGTGACTGAGCAGCAATAGGAATTAATCACTGCAGTGCGTGAATGGAATGTGCTAGGCTCTACCTCAAAATCCTTTTATAAAAAGATTGATATAATTAAAACCCCAAAGAAATAACCAAGGACGCTATATTTGAGCAAATGGGCTACAAAAATTTGGAAGGAAGATTTTTTTAAAAAGGAGAGACGTAGAAAAAAATGAGTTTCCACATCTTCTACATCACTGGAAATAAGATAATATTATTACATCACTGAAGAATTTATCATGCAAAGGAATTTAAATTGGATTCAATCTTGGTACACTGCAATTTGTTGAAGGCTGAGGGGATAATCAAGCATCTCAATTAAGCCGTTTGCGATGTTGGGAAATAGCAGTTAAAACTTCTACTATATTTGTAGCAAAGATTACCTTGGTGCTTTAGAAGTGTGAATAGCCATTTGAAAAGCCCAGACATCTCAAGCTTTCAAAATTAGGCTTGAATGGATAAATTCTTTAGGAAGTAATAAACCAATCAAACAAAGAAAAATATAAAGAATTATGACTTCTTGAAATCTGCCTTTTTCCTATGACTATACCACAGTATCCAAATCCAACAGCTCCTATTGAAATCTCTGACCCCCAATACTATCTCAAAAAGAAGGAGGAATAGGAAAGGAGGAAGGAAGGAAAGGGAGGAAGGAAGGAAATACTAACCAGAAAAAGAAAAAAGAAAAAAAATAACAATAACCAGCACTTCAAAAAGTCTTTAAACAAACAGTTTATAAAGGCTTCTGGTTTTTCTGAGGCCACAGGTAACAAAGTGTTTATGTCATCTGAAAGAGAATTTGACTGAAAATCCATTTTTGGACATGGGAAAGTGAAAGAGATTTCTTAAACCCACTTGAATTACGGAAGATGAAAGGTTAAAAGCTTTAAAGACCAAAAACGACATTAGCAACAGAACAGTAAATACCATCAACAGAGACACAGAAGAATTAGCAAAACAAATATTACATGAAGAGAGGGAAAAGAATTCATTTCAAAAGGCGAAAAAATTTCTTTTCTTTGTATTCCAAAATTGATTTTGCAGTTTTAGATGAAAGGACTAGTAGGTAATTTCTATGTAATACTTTCTAAACAAGTGCATGAACTCACTCTCTGCTCCAAAGGGACAGGGATCAAAACAGGTAGATTTCCTTGGACAGCTCAGCCATTGCTCTACCCTGTGTTAGAAGCTGTGTTTCCACCCTGAAAGATGGTGTGTTATGGTCTGCAGCTCTTAATCTTACATCAATTAGGCTTAAAACCACACACTATAAGCTTGGTTTCTGTGGCATTCTTTGGCTTCTAGAATTGCAGAGGAAATCCTAGAAGGAAATTATCTACTATGATGTTGAGAAGCACAGATGGTTACAGCTTATTAATCTAACATTGAAGGAAGACCTTTCCAGGTGGCTGACAAATATTCTTTTTAATAATGAGCCTTAGGGGTGCCTGGGTGGCTCAGGTAGTTAAGAGTCTGAGTCTTGATTTCAGCTCAGGTCATGATCTCACAGTTCATATGTTTGAGCCCTTTGTGGAGTTCTGTGCTGATGGTATAGATCCTGCTTGGGATTTTCTCTCTCTCTTTCTCTCTCTCTGCCCCTCTCCTCTACTCTCTCTCTCTCTCAAAATGAATAAATAAACTTAAAAAATATAATGAACCTTAAAAAAATTAACAATTATTATTAGAAGCTATGTACTTTTCTGCCTTCTTAAAGAGGCACTTAAACATAATTTACTTTATTTTATTATTATTTTTGATAACTTAGGGCCATTATTATAGACTTCATTTATTGCTGGTATAATAACATGATACTCTCATTGGTTGAAGTATGTTTTCCCTTATAATAAAAATCATTTGGTTCTCCTGACAAAGATACTGCAAGAAAAGAAACTACAAACCAGTATTGATACAAACATTCTCAACAAAACATTTAAAAGGCAAATTAAACAGCAGCTTAAAAGAATTAGCCAATGACCCAGTAGGATTTATCCCTGGGGTGCAGGGTGGTTCAACATATGAAAGCTAATCAATGTGATAAATCATACAAACAGAACGAAGGATAAAATCACATGATTATCTCAAATGATGCAAAACAGGATTTGGCAAAATTCAATGTTTTTTCCTGATATAAGTGCTCAAGAAACTAGGAATGGGAGAAAAATTACCACAATATATTAATAACCTTAGCATAATATGATGTTAACATTATATTCAATGGTGAATAACTGAAAGCTTTTCCTCTGAGATCAGGAACAAGACAAAGATTACTATTCTCTCAATTTTTTTCAACATAGTATTGAAAACAGCCATTGCAGTTAGGTAAGAAAAAAAGAAAAAATGGCATCCAAATTGAAAAAGAAGAAGGAAAATTGTTTCCTTCACAGATGACATTTCTTACACATAGAAAACTCTAAAGATTCCACAAAGAAGCTGTTAGAACTAAGAAATGAATCAGCAGAATTGCAGGATACAAAATCGATGCTCAAAAATCAGTGGTATTTTTATACAAAAACAATAATTCAAAAATGAAATTAGGAAAACAGTTTAATTTATGATAGCATCAAAAAATTGGAACAAACTTAATCAAGGAAGCAAAATACTTGTATACTGAAAACTTTGAAACAATGCTGAAAGAAATGAAAGAAGACACAAAGAAGTGGAAAGACATCTCATGTTTATGGATTGGAAGAATTAATATTGTTGACATGTCTGTACTACCTAAAGCAATCTACAGTTCCAATGCAATTCCTATCAAAATACCAATGGAGTCTCTTGCAGAATAGAAAATTATCTGAAATTTTAAATCACAAAAGACTGGGAATATCCAAATAATCTTGAGAGAGAACAGAGCTGAAGGGCTCACATTTCTTGATTTTAAAACACATGACAAAATTACAGTAAACAAGAAAGTATGGGGGTGCCTGTGTGGCTCAGTTGGTTAATTTTCTGACTTTGGCTCAGGTCATGATCTCATGGTTTGTGACTTTGGGCCTGACATTGGGCTCTCTGCTGTCAGCACAGAGCCCTTTTCAGATCTTCTGGCCCTCTCTCTCTCTCTCTCTCTGCCCCTCCCCTTCTCGCACTCTCTCTGTCTCAAAAATAAATTAACATTAAAAACAAACAGTACATGAGGTAGGAAACCATAAAAATGCTATAGGAGAAAACAAGCAGCATCCTCTTTGACCTTGGGCTCAGCAACTTCTTACTTGACATGCCTCCAAAGGCAAGAGAAATAAAAGCAAAAATGAACTATGGGAACTCATCAAGATAAAAAGCTTCTGCATAACAAAGGAAACAATCAATAAAACTGAAAGGCAACTGATAGAATGGGAGAAGATATTTGCAAATGATGTATCAGATAATGGGTTAGTATCCAACATATATAAAGAACTTACCAAACCTAAAAAACAAATAATCCGGTGAAGAAATGGGCAGAAGACATGAATAGACACTTTTTTAAAGAAGACATCCAGATGGCCAACAGACACAGGAAAAGATGCTCAACATCACTCATCATCAGGGAAATACAGATCAAAACCACAGTGAGATACCACCTCACACCAGTCAGAGTGGCTAAAATTAACAATTCAGGAAACAACAGATGTTGGCAAGGATGTGGAGAAAGGGGAACCTTCTGCACTGCTGGTGGGAATGCAAACTGGTGCAGCTGCTCTAGAAAACAGTGTGGAGTTTCTTCAAAAAATTAAAAGAATTACCCTACAACCTAGCAATTATACTACTAGGAATTTATCCAAAGGGTACAGGAGTGCTGATTTGAAGAGGTACATGTACCCCAATGTTTATAGCAGTACTATTAACAATAGCCAAAGTATGGAAAGAGCCCAATGTCCATCAACTGATGAATGGATTAAGAAGATATGGCACACACCATGAAATACTACTCAGTGATGAAAAAGAATGAAATCTTGCCATTTGCAACAATGTGGATGGAACTGGGGGGTATTATGCTAAGTGAAATAAATCAGAGAAATACAGATATCACATGCTTTCACTCATATGTAGAATTTGAGAAACTTAACAGATGCTCATAGGGGAAGGGTAGGAAAATAAGATAAAAGCAGAGAGGGAAGTAAATCATAAGAGACTCTCAAATACAGAGAGAAAACTGAGGGTTGACAGGGGTGGAGGTAAGTTAAATGGATGATGGGCATTGAGGAGGGCACTTGTTGGGATGAGCACTGGGTGCTGTATGTAGGTGATGAATCACTGCAATCTACTCCTGAGGCCAAGACTACACTGTATATTAACTGACTTGAGAATCAATAAAAAAAAATAATAAAATAAAACCCAGTATGGTACAAGCATAAAGCCAATGGAAGTAGGATCTTGAAGTGATATTTGCACCTCTGCTCATTGCAGCATTATTTGCAGTAGCCAAGATGTAGAAGCAATTTAAATGGCCATCAGTGGATGGCTGAATAAAGAAAATATGGTGTGTATATATATATATACATATATATATATATATATTATGGAATATTATTCAGCTTTAAAAAAAGAAGGAAATTCTGGCATGTGCTCCAATACAGACATTATGAGGATATGATGCTGAGTAAAAGACACATACAGCACATAAAGACTCTACTTATATGAGTTGTCTAAAATAATCTAACTCTCGGAAACAAAGTAGAATAGTGATTGTCAGGGTCTGGCACAGGGGAAGTGAAGAATTGTTGCTCAGTGGAGTAGAATTTCAGTAATGCATGATGAAGTTCTGGAGAGCCATCAAACAGCAATGTGCATATATTGACAATCCTGTACTGTACGCTTAAAAATCATTGAGAATAAATTTATATAAACATAATTTTTTATGCCACAAAAAACATATTGACTGCTATATTTTTATAGATCTGCTAGCTTTTAAGGTATAGTTTCTGTTTCTTCTTGGTACTGTCCGTTCTTCTTACGTGTGGATGTTATAGGTGTATCTAATTTCAAATCCTCTGTGTTAAATAATAAATAATGTTGGGGGTGAACACCTGAATGTGACCCCATTTCTTGTACAGAAGTGTGAGCTCTGTGTATAACTGCTTGTGTCTCAAAGGTTTATTTCCCCTGCATTCATAAATATGCTTTTTAAAAACTGTACATAGTATTTTTTAAAATAGTATTTTTTAAAAAATATTACAGAGCGCCTGGGTGGCTCAGTCAGTTAAGCGACCGATATCGGCTCAGGTCCTGATCTCACAGTCCGTGGGTTCCAGCCCCACGTCGGGCTCTGTGCTGACAGCTCAGAGCCTGGAGCCTGCTTCAGAGTCTGTGTCTCCCTCTCTCTCTGTCCCTCCCCAACTCATGCTTTGTTTCTCTCTGTATCAATAATAAATGAACATAAAAAATGTTTTAAAAAATTACAAATATATTGGGAAAAAACTGCACAAACATGTATACAGTGAAAAGTAAGCACGTCTATTGCCCACCCCCAACACTTTCTCCTCAGAGCCAAACACTTTTGGACAATGTCATATTAGCTTCCAGGCACACATAACTTAAAAACACACAGAAATGGGAGAATACTATAAAACTATTCTGCACTTTACTTTTTTTTCACTAAACAATAGAGCTTGGAGATGTATTTATTAGTTCATATTTGAATTGATCTCATTATTTTTAATGTCCCATAATAGTAGATTTAGTAAACAAATGGAATTAGCTTAATTAGTTCTCGATTGATGGATAGTAAGGTTGTTTTCATATTTTTCTTAAAAAAATTTTTTTTAATGTATATTTATTCTTGAGAGAAAGACAAGCATGAACAAGGGAAGGGCAGAGAGAGACACACACACACAGAATTCGAAGCAGGCTCCAGGATCTGAGCTGTCAGCACAGAGCCTGATGCAGGACTTGAACCCACAAACTATGAGATCATGACCTGAGCCGAAGTCAGACGCTTAACCGACTGAGTCACCCAGGTGCCCCTGTTTTCATATTTTTCTATCACAAACTCTAAGAATGCTATTTAAAAACCCCAAATCTCATGTGTATACCCAGTGTGTCTAGCAGAAAGTAGAGATAGTGTGTAAACCTATGATAGATGTAAGGCAGATAAATTACAACCATTCAAACCTACCAGAGGAGCAAAAACCTTCTATGTACTAAGATATTTATGTGACATGGGGCACCACTGAATTTGATGCCAAGGTCGGCACAGAGGCTAATGGTGATATCTGTGACTCTGGTGGTTGACACAGGAACACAACAGCCGTTGGTACTATGTTTGTACACAACTGGGCATCTGAAAGCGTGAATTATAAAAATGAAGAGTTAAAGTACAGTTGCATGTATAAATTCAAATACAGGCACAAAAATGTCAGGGAAAGCTTTATTTGTAGGTTTGTGCAGGATAAATTAACATGTTCGAGAGATCTGCTGTGTTAAAATTCGGCATTTAGCATGTTTTTCTATGTATTGATTCTATTGTAACTTAAAAATATTTAAAAGAATGTAACTTTGACCATGAATTCTCATTTCTCACTTCTGAGATCGGCACTTATTGGATAACTCAAGGTTTGGCAAGGATGTGAGAAATCGGCACCGACTTGCATTGTTTTTGAGTACATACTCTTGTAGGAATTTTGGAGAGAAATTTGGCAGTTTTAATTAAAAAAATTTAAATATGCATATCCTTTGATTCATCAGCTACATATAAAAATATATTCCCCAGATACATATAAAAATATATATGTAAAATGACTTCAATTATAGCACTGTATGCACTCACAAAAATTAGCAACTCTTTAAGTGTCCAAAACTATAGGATTATTTAAATAATTTACCAGATGAATATGCTCTATATTAATATATAGTTGATTAAAAGACTGAATATATCTGTATGTATTGATTAGAAAGATCCCCAAGATATTCTATTAAATGAACAGAACAAGGTAGAGAATAGTTGTGTACAAAACCCTCTTCTTTGTGTGTGAGAGATAACAACACAAAAAGAGACATATTTGTATGTAATACTCATCTGTTTGAAAAATGTCACAGCAAAGTATTGATACTATTTCTTCTGGGGGTTCCTGGGTGGCTCAGTTGGTTGAGCGTCTGACTCTTGAGTTCAGCTCTGGTCATGACCCCAGAGTCGTGGGATCGAACCCCCTTGGGGCTCTGGGTGCTGAGTGGCTGGAGTCTGCCTGAGATGCTCTCTCTCTTTCTCTCCCTCTGCTCCTCACTGGCTTGTGTATGCACATCTCTCTCTCTCTCTCTGAAAAAAAAAATAGTTTACTTCTGGGAGGTGGGCTGGGTGATCTGAGGCAGATAGCAGACACACACTTCAAATTTTTCTTGTACCATTTAATGAATTTTCTTCCTAATCATAAATATGTTTTTCAAGATGTAAATTAAAATAAAATATTTACAGAGCACTACATTGTTTTTGTGAAATAAAATTTGGAAAACATTTCTCAAAGCGTTTGCGCCCTTAGAAGACGGTGGTAAAAATGCAGCTGGGAGCAGTAGCGCTTTCCACTTCCTTGCTTTCCAAATCAGAAGGTTTTGAAATAGGTGAATTTCACAAGATAAATTTTCAAAGATTTTTTTCCGATAAGATATCAACAAGAAAAATAAAGATAAAAAGAGCTAAATTCTGAAGGGCCTAAGGTGACTGGGAATTTAGGTACATTGTTAGAGCACTTACCGAAGATTTGGCTTTGGTGGGTGGAGGAGGGAATTTGCAGGAGTTTTTGTGACCCACTCTCACAGATGCACGTGTGACGCATTATATTTGTGTAGGCAGTAGATTTCTGACATATGGTGTCATACTTTCTCACGGATTTTAGCACCCATGTACAAATTGTGTATGTTTTTGTACTTGAGATGGGAAGGAAATCCCTGTGTTTTAATTATTGTTATTTTCTTAGCTTAAAAAGTTTATTTTATCTTATTTTTGCCCTTTGTGAAAAAGCATGAACAATACAGAAACCTCCAGAAAAATAGACAAGAAGTAAAATTTCCACTGTCCAAAGATAACTAACCTTAATATTCGGGTAGATTTTCCTTCCACATTTTTTTTTTGTTTGTTTGTTCACTCATTTAATTTGAGCTTTTATATGGATGTGATCATAGTGTCTATACAAGTTTATTTCCTGTTTAGACAGGCCAACAGAGGGCTCTTCAGGACCCTGCACTATAATAAAGATGCAAGGGGACCTGGATTATTATTATGATTAAACAGCAACAACTCACCAAAACAGCCATAAAACTCATCAGAAAAATACGGTAGCAGGTCATTGAAAGTAGGTTGGAGATTTGGACTGATGAGGGGTATGGATATAAAAATTAAGTTCAGGGACCAAAAGGGTTTTTGGTTTACACTGTGCGACAACTTTTCAAGCAGCAAGAAGGGAGACAGAGTATTTGTTTCCTTGTCGTCCATGTTCTCAGCTACAGCTCTTCCTGATCTGGCCAACCCACCCGAAGGAGGGAAAGAACATCCACTAAACCAGCTGTGGTGGAATCAAAGCAGGCATGTTCTGACTTCAGAGAGAACTCTGCTCATAGTTGATTAAACAAATAAGAGTTTAATTTTCTCACATGATATGACTTCTGGAGGCAAGCTGCCACTGGCTTTGATTCCATGAATGGATGATATCAGGGCTGCACTTGGTGATTCCTGTGCTTTATTCGCACAAGATGGCTGCACTTCGATACACAATGGCTGCTTCTGAGGTAGAAAGATGGGGAAGGGAAGCAGCGGACAAAAGTGTTTCCTTTTATCAGGAAATCAAAGGCTATCTCAGAATTCCCACCTCTGCTTATTTTTCACCGGCCAAAACTGTGCCAAATGGCCACCCTGAGCTGTTGAGGAGGCTGGGGAGGAAAGTATGTAGTTGGTCAGTTGGTTACTTCACGCAGAATAGGAGTTCTGTTACCATGGAAGACGTGGGGACCAGGTCTCCCTCTGTGCAGACAGACCCTTTTTCAGCCCTGGGGGACAAAGGTGATCCGCTTTAAGTTCCTTATTTCCAAGACGAATGCAGAAGGAATTTCCCCTTTGCCCCGAGGTAGACGCTGTAGAACATGGGTAGGAATGGGCCTACAGGCTTGCTGAGAGCCACTTCAGCAGCAAGCATGGAGACACGCCCACAGAGGAATGTATTCTCTTGCCAGCTGAGGGTCACCCAGAAGATGTAATCGAATTTCAAAAGAGGCCATCACTGTCCAGAGTTGTGGCCACTGCATGTCTTCCTTGGGCCCATGTGGGGCTCCTGTGATAAAGCCCATTCATAAGCTTGACCATTCAAGGAGACCATCCACCTCATCATGTGCAGTCATGCGAGAGGGCAATAGACATTTTCCCCTCCCAACATTAAAAAAATTTTTTTAATGTTTATTCATTTTTTGAGAGAGGAAGAGAGTTGCACAGAGCATGAACAGGGAAGGGGCAGAGAGAGAGGGAGACACAAAATCCAAAGCAGACTCCAGGCTCTAAACTGCAGGCACAGAGCCTGATGAGGGACTTGAACTCATAAACTGTGAGATCATGACCTGAGCCAAAGTTGGACACTTAACCGACTGAGCCACCCAGGCACCCCCAGTTTTTTTTTTTAATGTTTATTTATTTTTGAGAGAGAGTGAGCATGAGAGGGGCAGGGGTAGAGAGAGAGGGAGACAGAGAATCCCAAGTAGGCTTCATGCTGTCAGTGCAGAGCCCGATGTGGGGCTTGAACTTGTGAACCATGAGATCATGACCTGAGCTGAAACCAAGAGTCAGATGCTCAACTGACTGAGCCACTCAGGTGCCCCTCCCTCCATTTAAAAATGTTTAATTATTTATTTGAGAGAGAGAGAGAGAGAGAGAGAATGAATGAATTGGGGAAGGGGAGAGAGGGAGGAAGAGAACCCCAAGCAATCGGGGCTCTGTCAGCTTAGAGCCTGAGGCAGGGCTAGAATTCACCAATCGTGAAATCATGACCTGTGCTGAAATAGTCAGACGCTTAACAGACTGAGCCACCCAGGCACTGCACCTCGCCCTCCATTTTAGCCGAATACAAGAGGAGTAAGCTCTGGGGAAAGGAGAGGGTGAGAGAACGCAGAGTGTGCTCTTGTCTCCTGGGCTGTGCAAGCGGTGGAACACACTGAGCTGGGCTGGAGGACACACAGCTACGTGAACTGGACTGGATCTCACCAACCTGAAGGAAGCTGGACTGATCAGTGTGAGCACCTGCTGACAATGGAATCAGACATTGTAAGGGGGCTGCTATCCAGTAAGAAGGGAGGATTTGATGGTTTACAGTAAGAACAGCTGGATGGCTTGAATTGTGCTCCCCCCAAATATCTGTTGAAATCTTACTTCTCAGGACCCGTGAATGTGATCCTATTTGGAAACGGGATCTTTGCAGATGTAGTCAAGTTAAAATGAAGTCTTAATAGAATTAAGGTGGATCCTAATCCAATATGACTGGGATCTTTATAAGAAGAGGAGAAATTGGACACAGAGACACAGGAAGAATGCTATGTGAAGACAGAGGCAGAGATTGGAGGGATTTTGCCGCAAGCAAAGGAAAGCGGAGAACTGACAACCACCATCACAAGCTAGTAAGAGGTGAGGAAGGTCTCCATCCAGTTTCAGAGGCAGCATAGCCCTGCTGGCACCTTAATTTTGGACTTCAAGCCTCCAGAACTAGGAGAGAATTGTTGTTTCAAGCCACCCATTTTGTGGGACTTTGTGATAGCAGCCTTCAAAAGTGAAATAGCGGTCAATAAGACAGAAATTGTTTTATATGTATACCAGTATTAATGTGAGAAAGTTCATGAAGCCAGCAAGACACACTGGTATGGAATGGGACCTTTGTCACTACAATATTTTTAAAAACTACTTAATACCGTCTTCCTTACCTGGGCTAAATAGGAAACATTCTTCAGTTGCCTTGAAATTTTTCCTAAAGTGGAAACTTGTCAAATCTGTTCTTGCTTAGAGAATTCATGATGCTTTTGCAGTGGTTAGTAAGCATATATCATTAGGACCACACAACTTATTAAACAGAAGGCATTTATTGCTTCCCCCTTTTCATAGTATCTGAGGAAGGGTATCTCCAACTCTGTTTCTTCTGTATCTTCCTTCCTCTCGCTTGCTTCTCTGTATCCCTTTTTGCAAAAAGAGGAACGTTTTATTTTCACAGACTTAAAACCCTTGTATCCTTTTATTCTTATTGCAAAACTGTACATGAGGCAAAATGAAGAAGTTCCAACCGTTCTAGCTGCCCAGGGTGGGCTTATTCCAAGCCTCCTGGCTACCATGGCAACAAGATTTGGCCTTCAGCTCTGTCCTCTCCTAACTAGTAAATGCATTTGCATATCTGCATGGGTAGGGAGAGAGGTCTGTGAGAGGCTAATGTTTACAGAGGGTTTAGGGTATTCACGGAGTATCTGTGCTACATGCTTTATTTTATTTGGAGTTTCTTGGTTAACCTCTTTCAGTATTTTGCAACTTGCCTCCCACTTCTTACACAACTTAAAATTTTTTTCCTAAACATTTAAAATCATATTTTAACACAATAGAACTTGGCATTGTTAAGTTTACTATGATTTCCTCACATCTTCTTTTTTTGCTTTAAGGAATACTAAACCAAATTTTAGCAAATCTCATTTTGAGCTTCCTGACACATTCTAATTTTTTAAATGAAAGTGACATGACAATGACACCCCAAATTTTTGGTTAAAATAATTTTTTTTAATTTGGGCATTCGATTTGTTTAAAAGTAGAATACCATATAACTATGGCACACTAATTCTGTTGGGATATTTCTTCATGTTCTAAAGTCTATGTCATGGAAATATATTTGGCATTTTGAGAATGTTTGGGATACTTGTTACTATAGACACATTTTTAATTGGCCAGTATAAATACTTCTTGTTAAAACTTTTAATTCTTAAAAAATTCAAGTTAATATTTAACACATGAAACAAAGTAAGAAATAAACCCTTAATGCCAAAGTTCCACCATTAAGAAGTGCTTTTAAGTTTTCTGAACTTCATTTGAACCTTTATTTTCATTTAGGCGCCATTAAGGACTCTGAAAGGGGACTGACAGAAACATTGTTTGAAATTTGCCTCTGAAATGACTTCGGCCTTGGAATGCATATTCCAGGGTAGCATTAGCAAGCAATAAACTGGGGAGAGAATTAGGAGAGAGAATAATTTCTGGAGCTCCTGTTTATGTCTGGTGTTTCTTCTCTTCCGGCTGTATGAGTAACTGAGGTGTACAGATACCTTGGGGACAGGATGAGTGGTACGGTCCGTCACCGAGATGAAGAATACACCAGAAGGAAAATGTAAAGTTTCTGCCCCACTTGCTCTTCCCGTCTCTCATTTTCCTCTGGGCTATAAACTCTGCCACCCAAGTCATGAACCTGGGAATGACTTTCATACTTCCTTTTCTCCATCTCTACTCTTACCAAGTTTCCAAGTCTGATGTTTCCTCCCTTGTCTCTTCTCTATTTCTTGGAAGCCTTCACAAGGGTAATTACAACAGGTTCCTCACTGGCTTCCCACCTCCCCCCCCTCCCCCCCCCCCTCCGGCTTCTCTCCAATCCAAATTTTATGCTGATATTAGAGATATCTCTCACAACCACAAATATGACCATGTTACTTACATGGTTAAAAACCTTTAAAGGGTTCTCAATGCCTTTAGGATAAATCTTAATTCCTACAGCTGGTCCTTATCTTCTGACCAAGCCTTATCTTTCACTGTGGCCCCTTAAACTTTTACTCATATCCAGCGTCTCTACATCTGGAGTGGTCACTGGTGCAACTTTAAGGGGCGTGCTGTTCACAGAGAGTCTGTGTTACTGATGTTCTCTGTGCCTGAAATGTCTTTCCCTGCCTTGTTTTTCTTTTAAGATGCATTTTTCTTGGATTTCTACAAGTATTACCCTTCTCTGAAAACAGAGCTCTTTTTCCTCTTCATCCTCTCTCTGTACGTATTTCATATTTCTTTCATATTCCCTATAACTCTACAATATAATGTCCATGCTTTTTCTACCTCCTTCTCTTCTACACCCCCAGTAAGGAGTCAACTTTTTGAAAACAGAGTTTCTTTAATCTCTTTTTATATCCTGAGCACTAAACACTTTGCCTGGTATAGGGAAGTAGTTAATATTTGGAATAAGGGTACGAGCGAATGAATAAATGCAATGTGATTAACTTTGGGTTGTTATGGGCAACTCTGGGTTATCTCTTTGCATTTTTTCTAGGTGCATTTGGAGTGTATTTTCTTCTCTATTTGAGTTGGACCCATCCTAAGAGTACCTGTTCTTCCTGATTGTTTTCTAGTTGCTTTTCCTAAAACTTCTGTCTCTCACAGGATTTGGCTTTCACCTGGAGCAAGAATCTGCCTCCACACACTATCACACTATTCTTTTGGATCATATTTTCCTTCCTTTGTGGGGACAACCAAAGGCTTACCATGGCCACACTGCAATTGGCAGCTGTCAGAATCAAAGCTCATTAATAAAAAAATGATAATGCTTCAAAGTACATTACATGACTTCTTCCAAGTCCTTTGTGAACATTATCTTATTAATCATCACAATAGCTCAGGGGAAGATAAACATTGTTGGTTATCTTACCTAGATCATATTTTGAAGGAACTTTTTTCAGTGTTATTGTTTGATTATGCTATGAAATCTCGATAGTAATTTTCATATTGGCTATTTGGATATCATTTGATATGCTGATGTAAAAATTTCCCTGGATCAGTAACCTGGTTTTTATTTTTATTTTAGATGTTTCACCCAGACTCTTGTCAAATTCTTTCCAGGGAGCTGAGCAAAGAATAACAAGCAAAAGACTCAGATATTTCTGCTCAAGGACAGGGATTTTCGGGATAGTGTGAGACTCATTAAGCCATCCGTGGTTCATGCTCTAGAAATCGAAAGATGAATTAGTGGCACACATAGTAGGTGCTCAAGTGGTTGCTGAATGACTAAATGATGTACTCATTTATAATCTGGATATTTAGATGAAATGTTTATGTAGGAAATTAGTGTCCCTGTCAGGAATTCCACTACTAACTGGTGTCAAATAGCTAAAAGAGTATTCTTTTAGGGAAGGAATTTTACTTAGAGAGCTTATTTTTTAAAAATTTACTCAATAATTCTTTCCCCATCTCACCTCTAGTATCCTGTATTTCCTCTTCTCATAACACTTTTCACACACTTTATAATATATTTGTTTACAACTTTCAGTTCCCTTCTATGGCAAGGACCATATCTCCCTGAGTACTGAACATATATGGTCAGTTGAATTGACTGTTGAATTGAAAAAAGTTAACTAGAGAAATCCCTCTTGAAGGGAGGATAGGTTGAATTTCAAAGTTCTAGGAACAGAGTGTCTAATAGTTGGGCACTATATTCCGATTGGGCATCAGTTATTCTCAGTGTGAAGAGTTTGAAATCTTCTGATAATCTGACAAATTGCAGTCACTGAAAGATTTTTTTTCCTTTAAGAAACGAGCAATGTCACAGAGATACCGGCACTTTCTACTTTCTAAGATGGAGTCTTATTTTGTACAGGTGTCTGGGGTGGAATGGCCATCAGTGCAAATATACCTCTGTTGTCTTTGGGGCTGGGAAAGTGGGTTGGGGTGAGACTTCATGAGATTTACCTCAAATTTCTTTCTAGTTCAGGCAAACATTTCTGACTTCATAGATCCTGTCAGCTGGGCCCACCCCATCAACAGAGACTTAAAACACCAGCCTAACATCAGGCTACCATGGTAATCAAAGATCTGCCTTTTCTCCACACAACAGTTTTGTGGCAATGGGGTGGGGAGATGAGGGGAAAGGTGGAACATTTCTCTTGTCTTGTAGTTCTGTAGTTTATTTAATTATTTGTTAGTAATATCTCCACCCAACATGGGGCTTGAGCTCATGAACCTGGTATCAAGAGACACATGGTCCTCTGAGCCAGCCAGGCATCCCCTTCTTAATGGTTCTCTAGGCAGTGCTGGCACCCGGGACAAAGATGGATGCTTTCTGAAAACCCCCTCAGTTTGAATATGCTCTGGAAAACTTTCTCCAACCCCCAGAGAATTGTGACCTATCATTGAGAAATGCCTGAATAGAAAATGCAGGTTTCTATATACCACTTACTGAGATTGGGAGATAAAACATCTTTATATCTTTCTAAAATCTTGTTCATTCTTGCCTTTTTGTCCTTCGGTAAGAAAGTTGGTGCTGTCATCCCACAGAGAAGGCATAGCAAAGAAGATTAAAAGTGTTTTTAGACACTGATGAATAATGTGTACCCTCCACAGCTCTGTGCTGTAGAAGAAAGAATCTTAGTCAATGGCTTCCCAGAAAAATGATACTTTAAAAGCAAAATTTGGGCCGCCTGGGTGGCTCAGTCCATTAAGCGGCTGACTTTAGCTCAGGTCATGATTTCAGTTCATGAGTTCGAGCCCCGTGTTGGGCTCTGTGCTGACAGCTCGGAGCCTGGAGCCTGCTTTGGATTGTGTCCCACTCTCTCTCTCTCTGACCCTCCCCCACTCACACTCTGTGTCTCTCTCTAAAAAATAAATAAACATTAAAAAAATTTTTAATAAAATAAAAATAAAAGCAAAATTCAAATTATTTTTAAAAATATTCCTAGGGCGCCTAGGTGGCTCAGTCGGATGAGCATCTGACTCTTGATCTGAGCTCAGGTCATGATCCCAGGGTTGTGGGATGAAGTCCCACATCACACTCCATGCTCTCAGCATGGAGCCTGCTTTAAGCCTGCTCTCTCTCTCTCTCACTCTCTTTCTCTCTCCCTCTGTCCTTTTCCCACTCATGCTCTTTCTCCCTAAAATTAAAAAAAAATTCTTCATAAACCCATATTCATCAGTTTCAGCTCTAAAGTTTGCACGTAGTAGAGCTCATACCAGAAATTATGTCATTCTTTTAACAAAGCTCCATTGTTTTGATGAAGCGTCAGTGCCTCAGTTGTCCATGTTTTGCACAGCAATTTCAAAGTGGGCATTCAAGTGTGAGCATGATCGTGATCTTGAGCAGCCTCCTAAATCCCCAAGTCTGAAACTTCTCTCAGAAAGCTTGCTGTAGCTTTTGGGAGTTACAGAACCCTTCATGTAACCTGATAGTCCACAGACTTTTTTCTAAAAGAGTGGAACCCTATTTTGAAGGTAAACCTCGGAGCTGGGTTACGGTTTGGGTAGAGGACCCCAAAAAGTTGACAATAAGCAAGTAGGGCAGCCAGCCCCCAACTTCTTTTCAAGCATGTTGGCTCCTCTGGAGCTTGGTCCTGAGCTTTGTCGTCTGGTGATCAGGAACTCAAATGTTTTCTAGAACTCTTGAATTTCTTCCTTGCAAACCAAGCAGTCACAGTTTGAAAGCGACTACAGCAAAGTTCTAGCTAGAGCTTTGCAATTAGAAGACTGAGCAGAATTTCCAAACTGTTTACTTTTTGGTTCCTTCTAAAAGTTACAAATACCCTCTAATCTAGAGGAATAATTGGACAATGACGCTTGGAAGATTGATATTGGCAAGCTTGAGGTTGTAATATCCATGACTTTTTTTGGAGAAAGAAAGCTTATACCTGGATGGCCATTTTGTTCCAGTCTTCAAGATAAACAAGATAAATTTAATTTGATCTATAGGAGTCAATCCTTAACATTTTGAGTTGCCAAATAAGTTGCAAAGTGGAGGCAGGGGGAATTGATGTGGGTTAATTTTTTTCCCCAAGCATCAACTCTAAGACCCAACTGAAGGACAAACAAACTTGTTTCTTTCATGTCTTGGATTGCTCCTCCCTGCCGCTCCTGCCGTTCTCCTCTCCCACACTGATAATTCCAGCTCTGATATAGATAGAGCAGTTATGTACCTTCTTAGAGTTCAAGTTTCTATTCTGTAACATAAATAGACATTGCCTAAAATGATCAATATGGCCTCTTTAGTTGCTAACAATTGATAATTATGTGGGGTCTGGACCCCCATGACCACACAGCCATGTCAGCAGTGCCCTCCACAAGTCCATGGGCCTCCTTTCTCGACTCCCATGTACCTGACCGTGGGGTTGTGCAATACAGTGGTCCCATGTGGGGTGGTTTGAAAGGTGTGACCAAGTTTCACCTCAGCCTGAAAATATCCTTTCTTTCCAGATGCTTTGAAATGTTGCCACTGGAGACCCGAGCTTAAATATTATTCTCTCCAGTATGATTCTTGGACAGATAACACATTAAATCATTAACAAGTTATGTGAATTGTTTTTATTTCCTCCATCACAGGAAGACCCTAGAGAAGTTGGAGAACTCTGAGTAGATGGTATGGGGAGTGGGGGAGATTCCTTTTACCTCTTATGTTCCATGGCCAGGTCTAAGAATTAGGCTGACATAAAACAGATTAACAGGCAAAGCCATATAAATTTTACTTAACATTTTTGTGTACACATAAGAGTCTTTTTGAAAGGAAATGAAGACCCAAAGAAGCCGTTAGGCCCTGAAGCTTATATATCTTTTTAAACAAAGAATGATAAACTGTGGGGATGTGACAAGACAAAGGGGCTTGGGCTCAGGTCAATAGATCGTGGGATCGAGACTAGGAAATATACAGGGGACATTAATGGGTGATGGGGGTTATTTTAGCAGGTTTGTTTGTACAAGGCCTCATTGGCACAGACCCACTGTCTTCAGTGATAAGAATGTTCTTCTCTTCCTGGCACGGGAAGGGCACCTTTCTCATGGGAAATCTTCTTACCTGCTTTTAGGTAGAAAGGGAAAGTTCAGAGAGCCCTGCCCTCATTTGCTGTTTCTCAGGGACCTTCAGCTCAAAAGAATCAGTATGTCAGAGTGGCATTTTGTAGTGGCACATTCTGAACCCCTTCCCTGGAGAGATGGTAATGGTGAGGAAGAAGGGAGATCAGTGAAGGTTTTTGAGCCAGAGCGAACTAAATTCAAATCTTGGATCCACTGAGAAGTTGTGTGACCATGGGTAACTTATTCATTAATTAGGGTATTGTGAGCCTCAGTTTCCAAATCTGTAAGATTGTGGTGTCTGCCCTCGGAGAACTGTTGTGCAGACTCACCTGTATGAGTGAGTGAGCACCTGGTATACAGTTGGCACTCACTACATAGGAGGATTACCTATTACTTCACGGTTTTCCCTGAAGCGAGATCTGCTTTTAGACATTTCGCTCATCCAGTTGAAAACAGGACTCAAAAAAAAGTCTTGATTTTCAAGGGAAGAACAGACACACCTTCCCACTTGTGGAACAACTCTTTTATTTCATGATCCTCTGTGCCTGTGGCACGGTCAGACCAGGACGCCAAGAAGTATGGGTTCTCTCGTTTTCCTCCGCCTCCTCAGGTCTCTTCAAGTTGTTTGCCACATGTTTCGAAATGTGAAAATGGGATGGTGCTCTCTAAACAGTAAAATCATTATGTTAAAATCTCATTTTATTTTCCTACATTTGAATATCAACTATAATGCTGGAGATATTCTTTGTTTTTTTTCAGACAGCGGGTTTTTTCTCTCTCTCTCTCTTTTATCTGTCTTCCAATATTTTTTGATTGCTTTCACTATTTGTTTTGTGGAAATAAGAGTCTATTGTTCTATCAGAAAAAAAAAAAACCACACTGCGGTAATCATTTAGAATGAGAAGGAAGGAAAGTACTTGGAAAAAAAATAATTCCTTTCCCATATTCCTCTTCAGTTGTATATCTTGGAACTAGTTTTCCATTATAAGAACTTTCTCTCTTGTTTATGAAAAAAAAATCTCTAAGAAGACAAAACCCGTAGGATTTGTCCATTTTCCTAACTAATTTTCAGACACAATGCAAAACTTCCATTAAGAACCTCTGCTCTTTGTCCAGTCCAGTTTAAAAATATTTCTTTAGAGATTAGAAAAGATTTCAAAAACATGTTAAAGGACTCTTCTTAAAAAGTTGACTCCCCTTGGGAACTTGGAAATCAGATTTCTAAACCGTTCTTTGGAGCCGCCTCTGAAATTTAATCTTGAATAGCGTTAGATTATCTTCCTCGCAGTGGTTGCCTTGATCTTGCTTTCAGACAGCACGAGTAGGGAGATGGGAGGTGACCAAATGGTGTACCCCATTTGGAGGTTTTATGTATTTATTTTTTTTTAATCTCAGTTCACCCTCCAGATTGTACAAGTAGATTCCTTTTATGGAGATTGGTTCCTTTTCTCTATGTAGAAATATTTGGGCCAAGGCACATTTGTTAACAATTTTTCTTTGGCTATCTTAGGGGTGTTAGCGTTTTCCCTTGGCAAATAGATTGTAAATTCCGTGAAGCGGGGGACGCCGTGGAACACTGGACTTCCCTATGGTGCTCAGCTCCGTGCATTGTAGCTGGCCCATAAATACTGTACTTATCCATTTATTGGTTGATTATCTGTTTGTCAATCGGTAATTCAGTAGAAAATTAGAAAGAGGCTTGAGGCTCTCTCTTTATGTTCAATTCTGCTAACAGGAAAGAATTTCGAAAGCAAAATACCCACTTCTCTGGCCCCGCGACACACCCCTTCTCTCCTGATTAGGTATGAGCTGTAAAAACCAAACCACGGCGGCAGCCCTCGGTTCAGCCTTATGCTTTGAATGATGGAGAGATGAAGCAGGTTCTCAGAATTTTCTGGATTTGAGCTGCCAGGTGTAATATCGTTACACCCTCAAATGGTGAGGCAGACAAACACAGCCTGTGGATGATTTACAGGGATACTGCCTTCTCTCTGAAGAGATAATGAAGATCTGGCTGCACTTCTATCTCACTGTTTTGTCGAACTCTTTAAGGAGCGCTGTGACCACACAGACTTATCAGTGTTAGTTTGTAGGCGAGCATTAGCCTTCATCTGCTCCACATCTGCCATTTTGTTCCAGAGAGGCTCAGAGAGTGCAAATGCTTACTGAGACCGAACATCAGCCAGAGGCATAGTCAGGATGAGAGTCTTTATCAGTTTCCCTTCTACCTTGCTTCCCCACCTCTCTTTGATAAATAAAGGGATTACCCCAGATTCAGAGACAAGCTTAATCTTTTTCTTTTCTGACTTACCTTGCTTACTAATAAAGTGGAGCTATCATGGTAATGAAAATGTTTGTCATTTCCATCTGTAACTCATGGAATTTAATGGTGAGAGTTAGATCAAAATGTAAGGTACTGGGTGCGCCTGGGTGGGTCAGTTGGTTAAAGTGTCCGACTTTGGCTCAGGTCTTGATCTCACGGTTTGTGGATTCAATCCCTGCATCAGGCTCTGTGCTGACAGCTCAGAGCTTGGAGTCTGCTTCTGATTCTGTGTCTCGCTCTCTCACTGCCCCTCCCCTGCTTGCACTCTGTCTCTTTCTCTCTCAGAACTAAACCATAAACAATTTTTTTTTTAATGTGAGGCACTGTAAACTACTAAGCAGAAATTTATCACATAAGGAATATTTTTGAAGTTAAATTTTTAAAAAAAAGGACAATTGTGGAGAAAGGCCAAAGAGTAAATAAATATCTACCATTGTTTTTCCAGTCACATCCTGCTAATACATTTAAATTTGTATAACAATGAATGGCTGATTTTTAGAAGAAGCATCAAAAGTAGTCAGGTGGTTAAGCGTCTGACTGTTGGTTTCAACTCAGGTTGTGATCTTACCGTGTGTGAGTTTGAGCCCAGAGTTGGTCTCTGTCCTGACAGAGCAAGGCATTCTCTCTCGCTTTCTCTCTCTCTGCCCCTCCTGTGTGCATTTTTTCTCTCTCTTCCTCTCTCTCTAAATAAATAAATAAATAAATGGATAAACTTACAAAAAAAAAGGAGCTCTGATGGAACCAAATAGCACAGGCCTGTTATTGTTCCCATCACCACAGTTTGAAAGGTGTGGCGGGAGAAAGCCAACAGAGAATCTCAGATGAAACACAATATTGATATTTGGCATGCTCAGCTGAATTTCCACCCAAAGATACCAAATCCCTTTACCCACACTAATTATGCCTCCTCACTAGGCCAGCCCGTGGCATGGCCGGGAAGTTGGCAGAGGTTGACTTTGGCTCGTTCTCCTGCTGTCTGGACCCCCCCTTTTTTTTTTATTGTGCTGCTCTCACTGTTCCTTACAGGTGGTTCCTTAAAAGGCTTAAAACCACCTGCAATAGTACACTTGCCATCGATCATTAAGAAGATAGATTTCTAGGCTTCGGCTGATCTACTGAATCAGAGAATCTGTGAGTGGAGTCCGGGAATCTGCATTTTTGACCACATCCCCCAAACCACCCCCAGGATCAGAACTGAACTCCGAAAACCACTGAGCTAATAATCTCTCCAGACCCCCGGAGGTTTCTGTGGCCCTGCTGACAAACCTTCTGAACTGTAGGTGACATGTGTGACTGACTGTGTTCACCAATAATATCGTGAACGCATTTCTTTGTTTTAGGACAGAGGAAAAACCATCTCTTTGTGGAATATTGGGCACATGGAGCTGAGTGAGGGAAGTGGTTTTTAAAATCTTTAAATCTTTAAAAATTTTGTTTTTAATATTTAATTTTTTATTTTTATCTTGCACAGAGATTTTTGTTGCTAAGGAGGCTGGGTTAGTAGAATAGGCTTGATGTTAGAAATCAGAGAGTCTTGGGTTTAAATCCTGACTCTATCACTGATTAACTTGGTGATCTAACCAATTAACTTAACTGGTCTTAGCTTCACTTTCCTAAATTATAGAATGGAGATGATAATTATAGATATATTCTATATATGTAAGATACTACTCTAAGAAGGTACTATTCTAGGAAGTAAAGGAAAGGAGTGCCTGGGGTGACTCAGATGGTTGAGTGTCTGACTTTGGCTCAAGTAATGATCTCATGCTTCATGAGTTTGAGCTCCACATTGGGCTCTCTGCTGTCAGCCGAGTCCACTTGTAAGTACATGAAATGACTGTGTTTAGAGGCTTGCCTAGGATACATTCGATGCCTCAAACATATTCTATGCATACATATATTCTATGCCTCATATTAATTGGTTGTGGTGGGAGGTAAAGTGATGAATAAAGACACAACTACTAGGGGAAGTTCCAGGGGAAGAGGAGACAGGTAAAGATGTGGATGAGATCAGAGAGGTAAGAGAGGGGCAGAGCTTAAGTGAAATCAACAGGAAAGACACATAAATTGTTTCTATACGATGTAAGTATTACAACAACATTGATTCATTTGACAAGTATTGAGTTTTTACTACATGGATCTACATGGATCTTCCAAGTTAGGCATAGGCAGCGTAGTTAGGCATAAATAGGACAAAGAAGCTTCCCCCTTGGGTCTATGTGGGGGCATATAGGAATATATAGTGCCCAAATAATTAAATGGATGACATCAAATATTAAGAAGTGCTATGAGTGAAGAAAAGCGAGATTATGTTAGAGAGGTATATTGGTTTTGTAGGGTTGTTATAACAGATTACCATAAACTGGTAGGCTTAAAAACAACACGAATTAATTCCCTCACAGTTTTAGGGGCCAGAAATCGAAAATCAAGGTATTGGGAGGGTTGGTTCGTTTGGGAGTTTCTGAGGGAAAATTCGATACATGCTTTTCCTCTGGCTTCTGCTGTTGCTGGCAATCCTTGCATCCCTTGGCTTGTAGGAGCATCACTACCATTTCTGCCTCCATTTGCCTGTTGTCTTTTTCTCTCCGTGTCTGTGTGTCTTCTCCTCTTATCAGTACACCTGCCATTAGATGTAGGGACCACTCTAAATCTAAGATGATCTCATCTCAGGATCCTTAATTACCTTTGCAAACACTTTTTTTCTGAAATAAGGTCAACTTCACAGACTTGGTACCATGACTCACTTCACTGCAAGAGGGAGTGTGGCTGGATAATAAAGGGAGTCTCCTTTAGGAAGGATGCTTGGAGAAAGCCTTTCTGAGGAGGAGATACTGCGCTGAGACTTGGACCATGGGAAGGGATCAGCCATTCAGAGTTCTAGTCAGAGGGAATAACATGTGTGAAGGTCCTGTAGTAGAAATGAACGTGGCAGGCTCAAGGACAGGAAGGAAGGCCAGTGTGGAGGGAGCAATCAGAGGGAAGGGGAGACAAGGAAAGATGTGGGATGAGATCAGAGAGGTAAGAGAGGGGCAGATCATCTAGGGTCTTATAGTCAATAATTTTGTGCTTGGTTTTATTATTGTTGCACTAGAAAGGCACAAGAGAGGCTTTCTTGGAGAGATACAGTAGACAGACATCCAATTCTGGTGCTCAGGGGAAAGATCTAGACCAGATATGTGTTTGCTGTCATCCAAATGTAGATGCTATTTTCTGTAATGGGACAGAATGTGGTCACCTAAGGCAAGAATGGCAAAAAGGAGAGACAGAGTTTTGGGTCACTTCAGTATTTACTGTCCAGGAAGAAGATTGAGGAAAAGAGAGGAGGAAAGAGTGGGCTGTGGATGAGAGGTAAACCAGAATCCTGTGGTGGTACAGAGGCCAACAGAAGACAAGTTCTGAGAGAGGAATTGGTCAACTGTGTTGGATACTGGAGAGAGGGGAGTCAAATGATGATACAACACCAACCTGGCAAAATGCACATTAGTGATGTTTTGCAAAAAGTGGCTTTAGTGGAGTGATGGAGTTGAAAGTCCAACTGAAGTGTGTGAAGAGAAAAGTGGGACATGGGGGGATGGAGACAGTAAGTTTAGGTAAAATCTCTTTAAAGAATAGGAATATTTGACAGATTCTCTCTTTTTTTTGAAAATTTTATTTATTTATTTTGAGAGAGAGAGAGAGATAAGAAGATAGAGAGAGAGGGAGAGAGAGAGAGAGAGTGAGAGCATGTGCACACATGTGTGAGCCAGGGACGGGCAGAGAGAAAGGGAGACAGAGAATCCCAAGCAGACTCCACACTCAGCTCTGAGTCTGACATGGCGCTCGAACTCACGAACCTGAACCGAAATCAAGAGTCAGACTCTTAACCAACTGAACCATCCAGGTGCCCCTCAAGATTTTTTATTATAAACAAGTAAACATAATTTCCTATCCAAACCAAGACAGTGTTGAGACTGAAGTGCAGTGGGGTGGGGAGGGCATGTTAAGAAATAATAAAATTACAGAATTTAAAAAATCATATTGTCAAAACATAATTTATATGCTACATAATTTATTCTTTCAGGTATACAGTTTGATGAATGAAATTAGACAAGTTTTGAAATAATTATTTGGTAGCAAATTGGCTTTAACAAACCTGGTGGATTTGTAAAAGTTTCTTTCAAAAGCCATTTAAAAAAAACTCTCTAAAAATAAATATGTGTAACAAAAAAATTTATCCTCACTATATTGATTTTCTGAACAATAAAAACAACATAAGCGAAATAATTATTCTTTGGTATATGTTCACAAAATTGGAAGGAGTCCTTCATGATATTTCTTTCTATTGTTTTTGTAAAGAATGTGCTTTTTCCAATGTGTTCTTGTTATTTGGAGTTCTTTCATAAAACTGCCTGCAGTCTTCTTTGGTGCTGAATTTTAGGATTTAAAATTTGAAATTGTGACACCTTATTTACTCTTATTTCTAAAACAGAATATTTAAAATGAAGACTATCCTCTCTTCTAGCGCTGGGTTATCTGATAAACTCAGAACAAATCCTGTTAATTGAGGACATCCTCAATTCTCATTTATTCTTTTTGGCAAGAGATAATAGACTGTTTAAATATTTGAGGTTATTTTTTTTAACACTTATTGTCTTTTTTCTTCCACTCAAATTATCTTTCTTCTCAACTATTTTTGTAAGACAAAGCCCTCTAAATACACTCATTTCCATTGATACTTATTTTCATCATTATACAAATGTTGATGCTATAAAATTAGTCTTTCTCAATTTCTTTTTACTTCTGTATAAAACATGAATTTTTTTAATAACAAAAAGGTTCTATCAAAATATCTTCCCCACAAGTGAAGGAATTCTAAAATGCAATTATGGAATCTTACAATCAAATATTGGAGGAAGAGTGAGCTCTATCACTGAATATATTTCATTCCTGTTTGCTCTTGTAAGGGTCAGTTTCAGCGCCTTCGTATCTGTAAACTTTAGTTTCAAACGCTGCAATTTGTGAAAGCTCAAAATTTGAAGGTTTTTTAAAATATAATTTATTGTCAAGTTGCTTTCCATACAACACCCAGTGCTCATCCCAATAAGTGCCCTCCTCCTTGCCCATCACCCATTTTCCTCTCTCCCCCAACCCCCGTCAACCCTCAGTTTGTTTTCAGTATTTAAGAGTCTCTTATGGTTTGCCTCCCTCTCTCTCTATAACTGCCCCCCCCACACTACCTGTTAAGTTTCTCAAGATCCACATATGAGTGAGAATATAGGGTATCTGTTGTTCTCTGACTGACTTACTTCACTTATACCTTCCAGTTCCATACATGTTGCTGCAAATGGCAGTATTTCATTCTTTCTCATTGCCAAGCAGTACTCCATTGTGCATATGAACCACATCTTCTTGATCCATTTGTCAGTTGATGGACATTTAGGCTCCTTCCATGATTTGGCTATTGTTCAAAGTGCTGCTATGAACATTGGGGGTACATGTGCCCCTATGCATCAGCATTTCCGTATCTCTTGTGTAAATCCCTAGCAGGGCTATTGCTGGGTCATAGGGGAATTCTATTGTTAATTTTTTGAGGAACCTCCATCCTGTTTTCCAGAGCAGCTGCACCAGTTTACATTCCCACCAACAGTGTAGGAGGGTGCCCATTTCTCCACATCCTCGCCAGCATCTATAGTCTCTTGATTTGTTCATTTTAGCCACTCTGACTGTGGTTTTGATTTGTATTTCCCTGATAATGAGTGACTTTGGGCATCATTTCATGTGTCTGTTGGCCATCTGGATGTCTTCTTTCGAACAGTGTCTATTTCATGTTTGAAGGTTTTTTTTTTTTTTTTAAATGCTCCGTGTATTGACTGCTTTGATTAAAGACTTCCAGCTGATGCTAAACAAAAAACAGTCCAAATTCTGAAGACTTTTGCAGGAAGACACATCTGGGGAATCTAGGTGGCTTAGTCTGTTAAGTGTCCAACTCTTGATGTTGGCTCACATCATGATCTCATGGTTCATGGGATTGAGCCCCACATTGGACTCTGTCCTGACCGCATGGAACCTGCTTGGGATTCTCTGACACTCTCTCTCTGCCCCTCCCTACTGATGCTCTCTGTGAAATAAACATTAAAAAAAAAAGACACTTACAAACTCCAGTTGTTGTCAGGCATTAAAGTGACGAATAATTTACTGCTCTGCTGAAATAATTTTTCTATTCGATATTTAGTAGTCCAGTTACTTTGTGTGAATATAAAAATAATATTTCTATTCTGATCAGCATATTACCACAAGCTTTTGCATGAAGTTTTGAATGGTGGGAACACCAGACCAATTCCTCGAACATATCTGCTCCAAAGTTCCTTCATTTAGTAGAAATACTGTGTTGAATCATGACATTGTGCTCCACCTCATTTGTTTTTGTATTAGAAACACACACGCAGAATTTTTAACTTCTGGGTTGAACTTTGGTGGATTTATTTTTGTCATTATTATTATTATTTTGAAGTTCAATGGATTTATAATAGTGTGCACAATGATGTGAAATATTTCAGCATTTTCAGAAGGAACCTCTAAACACTTTATTACATTCCATGAAATAAATGAAATAACCAAACGATTATTGGAATTAATTGATTTTTTAATTTGGAAAATCAAATATTAGTGATATAAAATAGGCATCATTTTAATGTTTGCAAAATTCTTCTGTTAATGAAATCAACATGTCAATAGCCATGACCTCACGTTTCACACACGTAAAAGAAAACCTGGAATAAAAATGGAGAAATTTAATTTATGATAAGAGTCATTTGATCTAAATGAAAAGTCATGCCTCATAGAATGATATGCACATACATATTCTGTAGTTGGACATGGGAAATTACCATCTCTGGGCATAGTCCTTTTAAGCTCATTATTAAGTTTTGCAATAGATGTTGATGTTTTTTTCAACACACACGTGTCTTCTGGTTTTGGCCCCCATGGTGGAAATTGATGTCAACAGACATTTTGTGCAGTTAACATCCTGTGTTAATGTTCACAAACGTGCTTCGCCAGCTATCTTCTGAGGAATGGAAATCCCGAACTTAATTTGGAACATGCATTTTTATTTTGTGAGTTAATTGCTACCAAAAGAATTCACTGAAAAATAGAGAAGCTTTACCAAACAATAAACAAGCAAGTAAGTAAATAAATAATTTAAAAATGCTTTATATGCTTTAAGGTAGGACTGTGCAGGCTGCATTCCATTGCACGTTTCTCTTATATCTAACTTAGGATTTCTTGCAATCCTCACAGACACTGCCATTTGGGGACCTGGCAAGCTTGTGCTTCTTGTAGTTCATGGCATGGACAACAGATGAACTGGCTGGCGCATCAGGCTGGCAAGGCGGCAGCCTGTCCTGGGTCCGGAAAGAATTCATTATCCCCATCTGCTCCTGTCTGAGCATCTTTGTTTTACCAGCCAGCAGGTGGCCTTGCCCCTGAAGCAAGGTGGTAGTTACATTGTATCCCAAAAGGGTCAGGGCAAAGGGGTGGCTTCCACCGCTGTCTTTGAGGTTTAACCAAGTGCTACAGTGAAATTGCTGCCTTGTGCATGTTGTTCACATACTAGGGCTGCAACCAAGGCAGATATTTAAAATACAAAGCAAGGGCTCTATCACACTCCTTCCAATGTATTTTGAAGCAACTGTTAGTAATATTGCCTCGATTTAAAAAATGAAAATGTCTGGAACAAATGGTAAACCAGACAGTGTACCAGGACAGCAGGTGAGAAATCGATGTGTCCTGGGGGAAGCTGGTACAAATGTCACTGTGTTTATCATAAAGAGCAGAGAAGTGAGGCTGTAGCTGTAGGGAGATATGAGGTCAAAAGAGTGTGTTTGTTGCTTGTTTTTAAGATGGAAGAGACTAAGAAATGCCTTCAGTGTTACTGGGTTTGGTGTAAAAGGCTTATAATGCAGACTAAAACCTTCAGAAAGAAAGTTTCTTTTTGGTCAAGAGACTATCCTTGGAGTAGTTTTGACCAGAATAGTATTGAGGAAGGTTTGGAGCAGAGAAAGGAAAGAATACAAAAAAAAAAAAAAAGGTGAAAAAAAGCAGCAGCTAGACAGAGGTCAGAAGAGCACAAGGTCATGAAGCCAAAAGAGGAATTTTGAATGTGAAGGAATGACCCATAGAATCAAGTGCAACAGAAGCCCTGGAATGTTAGATGTGATCACTGAGAGGTCACCTGGCAACTTCCATGGCAGTGTGGTGGGGGTGAGAGCAGCAGTGGCGGAGGTCACTGAGGCTGGCCACACCCTTCCCTGCAGTGGGCAGGGCCCTATCTAACAGGTAGTGCAGGCTGCAAGCTTTCCATCAGAACGGGCGTACATTCCCCGATGGTGCCATTGGTCTGTGTTTCTGTGGAGGGAAGGAATTGAGTAGAACTGGACAGGTTCGAGAAAAAGGACGGGAGATGTTCACTGAGAACCTCATCTGGATCTTGTCAACCAGGAAGGATGACAAGGGCAGATGAGGAGGGGCTGTTTTTGAACTTGAACAAATTACAATCTGCAATTATAAGTTTAGCTGTTTACTTATTTATTGTCCCTGTCACCAATTAAAGAAAAAATATCCATGAGGACAGGCACTATTTCTTCGTTTTCTTTTCTTTTTTTAAATGTTATTTTAGAGGTAGAAAGCTTGAGCAGGGTAGAAAGCAGAGGGAGTGAGAGAGAGAAAATCCATGCTGAGTGTGGAGCCTGATGCAGGGCTCGATCCCAGGACCCTGGGATCATAACCTGAATGATCAAGAATCAGATGCTCAACCAACTTTGCCACCCAGGAGCCCCAGGACAGGTACTATTTCTGTTTTATTTAATCCTGTATACCTGATGCCTAGTGCACATGCTAAATGCTCAATCTTTGCCAGTGAATCCAAGAAATAGAAAGGTCTGTCATTTTCTGAGGCTGTAGGAGACTTCCAAATATTGGATTAGGCAATCCAACAAAAACTGTCATAAATATAAATGGCCAATCACACTGTAATTTTAAGTTATCGTTTTTATTCAAGAGTAGGAGCACAGGCTGTAATTCAACCTTGGGAGGCTGAAATTGAGTCCCCCAAAACACAGATACATTATTTTGCCTAATATTTTCAAGAACCGTGTGCTAAAAAAGTTTTTTGACCATGTTTTCACTTATAAGTGTTGTGCCCAGGTTTGTAAATCGCCCCAAATCACCCCAAAACAAACACCAGAGACTGCTAGGGAGACCAAGTCACGCCTGCAAAAGCAAAGGGCCTTTATTACAAGCTTAAGCTCAGGCTCACAGTCTCCACCCAACCTGCTGGCCACGTGGAGAGAGCCCAGAACAAAGGCAGGGCAGGGCCTTCTATGCCTTTGGGAGGGGGAGTTACAGGAAATGATGACAGGTGTACAGTGATCCAATCCCTACCCCCCATCAATACTGGCAGTTGTGGGAGCCAATCACAACATTTGGAGTATTGACCAATCAGAGTGGGCCCAGGACGCCCCATGTGGGGCATGACTAGGCAGGCCTCTAGAAAAGGTCAAAGGTATCGGCCAGCCTCTCCTGATTGGGTGCCGCAGGAGTTGTCCCTCCTTAAGGTGCACCCTTTCAGGAGAGGCCTGCGCCTTCCCCTTTAAGTACAGGGAAAGGCTGGATCCGACCTGGGGCAGGCGGGGGAATGCCCCCCCACGGCCACGGGCGCATCTCCACCGCGGAGGTGTGCCACTACCGGCTCCGGGAAGGCTGGGATGGCCCGGTGGGGAGGGCCGGATGGGACCTGCATCCTTACATAAGGAAACCAGCAACTTGCCTGTGATGATCAGACAGCTAGTTTGTAGTAGTGATCTGGTTCGAACCCCGCTTGGTCAGCTTCCAAACTCCACATTTACATTCTTACATAGGTGCTCTGTAGATTCATAGTTTTCAATTATGTCTGGACATTCCGATGTTGTTTACTTTCGCTTTTTAATTTAAAAAAGTACTTATTTATTTGTTTGTTTTGAGAGAGAAATAGAGAGCATGTGAGCAGGAGCAGAGAAAAAGAGAGAGAGAATCCCAAGTCGGCTCTGCGCTGTGGGCATGGAGCCCAATGTAGGGCCTGAACCCACGAACCATGAAACTATGGCCTGGTCTGAAATCAAGAGTTGGCTGCTTAATGGACTGAGCTACCTACCCGCCCCTGATATTTCTTTTGATTGTTACTTTGAAGTGCTTTTTGGGTAACTGACATTGGCTGCAATACCCACTCAATGTGAACTCCAAGAGACTAGACAGTTACTTCTTATTCCCTGCAATGTTTTGTTCTCTGCAATGTTTTCCTAGCACCTGGGTCATGCTATGTGTTTAGCAACTATTTGTTGAATTGATGGAAGAATGAATAAAATACGTGCAGGGGCGCTTTTTTTCTGGTAGCTCTTTGAGGGCTATGAAAATACACGTTTCTGGGGTAAGTACCAGCTTTAACTTTTGCATTCAAGGAATAAATGATGGATGTCGGGGAAGAGGGAAGAGAATGATTTGGGGCAAGGGCCTAAGAAAGCAAAGTACATGAATGGGCATGATTTGGTGGAGTTTATCTGCTCCCAGTGTCGCCGAGGCTTGACAAAGACGACCTGTCTGTGGTCGTTTGTCACTCACCCTGCCAGTGAGCCGGAAGCTAAGGGTCTTTGAAAATGGTTGGCTGGTCCTGATCTCCTATTCAATGGATGAGAACAGAAATCTTTCCCTAAAGTTACTTAACAGGCTTCCAAGTGGTGAGGGTTATAAATAAAACAATATTTCAAGTGATGGCAAAAAGTATACGGAAACCTACTATGTATTTAGATCAGCATAATACAATTTAATATTTACAATGATTCTTTTATGCATTCAGTAAATATTTATTTGACACCTCCTCTGGGCCAAACATTGTAGAGAATGCTTGAGCGACAGCAGACTTTCAAACATAGTAACTAGGAACTAATTACTGTTGTGGAACATTTAAAGCTAATCTGAATTAATTTTGAATGCAATCCATTTTTGCTATCCTTGGTCCCCGCCTGAGAGATGACTATATTAACGTGTGGACCCACTTGGGCCTCTAGAGTTAGTATAAAGATTATTTTACTTTAAGATTTTAAGTACTCTCTGTACCCGGTGTGGGGCTCAAACTCACAACCCCAAGATCAAGAGTCTCACCTTTTACTGAATGAGGCTGCGGAGCGCTCTGGCATAAAGATGATTTTAGAGTGAAAATATTTGATCTACAGAAGCTGCAAATAGAAATCTTACCAGAACTTCCCCTGATCTAACTAAAGCAGAGCGTCCTGAAAATACATCTGTCATTAACCTCCCCCAGAGGAGTTTCCTGAGAATTCAGTGCCATGGAAACCAACTGACCATTCCCATAAGCATCAAAAACCCCAGCATGACCTTCCATACTCTCTTACTTGAAGCCCTGAAACGGCCCCTTTTTGATAAGTTGATACAGATAAACCTTACCCACTGCGAACAACTCCCATATGCATGTGTAAACAAACCTTATCTTTTCTCCTTTTAATCTGTGGGTTAATTTGCAGGCCCCCAATCACTAGACCTGTTGGTAGAGAAAAAATTTCCCTCCCAACATTAGCATATTATTGCCTAGCAATTCACAGTGTACCAGTAGGATTTTTAATGATGCAGCACAATAAATCCAAGTTACGCTTAACATGTATTACTTTCACTAGTGCTTATAGACAAAAACACATCCGGGTATGTAGTGTTTAACACTATGTGTGTGTGAATACTGACTGCTTCATTGCTAGCTGTGTGACCCTGAACAAGTGAATTATTCTCTCTGTGCCTCAGTTTTCTTACCCATAAAATGGGAGTAAAAATAGTACCTCTAGGGGTGGCTAGGAGGATAAAATTAATTAACAAATCTAAAGCTCTTAGAATAGGAAAGGCATATAGTTAGGGCTCAGTTAGATAATTTTATTCCAAGGTCTCCACAGGGTTGGTGGAGGGTCTTGGCCAAATCTCTTGCTGATACTTTCAACACCAGTTATCCACTGGTTTTCTTACTTTGTTTCTTGACCTAAGGGAGCATTTTTAAATTAATGTCAGTGTTGTGACATAGAAGTTTCTTTTTCAGGACACTAGTGTGTACTTTTCTATAATGTTTTTAATTAAAAAAATTTTTTAGGTTTATTTATTTATTTTGGGGGGGGGACACAGGTGGGGAAGGGGCAGAGAGAGAGGGAGATAGAATCCCAAGCAGGCTCTACACTGTCAGTGAGGAGACCAATGCGTGGCTCAAACTCACAAACCGTGAGATCAAGACCTGAGCCAAAGTTGGACACTCAACTGACTGAGCCACGCAAGCACCCCTATAATGTTTGTTAATTTTAATATTAGCTTATGGTTTCTGAATAGTTGAAGCTCATTTAGAAACTTGCAAAGTTTTGAGTATTCAAAACCAACCGAAATGTCAGTTGGTCAATTTTGAAAGGTCAATTAGGAATGCTGTAAATAATTACAGTAAAGAAAGTAATTACACCCACTAACAGGTACTTTGCAGGCCATTCAGGTTTCCAGACCTTGGCTTTGATGAGTTAGAAACACAAACGGAGAGGAAGAATAATCTGTTTCTAAGTGTATAGAATTTTGCTAATCTTGTTTATCTGAAGTCAAGGTCAATACTCCTACAGTTTAAATAGCAGTAATCAGGACTATTGTTTATTGACACTTACCAAATGTCAGGCTAATCTTTTTATAAACATTATCTCATCTGACCTTTAATGAAATCTAGTACGATAGGTATTTTTATTTCTGATCAACAAATGAGGACACTGAGCACTCTAAGGTTTAAATAACATGTCTAAATTCACATGTGTGGGAAGGGGTGGGTGTTCTATTTGAAGCCACTTAGGACTATCTAATTCTATACCCAGATCATTTTTTGTTTGTTTATTTATTTATTTGGAGAGAGAGAGAGGCAGAGAGAGAGGGAGAGAGAGAGTCTGAAGCAGGCACCACCCTGTCTGGGCAGAGCCCAACACAGGGCTTCAACTCACAAACCATGAGAACTAGCTTGGCCACCCAGGAGCCCACTAAAGGCAGACTTTTTGGGGCGCCTGAGTGGCTCAGTTACTTAGGTGTTCAATTCTTGTTTTTGGCTCAGGTTGTGATCTCACAGTTCGTGAATTCGAGCCCTGCATCAGGCTGTGCACTGACAGGTGGAGCCTGCTTGGGATTCTCTCTCTCCTTCTCTCTCTGTCCCTCCCCTTCAGGGGCTCTTTCTTTCTTTTTCTGTCTCAAAAATAAATAAATAAACATTCAACTGAAAACAAAAACCTTAAAAGCCAGACTTCTTAACCACCTCACTGAACAGCTCCCATGGTCTTATTTCGTTCTGCCCTTGGACAGTCTCTGGAGTTTGTTTGCAGAGGAACTACACATGGGAGTCACATTTTATGCAATACAAATCTTAAAAATGCGCATAAGTGCATAGCCATGTATGCAATATAAAGAGACATTAACAATACAAAGAGTTTTACCAAAAAATCCATTACTACTGTGAATGCAAAGGACATTCATTTCTCTTCCTTGTTCTCATCTCCTTCCTCCTCTTTACTCTTCCTCTTCCAACTCTTCCTTCTGCACAAAAGACTAGAGGACATGAAGACAGACTATCACCCTGGTTGCAGAGGTTGACCTGATCACACAGAAAGGATTAGCTTTCAGTCGCCATCATGTTCTCATGCTTTGCTTTATTCGCATTCCTATTTACAATGTCTCTTTCCTCCAAAGATCTCAAAGGCTCTAAAACTCATGTTATTGTCATAGAGGTGTGACTCAAACGCAGGCACATTTAAATTTTAATTTTAAAGAAGCATGAGTAATTTAGGGAAAGCCATGCTTACTTGGTGCTGACTTGCTGCTTCTTCCTGTGGTGAGCATGAATTTTCTGAATCAGCTAGTGTACCCTCTAAAGTAGAATGGTGACCTGGCACCTCTTTCGGTTGAATCAGAAGGTGCTGTGTGCTCACGTTTCCTTTGGGTTGCGTGTCAACATAGGCTCTGTCACGGATACTTATTATTCACGGAACACATCAGGTAGCAAGTGGCAGCAAAGGCTAACTCCTAGGGATGCCAGCAGGACTACTCACTCAGAGGAAATGGCTTGTGATAAAGAATCATCTGCAGCTCACGGCTTTTCTTTCCCCTTCCAAGCTTGTTTCTTGTTTAAATACTGCTTATATGGGGGAAAGGAGCCAGTGATATTTTGAGTGTGTGTGCATTATTTTTTAAGTCGAGGTGATTCTAATATGATCAGCAGAAATCGTGAATGACTAATTTGGGTTCTGCTTGTTACAAAAACATCTGTGTGATTTCTTTTTCTGATAAGTACATTTGATTGAGGGTATTCCAGAAGATTCTGCTTTTTACATTTAAATACTCTTGGGAAATATTTATTTATGCTTATTGTGTACAGAGCTCTGTACTAGACACTGGAGAGCGAGGTTATTGGAAGAAAAGAGGAAAGAGACGTCATGATAACTACAAACTCTAGCAAGTGCTTATTATCTGGGGGAGGAGGAATCGCATACACGCACTGGAAGGAGGGGCGAGTAGTTGGTCTCTTAGGTCGACTGTGTGTGATATGAAATCTCCCATCTCCAAACCGGGACCCTACGGTTGGAATTATCACTGCTAATACATCTGGTTCTAGCAATACCCTTTCGAATGTTTTGATTCCAAATATTCCTACAAACATCACACGTCATGAATCAGCCCATGCTAGATGGATATTATCAAAGTGAACTGGGAGTAATAGAAAATATGAAGAAGAGAGGAAAGCATCCTCTAAACAAGTAAAGCTCTTTTATTTTCTAGCTTTAGTACTAACTTAGTGTGCTTTCTGTTCTGAGCAACTGTGTCCTAAGTCCGTGTTCACCTCTACCCCAATCATAAAGCTACGGAGTAGCTCTTTAAAAAGAATCATTAGTCAGAAGAAGAAATAATGGAAGAATCGTGTTAAAGTGTTTTCACCGTGAAGGAAAAGGGAGAAGGGAAGAATTTTCTAGGGGAATGCTAAATACAGTTTTGTAGAATCTTAGACTCAAGATGAATTGTAGTGATTGAGTTGGATATTCCTCCAGGAGAAAATCCCTACTTTTCAATCCCTGTTGCTCACATCATTCCAAAGGCTTCACGTGACTTCTGGGTGACTCCTTTTGTGTGTCCCACTCTCAGGAATAGGTCAGGTTTTTCTCAGTTGCAGGTGACAGAAAGCTGATTCAGTGTGGCTTAGGCAAAAATAGGAATCTATTGCTCTATGTTAGTGGGTAGACATGGTGAACCCAGAAATTTGTAGACTGTCATTAGCAATCTTGTCTCCTCCTTTCTCTGCCTGGGTTCAGTATCAGGACCTCTTCCCATGTTGAGGCAATAATAGCTACCAGCAGTGATAGATTTATATTATCCTGTTACCTAGTGATTATAGTGAAAGCCCAAGCTTCTTTCTTAAAAGAACTCCGGTTACCCCAAGAAGGGCTCTGATTGGGTCATCTGGGGTCACATGTTTACACTTGTTCTGAGGGATGGATTACTCCTGGCTCTGAAGCGAGGGGGGGGGGGCCTCTCACGTGTATGGTTTTAGGATGAGGCAGGGTAATTTCTGGAGAATTGTTAGGTGGCTAAACACATATATCTACTATATACATGTAATTCAGCATGTTCAAACATAACTCTTCATCTCTCCTTACTAAATCAGCTCCTCCATTTTTATTTTCTTCTCAGAGAATGATTGTGCTAAAACTGAACACAGAATCATTCCTTTCTATCCCTGGGTGTTATATGTAAGTGATGAATCACTAAATTCTACTCCTGAAAGCATTATTACACTGTGTTAACTAACTTGGATTTAAATAAAATTTAAAAATTAAAAATACCCACCCCTTTCTTTTAACTTCCATAACCAATCACAAAGTCTTTTCAGTTTGACTTTAATATTTCTCAAATCTGTCCAATTCTATCCAATCTGACTATATAATCTGTATATTCAGGTTCACTATTATATAATCTCTGGATTTCTGTGAGCCTCCTTACAGCTTCTCCCTGCCTACTGTCTAAAGGAGTACTTTGCAATCTAAATGCATCCCTCACTGACAAACAGAGAGACCTTATAAAGTAAAATTCTGATTATTTTACAGTTGAGATTAAATTACTGCAATAGTTTTCAGTGCCCTCAGGATAAACACAAAACTCTTTGCATGGTTGAAAAGGTCTGTCACAATTTGATCATTGTGTCTACCAGTGCCAAGGGATAAAAACATATTTTGATTGTCCATTTTGCTTGGTGGTCATTTAAAACTTTATTATTATAATAATAGATTTAGCATGAAGCAGAATGCAAATTTTGAATAATTTTAAGATAAAATAATTGGGGTAGATGTGCAGCACTCACTAAGATCTGGCTCTCCTCTCTTTCTGGGCACACAGATGGATTACCCTTCTTGGCCTTCAAGGTTGGATGCCTAGTTCTAGCTAATGATTTGTGAGCAAATCATTTAATTGCTGATGGGAGGCCTTCCAGAACTCTCTTCTCTTTTGACAAAGTGATTTGCAAAATTTCAGATAGTGGCTTATTCATCAGCTTGTAAGTTATTTTTTTTAGAGAGAGTGAGAATACACACAAGTGGGGGAGAAGGGCAGATACACACACAGAGAGAGAATCTTTTTATTTAAAATTGTTTTATTTTTAGAAAGAGAGTGAGTGGGGAAGGGGCAGAGGGAGGGAGAGAGAGAATCTGAAGCAGACTCCACAATCAGGGCAGAGCCTGACACGGGGCTCGATCCCACACCTATGGGATCATGACCTGAGCTGAAATCAAGAGTTGGTTGCTCAACCGACTAAGCCACCAGGCATCCCCATCAGCTTGTATCTCGATGTGGGAATGACACTAAGCAGAATCTCTAGTCAGCTTCTTAGGAACATGAAGAGAGCAAGAAGCAAACCTTCCTGCTTTAAGCAAACATTGGGGCTATTTGTCACTACAGCATAACCCAGCCTATGTTGCCTGAAGCTGCAAATCTTACCTCCCTAATTCCATGGGGGTAATTGTTCTTATTCTTCTGCTGTTAGAAATTCAAGTGCAGTTTGAAAAGTACTGCTTTATCGCATTTAGCTTAGTGCAGTGTGTATACTAGATGCTCAATCAGTATTTCTGGAGGAGAATCCCTTCTAAATATTGAATGGTTTAAATGTGATCTTTTCTGAAGCTATGGGAATGTATTTTTTGGGTTTTCTATATAATGATCATGAAAATTAATTATTGAAATCTTCTGTGACACATTTTATTTCTACTTTTTCCTTCACAAATGGTGAACACTATTTTTGGGAAACATATAGTCATAATTTCAACACACACCCTGGTACTATTTAGAATTCCTATGCAAGAGCCTTTTTTCAAGTTTATTTAATAAATACCTGAGGAGTTTTCAGCACAATTAAATGTGTTTCCTCCACCATGATAAAAACGTGATACTTTCAACTCTGTGAGAAACAAGCAAATGTGACTATCTGCGGATGTGTGTGTTATCCATATATTACAATGTCTGTGTTTGAAGTTAATCTTTTCTTGAACAGGCGTCAGAGAGGTCTCAGTGAATGCTTGTAAATTTAAGTCAGTGTTGGAGAGCAGTAAAATAAGGAATGAGTGGATTTCAACAAGATAGCCGTTTATTGCTATAAAAGTACACTACGCTCACCCCACCCTAGAAGTCATGGCAATAGGCAGCTATGGGGACCCATAAAGAGCTAACAACAGTTACATTGAACTACAGCAAACCCAGTGATTAACCATGCTGAGAGAGGCCGTAAGATTTCCCAGGGCTGCCCAAATTCTCCTTTGATCTAAGTGGATATTGTCTTATTTAGGTACAAATGTTTGGCCTGTGGATGTTGCATGTCCTCTACTGATTTTGCTGGAATGGAGCACAAATTCAAGTTTTTAAAGACAAATATTTCCACATCTCTAAGTATGACAAGAATTTCTAACCTGGGATGAAGTGTAAACTTCGTTAGGATATTAGTGTATGTATTTTCCAGACTTTTTAAATAGTCACCTTTTTATCAATGCCTTTTGAAAGAATGGGCAGTTAGATTAATTATAAGGAATACCAAGATAAATTTGTAGGGAAATGTATCTTGCTTTACCTTCAAATTCAACCTTTATGTACAATTTTGATAACAATTTGATAAGAAACAATTTTGATAATAGTTATGGGGTGCTAGTATTTGTTTCATAACATGACTAGAAATTTGATTCTGAAACAAATGTCTATTTTTATATATTTGCAATGTTGATTGAATGATTCAACTGCCACTTTCTTCAAGAAGATTTTTTCTGTTTCGTGATATCCATATAGAGACAAAAGAGAGCAATTTTGAGATTCCTGGGTGCCTTAGTCAGTTGAGCATCTGACTCTTGATTTTGGCTCAGATCATGATCTTGTAGTTGTGGGATTAAGCCTTGGGTCAGGCCCCATGCTGAGCATGGAGCCTGCTTAAGATTCTCTCTCTCTCCTTCCCCACCTCCCTGCTCTCTTAAAAAAAAAAAAAAAGATTAGAGCAATTTCGTGTACATACTGTCTTTTCCCTCTTTCTCTTTCCTTCTACATTTATGCACATCTGGTCCATGTTATAGAAATGGAAATGATTTAAACCTAACTATATTAGTAGTAAATTGCATATGTATTAAGAGATTTTCATACAGGTGTCTTTTCAGAAAACCTTCGAATTTCTTAAAATGTTTAAATTTCCTATTTTCTGTAGTATATTAAGCTTACACATAATAACTATCTCTTTCATCAAAAAGGTATTATAAAGGCCCCTAAAGACCAGGACTACATGTTTTTCAACTTATCTATTTCATAGACCTTAATATAGAAATTTTAAAAATTTTCATAAATATATTTTTCATTAAATAGATTAGAATATTTCACTTTTTTTCTCATGAAGCTCATTTAAGTGACATAATTCACTCATTTAAAAATTAAACTGTATATGCATTATATCTCAATAAAGCTGGGATAAAAATAAAATTAAACTTTTATGATGTTAGGTCCCATAACCTCTATATTTTTATTGATTTTTGCGTCATTATCATAGAGAATCTGAGGCGCCGCTCATACTGCATAGAATTCAATCCATGTGCATGTGGGAGAGGGTGAGTGGAGGTGATTCACCTTGGGCATAGGCAACCGGCAGCTGCAATGTCTGTGGAGAACTTCAAAACAACTTAAAGGCAACTAAATAATCAGTGTGCTTTCATTATGACCACAGGTCAGCATTACTAAACAATGTCAGAGATCACGGATTCCTCCGCATCAGAGTTCACCACTTCAAAGCCTTCCTCTCACCTACTCTTTGTAAGCCAATGCTTTGGACCACAGCTATTTATTTATTTAAATGCTTATTTTTGAGAAAGGGAGAGAGATAGCATCTGAGTCAGGAGGGGCAGAGACAGAGGGAGACACAGAATCCAAAGCAGGCTCCAGGCTCTGAGCTGTCAGCACAGAGCCCAGTGCAGGGTTCGAACTCACAAACCATGAGATCATGACCTGAGCCAAAGTTGGACGCTTAACCCACGGAGCCATCCAGGCACCACCGGGACCACAATTTTTAAAGCTAAACTGTTCGCTATGTCATAGAGGTTAGGTATTTAAAAGCTCTAACATTGTGTAAAAAGACTTTTGCAGACTCTTGAATGATCTTTCGTTTCAAAGAATTCAGTCATCATAAGGCAGGGAGCTGTTTTGTCTTCATTTGGTGATGATAAAAGACAGTCATTCACTAGGATTCTGGGCTCAAAACATTGAGGGTTCTTTTGGCAGAGGCAGTGAGGGTGGGTGGGCTTTCGAAACCTAACTCAGCCCTCAGTACTCAAAAAGAACTTTTCAATGTCTTTCATATTCCCTGATCTTCTCTTTTATCTGCCTTACTGTAAATGCGGGCAACTGTGCTCGGCCATAAAAGATAAGCAAAGGAAGCTGGCTAGAATTGAGAAACTGTCCACAAAGAAGACAGGCTTGAGTAATTAAGATATCAATACACCATTTTTATAGTTCTCATAATGTGTTTGCTGAGGACATCACCACAAACTACTCACAGTGATTTTATTTCATTGAAAACATTAAGGGAACAATCATAATAATGCTTTTCTCTCGTGATTCCTTGATTATTTATTATAACTTTTAGTATTCTAACAACTATGTATGGAAACTCAAAGCAATAAGGTGATTGGAATACGTTTACACTGAGAAAGGTAGTGTTTTATGGTAAAAATAAAATTAATTCCAGATCCACCATTTTAATTGTATGGTAACTTTCAGCAAGCCACTTAACACCTTACACCCCACATTTCTGGGTGTGAAAAGGGGGAATGATAGTAGCTAATGTAATGCTCCTGTGGGGTTATTGTGTAAAGCAAGGGAAACAGTGTATGTGAAATGACTTTGAAAATTCTAAAGCAGAGTTGGCAAACTCAAGTCTACGGAAGCCAGCAGATAATACAGATGTGTGAATTAGACTTAGTGTAACAATAAAGACAGTGGGGTATATGGTTGGGCTGAAGAGTCTGGCCCATGATTAAAGCCATTCAAATGTAATTATTTGTTTTTTCAAATGTACCAGTCAGACAAAGCAGTCAGAGTATCGCTTGTTTCAACTCTTATTTGAAAACTTAATTACAGGAGGCAGCTGGGTGGCTCAGTTGGTTAAATGTCCAACTTTGGCCCAGGTCATGATCTCATGGTTTGTGAGTTTGCGGCCCGTGTTGGGTTCTGTGCTGACAGCTCGGAGCCTGAAGTCGGCTTTGGATCCTGTCTTCCTCTCTCTCTGCCCCTCCCCTGCTTGCACTCTGTCTCTCTCAAGAATAAAAATAAACGTTAAAAAAATTATTTAAAAAAGTTAATACAAATGTAAGGGACATATCTTTGGGAATGTGCATCATACCTATATCTGAAATAAAGGCAAAAGAATTAGCTATTGAATATACTTATCTAACAGCAGAAAGAATTTAGATGAAATAATAGGGAAAACTTTCCAAAAACTTCTAAATCATATTATCCACATGTCCGCTTGGAATCCGACTATAGTTATAGAGTCCTCATATGTCTATGTTGGCAGAAAGTACTATATCTTTCTCTTGAGTCCTCTCCTGCCCCTCCTCACTGTCAAAGATCCCTGAGAAGGACCTTAGGTAGGTCAGGGGGTAGGACACAGAGTGAACAGGGGCCATGGTCCTAGCTCTTTGTTTTGTTTTGGCTGCTGGCCCATGTTATAGCTGAACACATGTCCTGCACAGTCAGGTCAACTGTATCCATTGGCTGCTCTGCCCTGTGCTGGCTGGCTCCAGGCCCTCCAAGTTCTTAGTTATGTCTCATTCCTGGTGGGCAGGTTATAGCTGCCTTGATTTTCGCTGATCAGGTCACCTAACTTTCTTCCCATGTATAATTCTATGTCAGGTGTGAAGATTCAAAGAACTGCCTGAAATAAACAAACAAATAAACAAACAATGGATGAGAATGAAAGTCATGTGTAGGATAACGTAGGACAAACAAATAAACAAACAATGGATGAGAATGAAAGTCATGTGTAGGATAACGTAGGACAACCTTGGAGAGCAAAAGGACAGCTGGAGTGATGGCAGAAAATATGATTAATATTTAACTTAAATTCTAGTTACTTTGCAGGAGATTAGAATAATTAGATAAAAAACTAACAATTAAGGATATAATAAAGAAAAGATTTTTCCACTAAAAATAAATGAGTATAGAAATTGGAAACTTTTGTAGTATCCTACACAGATCATTAAAAGAGCTGAATACCTAAAAACTCTTGCATCATTTAAAATAATCACTTATTTTTATATATGTAAAATAGTCACATAATCAAAATTGAAAATGTACAGAATTGTTTGTATCCTATCTCTATCTCTTGTTTTTTTATACAAATGGTGGCATTCTATACATATTTTTTCCTATGACTTTATTTGTTTTTTATACTTAATAGTATATACTAAAGACTGTTTCATGTCTTCCAATTAATGAGATTTTTCCTTCTTTTTCTTCTTCTTTTTCCCAATTACTATATAATGGGCTTTTATCTTTTTTGAAAAACAGCACAGCCAGCTCAAAGTCAATAAACACCATCCATATGCTCAGAACTTTTAAGAAGGCTTTTTAGTCCCTCTTAACCATGACTAGACAATCAAGGATGACTACATATTGAAAAAATACTTCTGACATGAAAGAAAGACAAATAGAGCAATGAAAGAAAAGGAACTTTGAAAAAACAATGGAGATGATTCATGAAGAAGAACACTTTAGAAAATATATAGCATTTGTAACCTTAGAAAGACAAAGGAAGCAAATGTATCCATGAAATAATAAACACATGATACAGAAATGGAACATTCAGAGGATAAAAGGGGTTATTGGATATTAAAAGTATGTTAGTAGAAATAAAAATCTCTCTAAGCATTGGAAAAATAAACTTGAGGTCAGAGTCTAGAAATTAGAACAAAAGACAATGATTTGGAACATAAAAGAGCACAGATAAGAAAAAAATCATAGCCCCATCTCAGAAGAACCAAACCTCAAAAGCACAAATTACAGAAATAGAAAACTTTAGAAAAACCAAAAAGATGAAATCATGAATAATATGATTCAAGAAAATTTCCTACAATTCTGAGTTTCCCAATCAAGAATTTCTATCAATGGATGAAAATAGATCCATAACAAGGTTTTTAGGGGCATCACCTAAATGATGAACCAACTGAGAAATAGGGCAGCAAGGAGAAGGGGGAGTACCTAAACCAACTTTATTACTGAAAATGTCTAACAGGAGAACGTAACTGTACTAGTTTTCTAAGGCTGCTGTAACACAGTATCACAAACTGAGTGGCTTAAAATAACAGAAATGTATTATCTCATAGTTCTGGAAGCTGGAAGTCTGACATCAAGCAGAGCCTTGGTACTTCTGAAACCTGTATGGGAGAATCCTTTCTCACCTCTTCTAGTTTCTCATGTTTCTTGATGATCTTTGGCATTCCTTGGCTTATAGATGCATCACTCCAGTCTGTGTCCATTGTCACACAGCCATCTCTCCCTGTGTCTCTCTCTTCTTCTCTTATAAGGTCATCAGTTATCCTAGATTCAAGACCATCTTCATGACCTCAACTTCATTATATCTGCAAGGACCCTATTTCCAAATGAGGTTATATTCATCAATCTTGAGGGTTAGGATTTCAAAATATCTTTGGGGGACAAAAATTCAACCCTTAATAATAAATTAGGGTAAGAACCAAATGGATCAGCCACTGAAACTCAAAATATCGCAGCCTTACCTTTATAATCATGGAGGTCTCGCCATATCAAGTCAAACTTACGGTAAGGAGAGCAGAGAGGAGGAGCTCTTAGTCCCTGCAGTTAACTCTCAAGAAGGAAAATCTTGGAGCAGAGCTAAGCACGCCTAGTGTTTTGCCATAGACTAGCTTAGGCCCTCTTCTCCAGGGAGATCTGAGTAAAGAGTGCAGAGTGACAGGAGACTTTCCATGTAAGGAAACATCAGGAGTGAGGGAAAAGCCTTTCCTCAACACAATATCAAAAACCAATTTGGAAAGAAAATCCATAAAACATAAACAAAAATTTTTTTCATGATAATAGCATGACTCTGAAACTCCAAATTGTATCACAAAGACTAGGAAGTCAGGGTTAAATTTCTCATCTTGTATAGGTAAACTCAAAGTTAACATCATTCTTGGCTAAAATTAACAACACAGGAAACAACAGGTGTTGGTGGGGATGCGGAGAAAGGGGAACTCTCTTACACTGTTGGTGGGAATGCAAACTGGTGCTGCCACTCTGGAAAATAGTATGGAGTTTCCTCAAAAAGTTAAAAATAGAACTACCCCATGACCCAGCAATTGCACTACTAGGTATTTACCCAAAGGATACAAAAATGCAGATTCAAAAGGGGTACATGCACCTTGATGTTTATCACAGCACTATCAACAATAGCCAAATTATGGAGAGAGCCCAAATGTCCATGTCTGATGGATGGATAAAGAAGATGTGATATATGTAAAATGGAATATTCCTCAGCCATTAAAAAGAATGAAATCTTGCCATTTTCAATGACATGGATGGAGCTAGAGTATATTACGTTAAGCAAAATAAGTCAGTCAGAGAAAGGCAAATACATTATGATTTCACTTGCATATGGAATTTAAGAAATAAAACAGAGGGACATAGGGGAAGGGAAAAAGAAAACGAGAGGGAGACAAACCATAAGAAAGTTACCTCTAGAGAACAAAATGAGGGTTGCTGGAGAGGAGATGGGCAGAAGGTGGGCTAGATGGGTGATGGGTACTTAGGAAAGCACTTGTGAAGAGTACTGGATGTCAGAGGTAAGTGATAAATCACTAAGTTCTGCCCCTGCAGCCAGTATCGCACTATATATTAACTAGACTTTAAATAAAAACTCAAAAAAAGTTAACATCATTCTTGACTTTGAAAACCAGGAAATACATATTGTAAAGTATATGTTTTTTTAAAAACTGAAATGTAATCATTATAAGCATTAGACCGTTGGCTATATACCTTCTAAAAAACTCTAGAGAACATAAAAATAAACAAAGTGCAGTTCATAGACTATAGAATAAAAAGAAAACATCCAAGATGAAACAAGAAGCATAAAAAGTATTCACAAATAAGATTTAAAAAGATTAAACATACCTTTTCTAACAGTAATATAGACAATACAAAGACTCCATTAGATGTCCAAGATACTCAGTTAATTAAATGACAAGATAGTAATGGTCAAAAGCTGATCAACAAGTATAACAAAAAGTAGGGAACAAGGATAACAGTATCTTACATAACAAAATCATTAATAAGATTAAATTTATATTTCTGAAATAACAACAGAGAAAGATATATGAAAAGAAGGCTTACAGGGATGCCTGGCCAGCTCAGTCAATGAGTGAGCAACTCTTGATCTTGGTCGTGAGTTTGAGCCTCATGTTAGGTGTAGAGATTACTGAAATAAATACAAATGTAAAAAAAAAAGAAAAAGAAACTTTACAAATAAGAGGAAAAATTGACAGAAACAACAACCATTTCTCAATCTCTCCAGAACTTTCTTCCTGCCCTTTGTCTCCGATAAGGGCATACAGAATCTGAATAATGAATTAATAAAGATGAATTGATAATTATATAGTACATAATCAAAACTATAATTTTTTCAAGTGCTTATGGAATATTTCCAAAATTTGATCAGATATTTATTCATAGTTATACAAAAATGCCCTAAGAAACGGACCTCGTTCTCTGACTACAAGATAAAAACAAACAGAAATAAATAGGAAACTTTGAAACAAAATTCAAGCTTTTACAAATGTTAAAATTATTTCTCAAAGCACCACTCATTCAATTATGACAGTCTGAGTTTTAAAAATGCATATAAACCTTTTGGGGAAAATTGTATGGTACCAAATTCCTACTCTGAAGTAAATCCGTAGTCCTACATTATATGACAAGAATAAAATGAAATATATTAAATATTCAACTCAAGGTGGGAGAAAAAAAGCTCTGAACCGAAACTAAAGAAACAAAGTCAAAATACTCTAGAGAATATTGTTATTTTGACACTGAACATGTTACTAAAAATCATTATGTCTAAAACTCAGTGGGATTGACAAGCAATTTTATGTACTATTCCTCTTAATTCTACTCCTCTAAAATGCTGTTGTGTGAACTGTAGAAGTATGTTCACCTAATTACAAGATGGGTTCCAGAACAATTGAAAGAAGATGACTAACTGGAGAAAAGGCAAATGAGGAAATATAGTAGTAAATGCGGGAAGGCCAATGCAAATTCTGGATCCGAGAATTGTTATGCTTAGAATTGCAAAATACATAAAAGAAAGGTATTTGAAAATGACAAACCCTGCGTGTTTAAAAAAAAATGCAATTACCTTTCTGGAATAGATGGAGCTATTTGTGGGGTAGATAGCATTTCTGGTGGTCAATCTATTCGTTATCCACAGTAGGCTATCTGATACAGGAATCCATTGCATTGCTGAAGGGTGTGCCTCCCAGCCGACCCCAACTTAATTAAGGTATAATTGACAAGGAAAATTGTATACATTTAAAGTTTGCACCATGATGATGTGCTATATGTATACATTGAGAAATATACACCATTATCAAGTTAACACCTCCACCATCTCATGTTGTTATTTATCTTTTTGTTGTTGTGAGAACGCTTAGGGTTTACTCTTTTAGCAAATTTCAAGTATACAATACAGTATTGTTCACTAAGTCACATGCTATACATTACATCCTTAGAACTTACTCATCTTATAAATGAAAGTTTGACTTAATCAGCATCTCCCCCTTCCCCCACCCCTTAGTCCCTGGTAACCACTGTTCTATTGTTTCTAGGAGTTCAACTCTTTTTTTTTTTTTTTTGGATTTCACATATAAGTGATAGCATACAGACTCTATCTGTTCAGCTTATTTTGCTTAGAGCAATGCCCTCCAGGTTCATGCATGTTGTCACAAATGGCAGTATTTCCTTTTTTTGAACGACTGAATGATATTCTAACATATGTATACGCCATAGTTTCTGTATTAATTCATCTGTTGATGGACACTTAGGTTGTTTCCATATTTTGGCTCTTATAGATGCTGCAATGAACCTGGGAGTGCAGATTATCTCTTTGAGACACTGATTTCGTTTCTTTCCATTATATGTCCAGAAGTGGAATGACTGGATCATAAGGTAGTTCTATTTTTAATTTTTTGAGGAATTTCCATACTGTTTTCCATGGTGGCTGCACCAATTCACTTTTCCGCCTACAGTGCACAAGAGTTCCCTTTTCTCCACGTCCTCGCCAACATTTGTTGTCTCTTGTTTTTTTGATAATAGCCACTCTAACAGATGTGAGGCCATAACTTATTGTGGGTTTGATTTGCATGTCTTTGATGATTAGTGATGGTGAATACTTGGAAAAGTGTGCTTTAAATATTGAAAATACTTTGGAACATTTGGAATAGATATTGGAATTTTAAAATAAAAAAGTCTGAGAAAACTTGTAGGCAAGAACAGTTATCATTCTTATGTTATATTGCTAGTAATTAGCAATTAGAATTTGTGCTATAATTGCTTATTGAATGAAGCCTTTTCATTATATACATAATTATTATTCCTCAAAAAAAAAAGGAATAATTGAAAAGTATGTAGAAAAACCAACCTATGTGATAGAATTGGGAAGAAATTCTTTGGGAAGGAACATGAGTGATCTCTCTGAGGCAATACAAATCTTCCATATCTTGTTGGTTGTTACAGACTGTATTCATAGGTAAAAATTGCTTGTTCTGACCACTAAGAGTTTGTACATTTTACTATGTATAAATTGTGCCTCAAAAACTAAACCTGAACCTGAACAGATGAAAAAAGTTGAGTGCAAAAAGGCTTATTCTTTGGAATGTTAGGCCAACTTCTGCTACTTGGTTTTTTTCTCCTATTAAGCAAAATCAATTAAATTTGAGTCAGTTTGGTGTGATATGCATACAGCACCTTTGTGAAATTTTAGTAGAGTTTTCTATCTCCAAATAGTATATAACTATTATATGGGCAGTTGTGACAGTAAGTGCAAGGTAAATATTCAAGATCATGTTCACTTTTTCAAGTTTACAAATTAACTCCTATACAAGGAACAAACTATGTATTGAAAATGGACGATTTATCTAATCAATTTCCTAGGCACTTTTTAAAAATACTTTTATAATTCCCTTAATAGTAGCTATCTTCTTGGGTCACAGCTGTGAGCAAAATATAAACAGCACAAATTAGGGCTATTCAAGTGATTCGAAGAAGGTGATAATTTGTTCTCTAGGGATGGCTACTTTAGTCCCTTTCTCAACTTAAGTCCATTTTCTTTGTGGCCCCTGGTTGGCTCAGTTGGTAGAATATGTGGTTCTTGATCTTGGGGTTGTGAGTTCAAGCCTCACACTGGGCAGAGAGCTTCCTTAAAAAAGAAAAAGAAAAGAAAAATCATCCATTTTATGAAAAGATGTAACAAATTCACAAGTGCAGAGGGATCAGATGTTTCACTTATAGCTAGCATGTGAGGTCCAATTATCACTTGTTGGCATTAGTATAATCTCAGGAAGCATTTTTCCCATGGTCAAGTTGGGTTTCAAAGATTACATTTATCAAGTCTTGGAAACTGACAAGCATTCTGGGTGGGGGATGTGTGTAACTGTCTGTGCCTTTGACTCAGCCCTTTGGTGTGGTGTTTTCATTTGGACACATGGATCTGATTGAGTTGTACCAGCACAACTGTTCTATTGAGGTTGTTTTTATTTTTATTAATTTTTATTAAAAAATTTTTTTTAATGTTTATTATTAAGACTGAGAGAAACAGAGGGGCAGAGAGAGAGGGAGACACAAAACCTGAAGCAGGCTCTAGGCTCTGAGCTATCAGCACAGAGCCTGAGGAGGGGCTCGAACCCACAAACTGTGAGATCAAGACTTGAGCTGAAGTTGGACACTTAACCTACTGAGCCACCCAGGTGCCCCTGGGGTTGTTTTTAAACTATGGATCTGATCCTACTGAAAGATAAGTGTTCTGATTTTTTTAAATGTTTGTTTATTTTTTAGAGAGAGATTGAGAGAGAGAGAGTGAGTGGAGGAAGGGCAGAGAGAGAGGGGGACACAGAATCCAAAGAAGACCCCAAGCTCTGAGCTGTCAGCACAGAGCCCAATGTAGGGCTCAAACTCAAAAGCTGTGAGATCATGCATGACCTGAGCCAAAGTTCCATGCTTAACCAACTGAGCCACCCAGGCGCTTCTAAGTTTTCTTTTTTTTTTTAAATGTTTTATTTATTTTTGATACAGAGAGAGACAGAGCATGAGAGGGGGAGGGGCAGAGAGAGAAGGAGACACAGAACCGGAAGCAGGCTGCAGGCTCTGAGCTAGCTGTCAGCACAGAGCCTGATGCGGGGCTCAAACCCACAAACATGAGATCTGACCTGAGCCGAAGCTGGATGCTCAACCGACTGAGCCACCCAGGCGCCCTAAGTTTTCTAATTTTTGAGTGGCTTTGTTGGGTAGAGCAGGATGACAGAAATAGTACAAAATAATTTTTTAAAAGTTAGGTAGCAAAGACAGTCTTTGAATATTTAACCAAATCCTTTCATATTTAGGACTTACTTATCCGGTAAGTATAAAAAGACAACCTACAGATTTATTACCTCAAATTGTGAACCAAATATTTGTCAGGCCTCTTAAACACATATGAGTTTAAATGTGGCACTAACGTACAACGTTATAGTAGGGCCTGTCTCGTGATGTACAACATTGTGAGTGTAGAAGATTTTTCTTGCAAGAAATTTGATACACTTCATGCCCTAGGTGATCACCCTTCACCCTCTACTAACTCATTTATTCTACCTTGCTTAAAACTCAGCTATACTTTATTTCTTGCCATATGAATCCATTTGAATAAACTCACTTGATAGTTTTTTAAAATTCTCCAGAGATTAATTTTAATTAATTTGTCATTTTTGCTTTAGAGACCCATAACTGGGCCCAAATTACCTCTCAAAGCAGAAAGTAACCAAACTGTATCTATTAGTATGTTAAAGAAGATATTTCTACATTGAGAAAGCTGTTGGAATAGACTTTCAAGACCCTTCAGACTCTAAGATATTAGGTCTGTCTACTATTTAGGGCTAAAGTAACCAACCAGGGCTCTTGCCTGAGTATCTTCCAGGCATTTCATTCTTTTATCTCTAATCCTCAAAACAATGTGGTAAGGTTGGTGTTCTTATCCCTGTGCTACAAATGAGGTCATGGACACTCAGGTTCATTTAACTGGTGAGTTGTTTATCTGAAATGTGGAACTAGGTCAGTCTGATTCCAGAGTTTATATCCTTTTCATTGAACTTGCACTGGGTGCTGAAAAGATTCTGAGAGAGCACAGTGGTGTGGAAGGACATATCTTTCCATTATTTTGTCATTCTCTTTCATGACATAGTTTACCAAATAGTGAAAACAAAAAGCAAGACCAGCCTGTGTCTGAGGACTTTCTCCTTCTCACCCAGAAGCTGTTCCTCTGTGTCCTCTCTTACCTATGATGTAATGAGGCTCCCCTACGTAATGACAGGAATATGTTAGTCTCTAGTGTCATTGGCTTTCTGAGCAGGAACGAGAGTCAGGAAACAGCCAAAGCATAATGAAATGTCTGCATGTGAGGGGCTTGCTGAGAAGTACAAAGGGACTGTGTGCCTTTAGAGAGGAATAGAGCCCTTCATTAATGGGCTTAACCCATGTATGCCCTTTTTGTCAATATACGTCCAAATGGCTCCTGAGTCCTGCATGTGTATGAGTTGGGATTGCTCCGTGTTCTGCCTCTGGGAGTGATTCCACCTCCGCAGATAACTGATTATCATAACCTACCTTAAAAAAAGTTTATTTCTTTTGAGAAAGAGAGAGGATCCCAAGCAAGCTCCATGCTGTTAGCGCAGAGCCCAGTGCAGAGCTCCATCTTATGAACTAAGCTGAAAATCAAGAGTCGGAAGCTTAACTGACTGAGTCACCCAGATGCCCCATATCACAACCTAACTTTCAGCTGGAACTGATACTCAGCTTGAGGGTGCCAGAGTTCCATGGCTCTGATGCTCTCTCCTTTGTGTTGGCAAGCAGATAATGCAGAATACAAACCAATAAACCCAAACAATCAATGAACAAGCACACAAATAGAAGAGCTCATAGACCATGGAAACAACCTCTAGTATCTTTGCCAAAAAAAAAAGGTTCATTTTTGAACAGTATGCAAAGAATACCCAGACTGTTTAGTCAGCTAGGCCAGTCTCTATTTGAATCCATCTTTTCCATTTATTGTTTTATAATTTAGGTCAAGTCATTTAACCTCTTTGAGTCTTTGTGCTTTATCCAGTTTTGACCTTCTAAAGTTGCTGCGAGGAAAAAGGAAATCTGTGCATGAAGCACCTAATACAAGGGATTCCAGTGCACCCCTGGTGTGCATGCTGGCTTCTCTCTCCCTCCCTCCCTCCTGGGTCTACTGGCTTCTCTCTCCCTCCCTCCCTCCTGGGTCTACTGGCTTCTCTAGGAAAAGGTTGTTTTAGAAGGTGAAAGGACCCTTTCTTCCCATTCATTTAGAGGCATCAAATAGCCTTTGTCTTGTAAGAATCTTGAATTGTTTATTTTGTATGAGTTTTTAAAAATAGCTTAGTTAGCAATTCAGGACACACAATTACAAAAGGATAATCTAGACTCAACAGTGACTGTAGTGGAAAAAAAGAATGAAATGAAAAACAAAAGGGAAAGAAACAAGGAGAATGCTGTATACATTATTTACAAACGGGAACACTTTCTATGCACAAACTCCAGGCTCCTCATTACTTTGTAAACTATATATTCTTCTCAAGTATGGGGCACTTTAAGTTAATGATGTGATCCATTCATCCTGCCATCTTTTATTTATGCTTTCTTCAACAGTGAAATGAATAGTCAGAAACAATGCCCTGCTTATTCTGTGAACAAGAAGAGGAAAGGGAAGTGTGTGTGTGTGTGTGTGTGTGTGTGTGTGTGTGTGTGAGCATGTGTGTGAGCCTGTGTGTGTGTGTGAGCCTTGTGTGTGTGTGTGTGTGTGTGTGTGTGTGTGTGTGCGCATGCACACATGTGCTTCCTTCTCCCTATGAATTAGGACTCAGGATGATTTTAACCAATACTCCCACAGGGTTATTTTTCAAACTCTTAATAATGTTTAGAAACAGAGCTCATACTAAGGACAGTAAATGGCTAAAACTGTGGACCTCTCTGTTGAAGACCAACCCTGTTCCTCTCCTGCTTCAGTCTGATTACCTCTGGGGAATGTGCTGTTCCTTGGAACGAATCAGCCTGCACAAAATAAGAGAGGTTGAAAAGTTTAGGATGTGGAAAATATGTGGAATTTGCTCTTGAATAATGATTTGTAGTTTTCTTTTGCAATAAATATGACCAATGACCCAGATAGGAGGATGGCAATTACCTAATGAATCAAGCCTCAGCAATGTAAAAACACTTCATAACAAAAATGAAAGCAATAATAGTAGGAAGTCAGGTTAAGTAAACAAGTATAATGCTCTCCGTGTCTGTAGATGTACATTTACAAATTCCAAGGCTATGACTGTGGAAGGGATTATTCTAATGATACCAGCAGTGTCCATTTCCAATGCATGTTGAATTGGTTCTTTTGGATTTGTGGACAGATCATGTTCTGTGCTGAATTTCCACACCTATCTGGGAGAGAGTTAGCTTGGACAATGTGTCACTCATGTAGGACTGTGATGTAGCAGCCCCATGGCTCTGACAATCATTTACTGGTGTGCAAGTCACAACCTAACAGGTTCAGGTATTTCAAAGTAAATCATTTCCAAGTCTGTTACGGCCTGTGTAGAAATTGCTTTTTCGCTCAGTTATATATTTAAAATCTGCTGTCCGTGTGAAGCTGTCCTTGATTACTGACCATTCCCTTAATTTGTGAAATGGGATACGTTTACGAACTTTAGAGGAGAGGAAACTGCCTTTATACAAAGGTGGGGCAGGGAGAGGAGGCAGAGATGTGAATGAGCAAATTCTGACCAGTATAGAGCTGTGTCCTCATGGAGCCACTTTTGCTTTTTAAAAGAAAAGTCGGCAGCTATTTACTTAAGGTATATGATACCACTAGGTTGGTGACTTTGGAAAAATCTCAGTCATTCTTGTAAAGCAAAGGCTTGAATTAGCTGATATTTAAGGGCATTTCCAGCCCTAAGACACTGGGAGAGCAAAATAACATTTTCAAGGTTAAGAAAATCTTTTAGAAAATGTAGAAAGCTACTTGGATGTTAAATAAACCATACTGTAGCAGCATTACCTTCCTCCCAGTTCTGTGAGTAAATTGTAGTAGGTAGAGTAATCCGAGTTATTTGGTGCTCTATCGACAGGTGTTGATTTCTCCGGTGTTTCTCAAGTATTAGCATGCATAAGGCTCTCCTGAGAAGCTGTTTCAGGCAATTGTACCTCCAGAGACTGGTTCAGTAGGTTGAGTGAGGAGCCCAGGAATCTGCACTTTATTATTTAAAAATTTTTGATGTTTATTTATTTTTGAGGGAGAGAGAGAACTCAAGTGGGAGAGGGGCAAAGAGAGAAGGAGAAAGAGACTCTCAAGCAGGCTCCGTGTTGACAGTGCAGAGCCTGACACAGGGCTTGATTTCACGAACCATAAGATCATGACCTGAACTGAAATTAAGAGTTAGATGTTTAACAGACTGAGCCACCAGGTGCCCCAGGAATCTGCATCTTAAGGGCATTTCAAAGGATTTTAATGCAGGAATCATTAAAAGTTACAGTATTCTCAAGGGAGAGGGGAAGTTTTCCTGGAAGTTATTGGGGGTTATCCAGCCAGCGGGAGCAAGGGACATTCTTTAGTAGTCTGTCTCTGCTTAAGGAAACTTGGGTTCTGATGTAGAAGGTAGGGAAGTGTGTAGTATTCCTCATGTGGGTTGAGGCTGAATCACTGCCAGAAGCTCCTGGTCTCATTCAGCTAAAAGCAACAAATAACAAACATACTGAAAAAATACTATTTGAGAAGAAAACAGTTCTAGTATCCAAACAGTTAGTAGAAAGTAAGGGAATTAACTTAAGAAGCTTGAGGATAGAGAATTCTTATCAAATTTCTAAAACATGCCAGGCACTTTATATACATTTCCCTTTAATCCTTGCAATGATTTATGAACAAAGAATTAGTCCTGATCTTCAAATAAACAACCCCAGACTGAGAGACCCAGTAACTCTCAATGTAACTGCACATTAGAATCACCTGGTGGGAGAGAGGGAACTTAGAAAAATTATCCATGCCTGGCCCACACCCCCAAAGATTCTGATATCATTGCCCAGACATTGATATCTTTATAGCCCTGGAAATGTTGATATGCAACTGGGGGTCAGCACCACTGACGTTAGCCTATGTTAATAGGATGAGCATGATTCCCAAATGAGCTCTTGCAATGGACCTCCTTTGACCTATTCTGGGAACAATACTTCACTGTAGTGAACTTCCAAACCCCCAAGGTAAGGAAGGTTGTTGAATGAAAATCATACTTTATTAACAATGTGCTCAGGTCATAGAAACAAAATCTTAGAGATTTTGAAAAGTTATGTTATCTGGTTAAACATTAAACATATTTATAGATACCACGGTAATAAATACATTGTAAGTGCTTTTGGGGAAAAAGACTTTGTTTTACAAAATGAGGAAAAAAGTTTTTCCCTCCATATAGAACACTAATAATATGATAATAATTCCTTAATATTAATATTAAAAGAAGTAATAACTTACAGATTTTTCAATAGTTTAAAATTAGGACTATGAAATAACATGAGCACTGATTTAGTAGTATTGTGCTTTATTTTCATAATTTTCTAGTGTCTTCTTAATGCATGTAATGCTGTTGTAATTGCATTATTTTAAGGGAAGGGTGAGTAAAGATTTCAGGATGGGGACAGGTGAGATGAAGGTGTTTTTTTTTTAAACTTATTTATATATATAGAGAGAGGACGGAGAGAGAGAGACAGAGAGAGACAGAGAGAGAGAGAGAGATTGAGCAGGAGAAAGGGAGAGAGCGCGAATCTTAAACAGGCTCCGTGCTCAGCATAGAGCCTGACCTGGGGCTCCATCGCATAACCCTAGGATCAATACCCAGGGTGAAATCAAAAGTCAGATGCTTAACTGACTGAGCTGTGGCAGGTGTCCAAAGACATTCTAAATGGGGGGACCAATATTTGCAAAGATTGGAACAAGTACAATGAGACTCGGAGATAGGACAAGAAGCTAGAAAGGTAAGCAGGGGAAGAGCATACAGTGCACATACGCCAAAGAAACAATTTTGAACTTTTTCTTCTAGATCTGTACCGTCCGATATGGTATGGCCAGTAGCCACATGTGGCTATTGAGCATTGGAAAGGTGGTGAGTCCAAATCAAAATAGGCTCTAAGCATGAAATACACTTTGAGTTTTAAACACTTAGTCTGGGGGAAAAAAAGGAAAAGACCTAGAGAATAAGTTTTATTCAGTATTGATTACATCTTGAAAAATATTATTTTTGTTATTTTGAATTAAGTAAAACATCATTAAAACTACACATGTTCCTTTTATTTTTTATTATTTTTTAACATGTTTACTTATTTTTGAGACAGAGTGTGAGTAGGGGAGTGGCAGAGAGAGAGGGAGACACAGAATCCGAAGCAGGTTCCGGGCTCTGAGCTGTCAGCACAGAGCCCATCGTGGGCTCCAACTCAAGAACCATGAGATCATGAACTGAGTGGGAGTCGGTCCCTAAACCGACTGAGTAACCCAGGTGCCCCATACTTGTTCCTCTTCAATGTGGCTACTTGAAAATTTAAAGTTACATAAGTGGCCCTCATTATATTTCTACTGGCCAGGACTCTTAGAGATCAGCATTAGCAAACTATGACCTGTAGGCCAGTGCCCAGTTTTGTAGGGTCAAAACCTATAGCTAAGAAAGGTTTTTACAATTAAATTGCTTTAGGGAGTGCCTTGGTGGTTCAGGCAGTTAAGCGCCTGACTTAGGCTCACGGTTCGTGGGTTCTAGCCCCACGTCGGGCTCTGTGCTGACAACTCAGAGCCTGAAGCCTGCTTCAGATTCTGTGTCTCCCTCTGTCTCTGCTCCTACTCCACTCACACTGTCTCTCTCTCTTTCAGAAATAAACATTAAAAACAATATTAAATGCTTTAATGTTTATTTATTTTTGAGAAAATTAAGAAAAAATTTTAAGACATTCCTTTAGAAGAAGAAAGAGGAAAAGGAGGAGGAGAGACAAAACTGCATGTGGCTTCAAAACCTCAAATCTGTGCTGTTTAGATCTCTACAAAGAAAGTCTGCCGGCCTCTGCTCTAGATTCTTACCACCCTGTGTTCTGAGGAACAGGCCGCTGGGATCACCCAGGAGCCTGTCGGAAGTGCAGAACGTCAGGCTCTAACTGGTCTTACTGAGTCAGAATCTCTGTGTCAACAAGACCTCCAGGTGTTCATGTGCTTGTTAAAGTGTCAGAGGCACAAGGGTAGATGATAGTCATTAGAAGGTATTAAAAAAGAGAGTGGTGGGTTTATTTTCCCAAATAAAACCCCCTTTTTTTTTACACCTAGAATAAGTCAGTTTATTTGAGTACTTTGTAATACTTTTGTGGAGAATATGGATAAACGTTTCATCTTCCTGAATTGACACTGTGTCTGAGATGAATTCAACTCTGTATTAAAGAAATCAAGGTCATGGGCTTTAACTGGATTTAAAGACTTTCAAAAATTTTTTTGACTATGAACCACAATAAAAATATTTGTCTATGGGGTGCCTGCGTGGCTCAGTTGGTTAAGTGCCAGGCTCTGGCTCTCTATCAAAAATAAATAAACATTTAAAAAAATCTTTAAAAAACTTTTTATTTTGACTGGATGTCAAAGTATACCTATATACCTATAAATACATAGAGAGAGTTATAGACATAGATATATTTAACTGAAATAAAAGTTATGTAAAATAGTATTTACCTTTACTAGAGACATGCTGCTATATTTTCTATTGTAGTCTATTATTTTCATTTCATTCTATTCTACAATATTCCATTATATTCCATTAAAACAAGTACATTTCTAGTCATGGCAGAGTACCTGGTACTGAACTAGCCTTCCCACTGGAAGCAACTGTAAAATGGGGTGAAACATATCCAAAGACTGATTTTAGACAGTCAATTGTTCTGGAAGAGAACTTAAGAAGTACACCTCACAATCACTCATTCTGCTAGGGAAAATTTCCTTACTATGTTGCAGAGTTGGGGTGTCAGGTGAGCATGGTCATTCCATTCGGAGGAGACAGATCAGAGTTTGGAAAAGCTGACGAGACTGGACTCCATGATTCAGGGTAGCAGAAGTGAGAGAGCGAAGGGATCCCAGTAGTCCACCCCGGGGTCACCCATGAGTCCATGGCTGAGGGCTGATCTCTTCATCATGTGCGGAGAGCAGCTGAGAGCAGGTGTGGAGGATTGGGAGCAGAATGGGCCAGGAGGAAGCAGGCCTAGGGAAGGGGGTGCAGAAAGAGCTTGGAGTTCTGGCCCTGCCAGAAAAGGGAGATCCCTACACCACCCCTGAGCCCAGAAAGACAGTACCCAGAAGAAGACCACCTCTGACCTGCTCTAACAAGCCAGTACCCCAAAAGCTCCCGAGGAGACAAAGTTTGCGGGGCCTGGTCTAAGGTAGCTTCGGTCACACTGCAGCCCAGTCCTGTCTGATCAATGTGACCAGCACAGCCTTGGTAGAAGAGTACCGCTGGAAGGGACCAAATCAGCGATTATACCTGAGGTGGGACGAGAACATCAGAGTGTTTATTCTACTGCTACTGTAGCCTTTTCATAAATGCAGCCTGTTAGTTTAGTTGCCTTCCAAATCATCCATTCATTCATTTATTGCTTTGTTATTAAATCATTTCCGAAGAGCTAATACGTGTCTGAGATGGAGCTGGCAGCAGGGATACAAAGATTTAAAAAGATAATTCCAGCTCTCACGATGCTTACAGTTAGTGGGAAAGATGATGTGAATCTAAATGGAGCTGGTCCAGTTGAGAAGTGCAGTGGTTTCCCCTGATGTGGGAGATGCATTCTAATACCCTTGGGGGTACGATGTCTGATGTCGTGGATGATACCGACCCCTCTCTCTATTTTTTCCTGCGTATACATATCTATGATACAGTACAATTTATAAATTAGGCGTAGTAAGAGGTTAGCAACAGTAACTAATAGTAAAATAAACAATTGTAACAATACACTCTAATGAAAGTTATGTGGGCTCTTCCTCTAAATATCTTGTACTGTATTCGTTCTCATGATGATGGTAATGGGAGATAACAAAATGCCAAGTGATGAAGTGAGGTAAGTCACGTAGGCCTGCGACACAGCATTCCAGCTACTCTGGTCCTCTTGACTGTATGTCAGAGGGATCACACGCTTCCAGACTGCAGGTGACCACAGGGAACTGAGAGCATGGATAAGGAGGACTCTACTGTATGTTGACATTTGTAATTTCCTTATGTTTCTAAAATTTTTTTAAATGATTATTATTTTGGGAGAGAGTGCAAGCGGGGGTGAGGCAGAGAAACAGGGAGACACAGAATTCAAAGCAGGCTCCAGGCTCCGTGGGGGCTCCAGGTCACAAATGTTGAGATCCTGATCTCAGCTGAAGTCTGACACTTAACTGACTGAGCCACCCAGGCTCCCCAGACTTATTCTTTTTTTTTTTTTAATGTTTATTTAGTTTTGAGAGAGAGACAGACCATAATTGGGGGAGAGACAGTGATAGAGGAAGACACAGAATCTGAAGCAGGCTCTAAGCTCTGAGCTGTCAGCACAGAGCCCAGTGTGGGGCTTGAACTCATGAGCCATGAGGTCATGACCTGAGCTGAAGTCGGATGCTCAACCCACTGAGCCACCCAGATGCCCCTGTAATTTCCTTATATTTCTAAAAAAAATGTTTGAGTCATAATCTTTTCTTGGTGTTAGAATAATGTTATTCTCCACCCCCCCATAATTTTAACAGTTTTACTGAATCAAATATTTATGAGATATCTGTTCTGCTACTCAAACATTTATTGCTTTATTATTTCGGTAATATCTGAGATAATTATGCAAGTTAGTTTCCAAAATATCCTTGTTAAATGTTTAATCCTGCACGAGGATATATTTAGGGATTTGAGATTTGGCTGGAGGACAAGTCTAACATTTCATCGGAACACAAAAGTGAAGGCAGTTTATGTTGTTGTTTTTTGATGTTGGAGATTTTTTTATCAAGGTTTATTTTTTTCTTTTCATAGTGACTCAGTTAGGAAGGATTCATCTTGAAAGTAACTGAGAATAAGAGCGCCTTATTGATGTGGTGGTGTTTCTGTGAAATGTGCCTGTGGACGGCGTGGTGGGAAAGCCTGAGTTCATTGTTCATTGGGAAGGTCCCACCATACACAGAGTGCACTGGGAGTTGCGGTCCACATAAAAATAACAGGCACAAGCTCTGCTCTCTCTGATCTCTTGTTATAAGGTGTATACAAAATAGACAAACATTTACACACTAAAAAGTATTGGGAAACAACTCCTTGGCAATAGCATCACGTATTCATTGTAAGTCTTTCAGACAGACTCCGTTTAATCTTAACAACAATTTGTCTTCATGTGCCTGAACTGTGTGAGTGTCTGTAAGTCAATTCTTGTAAGGAGGCTGAGCACAAAACTAAAAAAAAAAAAGAAGCTTGCTGAAAAATAATCTCACATGAAGGCCTTGTCTGTGGCCTCCTTGAATTCTTTCACATTATTAATTTTTTTCCCTCTCCTCCATGTTCTTAATTTTGGCTGGAAGGATAACTTTGAATAAAATGCTGAGAAGGAAGGTGATCCCAACTTTAAAAAATCACTGCGGTTGGTTTTTGCCTACTTCTGCCTCAGTATATGGTGAGATTGCTTGCCACACACAGTCCTGGTTATAGAAATAACACGGTGTCCTCAGGTCCTACCACTATTGGGTGAAAAATCTCAAAGGGAATATAAATCACCTAAATGAAGAATCCTGATGCTTTTCACAGCTTTCCTACTTATGAAAAGGCGCTCGATTTGTAGCATGTAAGAGAGAAGATGATTTTACTTTGTTGGAATAATTCAAACATCTGCTCCTTACTTTGAATAGATTCTGATTTATGTGCCTGTACAAACTTGATATCTATAAAACCGACTCACAATGTAATATTTTGAAATTTTATTCGCTCTTTGCTTTAGGGAGCTCTAGAACCTAGGAAGTGACTAATGATATTGCATGAGATAGATTAACTTAATTCTTTCATCATCGATTTTTGTTTGTGACTACATGGTAACAACCATAAAAATAGAGACTAAGTGTTCATTGCTTGGAGCGCTCTACTTTTCTGTTGTGCAGCAGCTATGTTCCATAATTTAAAGAATGCCTGTGTACTCCACGAGGATCATGATGATTCAGCAATTCAACTTTATGCCATGAAAGCAAAAAGAAGAAAAGTAGAATATTCAGATTCTGACTTAGTATGGTGTGGCTGGTACACTCCCCAACCAAGCAAGCTGAAGCTTTCGATTCAATAGAGCACCTTACTAAGGAATTATAGAATATTGGAAGTACGCCTTTTGAGCACAAGTAGGTACTGCGTTTTCTCAACAGTTTAGGCTTAAAAGAGAAATTCTTTCTTCTTCTTGCCCGATTTCCCTTAACCTCTTTCCACTAGGAAAAGGAAATTGTTTGTTTTCCCCCATGGTGATGACTCCAATAACCTGTGTTGGAAGTTTGCAGAATTGCATTCCCACTGTAGACCTATTTCTCATGTTATTTTTCAAATCCAATGTTCTGTAATATCCAAAAGAAACAGTGTTTGCAAGTCATTGTTATTGTCATTAATAAAAAAAAAAAAGCAACAAGGTTTTTTTTTTTAATCAAAGTGTTCGCTGTTTCTTCCATTCTGTCTCCCATTTATCACTACTTCCCCGTCCTTTGCTTTCTCATTCCAGGGGCCTCGTATGAACTATCTTTAGTTAGGGGATAATTTAAGTCTGATTTTATAAGCCGATTACTGTGGAACCAGATGACAGAAGAACCTCCCAGAAGAGCACACTTAATGCAGGAAGTGAGGTTAATGATTCAGTGGGTGAAACTCTTATTTCTGACTCATCATGCCACGTAATAAAATGCTATATTCACAATGGAGATTTAGTAAATGTTGACTGATTAGTTCACTGCTGATAAATCCTGGGTATAAGAAAAATGCCATGTAGAAATCATTGATTTCAGTTCTAAGGATTAGGAAACAGAAGCATGGACAAATCAACTGACATGTCTGATGGGATATGTGAAGGAGTTTGTCCTAGAAACATGTCTATTATTGGCTCCATTATATGTCCCAGCATGGCTTCCCTCTGCTATCTCTTTCTCATCTCTTGAACATGTACATTGTATCACTCTACATGCTTACCTTTGAAGGCCTTCATAGACATTTTTTGGAACGAGGCAGTGAAAGAGCATGAAGTACTAAACAGGTGCCAAGACATTAGATTCAGAAATGGACCTTTGCCATGTGACCAGATTGAGTGTGACACAAATCGTGGCCAAGTTTCATGTAGTTGATCAGAAACTCTGGTAATCTGCAACAACCGGTTCAGTCTGGCAGAGACGCAGAACTGATCCTGCTATTGGGCAGTGGCTTCCAAGTACCCTGCCAGCCTCGGAGACGTAGTCCATGCTTGAAAACACTCTTTCTAGGGGCGCCTGGGTGGCTCAGTCGGTTAAGCATCCAACTTTGGCTCAGGTCATGATCTCATGGTTCGTGGATTCGAGCCCTGCATTGGGCTCTGTGCTGACAGCTCAGAGCCTGGAGTCTGCTTCCAATTCTGTGTTTCCCTCTCCCTCTGACCCTCCCCTGCTCACAGTGCTCGTCTGTTTCTCAAAAATAAATTAAAAAACATTAAAAAAAAAGAAAGAAGCACTTTTTCTGAATTGCATTGCATGGTTTAGCAGCAGAGCTTAAATTTTCAAAAATTCTAGGCCATCATGAGAATGCACATATATACGTACTTAAGATGATTTTCATAGACTTTCAGCAAACTTAGAAGACCCTGAATCTATCTGAGAACTTTCCATTGTACCATGACCTATAGAATACACATTTTTGGCTTAGAGAACCAGTGCATATATCTACTTTTGTTTCTTCATTTGCCAACTTTAGGGGATTGAATGCTGGGGAACAGTAACCTAATTGTCAATCTTTAAATCTATTTTATAAAATCAGTGGAAACCTTATTTCCTCTCAAAGCAGAGAATAAGTTTGTTGAAATTTGTAACTGCCATCGTACAGATTTACTTTTTGTTTGCTAGAATTAGCGATTTCATCTCATATTGAATGCAATTCCTAAAGTTAAACTCCTCCTGTCAAAAGTCATCCTGGTATTAGAGTTCTTTCCAATTCCAGAAATAAGAATCAGAGCATTCCATGAGGGAAAAAGGACTCATTCCAGGAGTCAGCAAACTAAGGCAGGGGGACCAAATGGGTCCCACCGTCTTGTTTTTATAAATAAAATTTTATTAACACAGGGCCGCACCCATTTGTTTCTGCCTGTGGCTGCTTTTGTGCTACAGGAGCATTTGAATGGTTGTGACAGAGCTTGTAAAGGCAGCAAAGCCTAAAATACGTCTTATCTGGACCTTTATAGAGAAGTTTCCTCTCTGCTGTCCTACACCACTCTAATTAAAAACATCATAACCTCAGTGCTATTGCTGTTTGAGGCTAGATACTCTTTCTTGCGTGTGCGTGTGTGGGGGGGGCTGTCTTGTGCATTGTAGGATGGTTAGCTGCACCCCTGGCCTCTTCCATCCACCAGATGCCAGAGGACCCAGAACCCCGCTGCCCCGGTGGTGACAATCACAAAGGCCTCCAGATACTTCCAAACGTCCCGATTGAGAACCAGTATTTAGCTAGGGAAAGTCTCTCTTCTTGGCTACAGGGGAGAGGAGTGTGTACCTTCTCCATGACTTAAGGATGTCTTCCGTTGTGAAGTTCTCCACTAGAGCATTCCTTCTTTCAAAGAGGGGATCTCTTCTACTATTATATCAGTTTATCTCTCTTTTAGTTTTTCAAAGAGGTAGAATACTAGTAATCTCTGTTTTTTAATTAAAAATGCCTTAAAAAACCTGTACTTGTTAAGAAGTCAGCTCTTCCCTTATTATTATGTTAATTCTTTCCTTCTTTCATCTTTTATTTGAAGTGTGGCGGACACACAATGTTATGTTAGTTTCAGGCCTGCAACACAGTCATTGGGCAACTCTGTATGTTATATCCTCACTAGTATTATTACTATTAAGTGCAATCATCACTTCAAGCCCAAAATAAAGGAAATAATTTTGATTTTCTACTATAGGAAAAGTAGTAGTTATGTAAGTGCAAGATATTATTACTACTTCTAGTTTTATTAGTGATTTCTTCTTGGATGTAGCTTGATGCCAGTGTGTAGAACTATCTCCAGTAAGAATTTTCATGAATGAGAGATTTATAATGAGTATCAGAACATCACTTTCTGAGAATGTGAACCTGCTTCCCTTTCTAAGCACTTCAGTTAACTGATTCTACTCTTCTTTTTTTTTTTAATATTTATTTTTTTTATCAGAGGGAGAGGCATAGAAAGAGGGAGAGAGAGAATCCCAAGCAGGCTCCGCCCTGTCAGCACAGAGCCTGACATGAGTTCAGTCCCACCAACTGTGAGATCATGACCTGAGCCGAAATCAAGAGTTGGGACATTTAACCAATTGAGCCACCCAGACACCCCTGATTCTACTCTTATTTAAGTATTGCCTTAAGAATATAATTATATTGCAACTATTTTTTTTTAAAGATTTTCAGTAATCTCTATGCCAAACATACAGCTCAAACTTACAACCCTGAGATCAAGAGTTGCACGCTGTGCTCACTGAGTCAGCTAGGCACCTCTGCAAGTATTTTTCGTTTCACATCTTCATTTATGACAAAGTCTTACACACATATATGAAATCCTGAATGTTTCTTCCATCTTTTTGTTAAAACAAAAGGGTGTTAGTTTCTCCTTGAAAGAGAAACTAACTTTCTTTAAGAGTTTTCCCTTAAAAGCTGAATTTTAGTTAGGTAAACAAGGTTATAACCTTAGCCATTTAAATAATATTGTTGAACCCCATGGTCTGTGTACTTTCTGATCTAAGTAGATTTTACCTTTTAATGTTTATCCAGAGTGGATATGGGTGAATTGGTTTTGTGAAAAACTCTTGTAGAAATCAGGCAAGAAATATTTATTTCCTCCAGAGTCTGATCTAAGGTAGATGACATTTACACAGACAAAATAAAGCTATTTCATCACTTCAGAATGAACTGACGTGGTCTATCACTGCAAATATGTTTTCTAAAAAACCCACACACACAGATTATTGAGAAAATGTAATTTAGTGGTCAGAACTATATCAAATATTTAGAGGAGTGAGAAGTGAGTTAAAATCATTTACTCCCACGCTAGAATGACCTGCCGTCATCCCTTCTGACTTTTACCTGATGAGGTAAATGTGACCTAAGGTTCAGGAGGTTTTTCCATACGTGTGAGGACTGTGACATTGCCATGGATCCGAGCAAAATATTGTTTCTTTGGCACTGCTCACATTGTCATTACCATTACGCAACCTTGATTTTCTTGTAACTTAAATGATAGAACCATCAGCGTTTAGTTAAGTTACTGTAAAACAATCCAACAGACCGTTTGCCTCTGTATTAATAATTCTTTACAGGGAAGATACGTTCCTTTCTTATTTGGATATAAGAAATAACTTTTAAAGTATCAGGAAAACAACAAACATTAACAATGTTTTCTCTAACAGGAGAGCCAAAGTGATCAGAATTCCTAACGACACGCACGTTGGAAACATGTAATGTTTTCTTTACTTTGTCTTCAGTGATACAAGGTGGTCTTTTTTTTTTTTCCTTTTCTTTTGTTCAACAATCAAATTTCCAGAGCTGGAAAACTATTACCCTTTCATACTTTGGTTGATAGTCACTCTGACCTTTTTACACAAGGAGTGAAAAAAAAAATCACTCCAAACCCACAAACCAATGTTTTTATTTTGAAGAAAAACCAAGTTTTTTTTTTTTCCATGAAAGGGACAAAAAAAAAAAAAAAGAAAGAAAGAAGGAAACCATAGCAAACAAATGTTTTGTGATTCACAATTGCACGCTATTCACAGTTGTGGTGATTATTATCCAATTATATGTGGTTTCTCCTGTGTCATCTTGTCTGTGTATTTTACGGGTGTCATTTTGTTTACTTTTGCTCTGATTATTTTAGAATTAGTACAACATATAGTATGGCTGAGTGCATCAGTTCATTTCAGGCCCAATCTTGTAAATCTCCACACCCATTTTGCATAAAAGCTCCCACAGATCAGATAAATCATGTGTTGATGACTTGCATGTGGATACGGTTACTTGAAGGAAGTCCTAACGTTCCTCTTGCCCCATTTTCTTCCAGTTGTTTCATTTATATTCACTCATTCATGTCATCAAAAATCATTTAGATCCTCATAATGTGCCAAAGGTGGTACCTTCACATTTTCTCATTCATTCTTCGGTTGGTTCTGTGGTGTCAGCATATTTATTTTCATTTTACAGATTAGGAAACCAAAGTTTTAGGGAGGTGGAATTATCCAAGATTCCATAGATAGTGTGTATGGCTCTAGGACTTGTTACTTTTTGCAAACTGTTTTTGCGCGGTTGGATTTGTATGTTTATGTGAGGAGAAGAAAAGAGTTTAATGAATGGACTGTGGTGTTCTTAACTGAAGCACTGTGAGGGGAAAAGACAGGGTGAAATAATTTCTCTCTCAGAGCAACTGCATAAACTTCTTAATTCTTAGGTTGTATATTCAAGATAGTGCAATGATCATCTGGAAAGTGAAATATTTGGTCAATCAGAAAATGTTGTCCTGTGTGCCATTGCTGTGGTTTTGGCCCTTTGGAGTTCGTGTCATGGGTTTGCCTGTCTCCCCCAGTGAATTCTCCACTGGTGTCTTTCTTGTGTCCTCTATCTGTGTGGCAGAGGAAGAGATTAGCTATGTATGTATGAGTAAGTTGGATTGCATTTCTTAAAACTTTAAAACCCATTTAATTTTTTGATTGTGTAAAATATACATAACCTAAAATTTACCACTTTGTTTTTAAATGTTTTATTTATTTTTGAGACAGAGAGAGACAGAGCATGAGTAGGGAGGGGCAGAGAGAGAGGGAGACACAGAATCAGAAATAGGCTCCAGGCTCTGAGCTGTCAGCACAGAGCCTGACACGGGGCTCGAACCCATGATTGTGAGATCATGACCTGAGCTGAAATCCGAGGCTTAACCAACTAAGCCTCCCAGATATCCCTATTTTTTTTAATTTTTGTTTATTTTTGAGGTGGTGGGGAAGGGCAGAGAGAGGTAGGGACAGAGGATCTGAGGAGGGCTCTGAGCTGCCCACAGAGAGCCCTATGCAGGGCTTGAACTCACAAACCATGAGATCATGACATGAGCCAAAGTTGGACGCTGAACCAACGGAGCCACCCAGGTTCCCCCCACTTCTACTACTTTAAAGTGTGCAACTCAGTGGCATTGTTGTGCAATCTTTACCACTATTCAGTTCCAGAACCTCTTTTCATTTCAGAAACTCTGTATCCATTAAAGAGTAACCTCTGATTCTTCCCTCTCCCCAGCATCTGATAACCTGTTACTCTATCTTCTGTCTCTACAAATCTGATTGCTCCACGTACCTCATATAAGCAGAGTCACCCAATATGTATCTTTTTATGGCTTAGCATAATGTTTCCATGATTCATCCATGTGGAGTGTGTATCAGAAGTCTATTACTTTTTAAGGCTGAATAATATTTCATTGTATATAGACACCATATTTTGTTTATTCATTCATTTATTGATGAACATTTGGGTTGTTTCCACCTCTTGGTTATATAGTTCATGAATAATGCTGCCGTGAACATTAGTGTACATCTGAGTTCCTGCTTTCAATTCTTTTGAGTCGATACTCAGAAGTGGAATTGCTGGATCCTGTGGTAGTTCTATATTTAACTTTTTGAGGAGTCTCCAAACAGTTTTCCATAGCAGCTGCACCCTCTTACATTCCTGCCAACAATGGACAAGTGTTCTAATTTCTCCACATCCTCGCCAATACTTCTATTCTTTCTTTCTTTTTTTTTTAAACTAATAACTATCTGAATGAGTGTATCTTTAAATTTTTAATAAAACATTTTCTATGAATTTTAATTAAAATATGCCTGTAGATTGTTAGACTTATTTGTTTTAAATAATGCACTCTCCCAATTTGCATCTTTTCTCTCTGAGTATGTGCTAAGGGCTTGTTGCCGGGAGAATTTTCGGTGGGGCCGGAGAGAGTGTCCATGTTTTGAAGCAGTAATCCTGTCCAATAGGATTCCTAATCAAATAGAACTCTGAACCCCCTGAAAGTAATTTATGCAGTTTATACAATCTAATCTTTGTCGGAATATTAGGCATAACTCTGCACACTGTTAGCACACGTTCTGGGAATCAAGACACTAGTAGCTTTTGCAGTGTAAAATTCTGGGGTAAATGAAAGACACATACATTGTTGATTCTTACAGGTGAACCAAATCTTCCTGATAAAAACAAAGCAGATACAGAAGATCCTGAAAACAATTAGGAAAGGCCTTTATAATGATGCACACACGTAATGAGAAGAATGTCATCTATCCTCACCCAGGGACAGGCATGAGACCAGATTAAATGCTTAAGGAATTGCTACGCTCCCCCCACAACCCCCCACCCCGCCTCCCATGCAAACTGTGAACAGGGAAAAGAAAACAAAGCTTTGGTAACATGTCCAAAGAAAACCTAATGAATAATACTTCTTTCTCATTACACCTAGGTTTTAGGAAATTGTGCTAAGAAAATTGTTCTGAGGCCTAACTACATTGACATTGTTTCCATCACATTATATGTTTTGAGAAAATGGAATTTTTAGCAAAGATGCTTATGACGTTTTATCTTATCTAAATAGACCTGAAAATGCTTCTTTAAAAGCATCAAAAAGTTGGAGTGAAAATAAGTTCTTGTTTAATTTACTTGTAAGAAGATACTAAAGCCAAGACTTGGTGTTCACTTGAATTCTTAAGTGCATGGCCGCATTTTATTTTATTTTATTTTTTTATTTTTATTTTTTTAATATAACACAATTTATTTTTTTAACATATGCAATTATTTTCCGTCATTTACAATACACTAGTTACAATGACACTCCAAACAACATTTTAATAGATGTTAGGCCAAGGTGGTTTTATTTGGGGAAATTTCTAATCTTTTATGACTTGTTATGGTTCTGAAATTTCTGAAATACTGTTTTTGTCATCTTAGCAAGAAATCAACAATTGAGATGGAACTTTATTTTAAAAAGTTTTTTAATGTTTGTTTAGTTTTGAGAGAGAGAGAGAGAGAGAGACAGAGACAGAGACAGAGACAGAGACGGAGACAGAGTGTGAGTAGGGAAGGGCCAGAGAGAGAGGGAGACAGAATCCAAAGCAGACTCTAGGCTCTGAGCTGTTTGCACAGAGCCTGAAGCAAGGCTTGAACCTATGAACCATGAGATCATGACCTGAATCAAAGTCAGATGCTCAACTGATTGAGCCTCCCAGGTGCCCCTAGAAATAGAACTTTGAATTGCAAGATATATAATTTGCTTTCTCCAATAATTGAAATTTACATATTGATTTATCTGGGCACTGTTTGTATACAACAGGTAAGTCTTTACTAGGATTTTTATCATCATCCAAGCTAATGCAGAGCCTGGCACATGGTAAGAGTGAATGTGGGAGAGAGAAACTTTTTTTTTTTTAGATTTTTTTAATGTTTATTCATTTTTGAGAGACAGAGACAGAGAATGAGCAGGGGAGGGACAGAGAGGGGGAGGCACAGAATCCAAAGCAGGCTTCAGGCACTGAACTGTCAGCACAGAACGTGATGCAGGGCTCAAACTCACGAGCTGTGAGATCATGACCTGAGCTGAAGTCAGATACTTAATGGACTGAGCCACCCAGGCACCCTGAGAAACTTCTTAATTTAGGCTTGGAAATTTAAGAAGTGAAAACAGTATTTTCCATGCTGTAATGATGGGCAGAAGGCAGTATCTGAGGGGCTTCAGAAAATGGAGTGATTCCTCAGAGACTAGGCAGGAGGGAGGGCATTAATAGGAACAGATTGTGGGTCAGGATTGGAGTTGATAGCTTCAGCGTGACTTTTAACTCATGTGTTTTCTTCTGTCCCATCCCACTATCCAAGCTTCCTCTAGTCTGATGTATGTGCTCCTCCCCTTTGCTTATCTCTCATACCTGTATGTTCTCTGTCACAACACTCAGCCTACTGTCCTATGTGCAAAAGTCTGGCAGAGCAAAGATAACCTCTTGGAGTAGTGATGTCTCTCTTCCAGAGCACTCTACAACACCACTTCTCAGCTACCCCTGCTCAGTGGCTAAAGTGACTGATTTTGAGGTGGGTGGATACGGTAACTACATCTACGAACAGATTAGTCATTATGCACCTGAGATGTTGAAGACTGTGGCTAGCTGTAGGCATTTCATCAGATACACTGAAACCATTTCCTTTGGTTGGTGTGGAATACTATTAAAAAGCAGAGCACATCTCTAAAAAGATGGAAAATGGGCAAATAGAAACATAGGGAGCCACATGTGAGAATGCATATTTTTCAAATTGCAATTTAGTATTTACTTCAGTAACAGGGTTTATGGGTATGTGGAAGATTCGATTCTTGAAAAATCTTTGAAAACGTCAGGCATTTTGAGTTTCCTTTCTATTTGTATATATGTTTTTACTTGTATGTTTGTATACGTGTATGTATCTATAAACATATTTATATTTATAGTTAGTCTCCATTCCCCACTCTCCTGTCTTCTTGCTCCCAGCAGGGTCAGGACAGGGCTGAATTCCTGTGTTTAGTCTTTTATGTATGTATGTATGTATGTATATATTTACTTATTTTTTATTTTTTACATTTATTTATTTTTAAAAGACAGAGGGTAAACAGGGGAGGGGCAGAGAGAGAAAGAGACATAGAATTTGAAGCAGGCTCCAGGCTGTGAGCTAGTGGTCAGCATGAGCCTGATGTGGGGCTCGAACCCACAAACTGTGAGATCATAACCTGAGCTGAAGTCGGACGCTCACCCGACTGAGCCACCCAGGCGCCCCACATATGTTTAGTCTTTAGGAAGAGTTCTCTGCCACAGGGCTGCAGCTCCCTCTGTCCCCCCACCTCACACACAGTCTTGGGCTAGTCCTTCTTCTGGAGAAGTGTGCGTGGTGCTGATGAGGGTGGGAAAGAAGGTGCTCCGGCATTGAGAGGCTTCCTCTAGTGTGGGAAGGAAGGACTTTTCCTCGGATCAGCACTATCTCCATAGTTCCTTAGCTTGGTCTCTACATTTCTTCATATATATTTTGCTCTTGCTAAAATTTTAATTTGGAACATTTTGCTGTTCTGGACTGTATCTATCAAGGCTGCCAGACAAGATGCACTTTCCTTCCCATGTCCTTGTGCCTGTGTGAATTTCCCAGCTGACCCTCACAGTGGTGACCCAGGGGGTAGCCTGAGCAGAAGGCTGCTGGACTGGGGACAGTGGGTGTCCAATAAAAGTCTTCCCCTCAGACTATCACCTTCAAGACCAGGTTACACTACGAGGAATTTTACCCTATAATAATGAAAAGTTTTTAGAGAAACAATATCATGAAAACATCATGCTGTTTGAACACATGGTGCTTCATGTATATCCGTGTGGCCATTTTAATCAAATATAGTCAGCAATACCAGACATGTGTCATGTAGACTGTGAGAGACACAGCTAATCAGATCTGACCCATTTCTTTTTCTTTTTTTTTTTTTTTTAATTTATTAATGTTTATTTTTGATAGAGAGAGACAGAGCACGAGCTGGGGAGAGAGAGGCGGAGAAAGGGGGAACACAGAATCCGAGACAGGCTCCAGACTCTGAGCTGTCAACACAGAGCCTGAGGCGGGGCTTCAACTCACGAACTGTGAGATCATGATCTGAGCCAAAGTCGGACGCCTAACCAACTGAGCCACACAGGTGCCCCAAGGTCTGCCCATTTCTGTGGGATTTCCCATGTGATCACCCACCAGGTCCAGACCACTTTACAAGATGATTCTGGTGAAATTATTAATCACAATGGCAGATATGTTTTGTGTTCACCATATGACACACAGTGCTGAAAGATCTACATGTCTGTGTCAGGTGGTCGTCCAATACTTAAGCAGTGGGTATTATCATTATCCTCATTTTACAGATGTGGAGACTGAGGCATAGTACGGTTAAGGAGTTTGTCTGTGTTCAAGCATCTAGTAAGAAGTGGAGGTAGTCATTGAACCCTGACTCCCAAACACGCCCCCACATGATACTGTGTCTCCAGGCACATCTAGGTGGTGACCTCCTTTATCCCATCTGCCTTCATGCTGTGTTCCCCTTAACCTATGAACTGAGCTAAACGTGCTCTTGTTTATATCAAACAACCCAGAAACTCCCCTGCCCCTTAAACCCCCATGCTTACAAGTGGCAGCATTTCATCTGAAAGGAAGAAGATGAAGTGTTTGCCAAAACGAATGTGTATAAACTTGTAAAATAAGTTCATTAAGTGAATGGCTCTGTCTTTTATTCTTCTTCAATTTTCAATATTTAAAGCTTATTAGAGTTTTTACAAAAGACTTACTCATGTATTTTTTTAAATGAATAATATGTTTTTAACCCAATAAAAAGTTAACCAAGCCGCCTCACCATACTTTGTTTGGAAGGAACTAGAGTTTAAATAGTGACCTATTTTCCAGCCAAGAGTTGATGTAAACCGAGCTGTTATGTTAGCTATTTCCATGAGAATAGAATCATGTTAATTATAAATCCATTTTGGCTTACAAGTATAGTTGCCAGGGATGTCTGGGTGGCACAGTCAGTTAAGCATCCAGCTCCTGATTTTGGCTCAGGTCATAGTCTCATAGTTGACACAGTGAGATAGAGTGAGATGGAGCCCCACATCAGGCCTGTGCTGAGGAAAAACGTACAATATATAGTGAAGAGACTTTTCCTGATTGCATTCTTTGTCAGGGATTAATTGACCATAAGAACAAGGGTTTATTTCTGGGCTCTCTATTCTGTTCTACTAATCTATGTGTCTTATTTTCGTGCTAACACCATAGTCTTTCAATTACTACAGTTTTCTAGTATATCTTGAAATCGGAGATTGCGATACCTCTCACTGTGTTCTTTCTCAAGGTTGCTTTAGCTAATCAGTGTCTTTTGTGGTTCCATACACATTTTAATATTATTTGTTCTAGTTCTATGAAAAATGTTGGTGATATTTTATAGATTTTGCATGCCTTATTTTAAAAGTTGTTTTTAAATTCTTAAATGTATTTTTTTGTTTTCTTTTGTTTCACTAATTCTTTGAAATTCAGTGACATTTGCTTTATTGTCAAATTACATGGTCAGTTTTTAGAAATATTCCATATGTATTTGAGGATCATGTGTTACCAAGTTGGTGGACACAAAGATCTTTACAAGTCCATTAAAATCAAACTTAACCATGCAACTGAGTACTGATCAGGAAATGACTTTTGGTTGGGAAAGAACCACCTGAGAGGATTAGAGGTGACAGTGTGCGGGGCTTCCTTGTGACTGAGAATAGTGCCTGTTCCCACTAGCCAGACTGGAAAAACCTCATGATTCATGCAAGATGAGGCAGAGTACACGCAAAGACCTTCCATCATATTGGGGAATGATTAGCCCTAGCTTGAGCCCTACTGCAAGCCCACATAACAAATCTTAAAAGAAGCTCTGATAAGAGCAAACTGTGTCCCAGAAAAAAGACCAAAAATATTTTTGGGAAAGCAAAAATATCAAAGAAGGTATAACTCACACTATCTACCAGAAACAACAGAAAGCTCTCCAGAAAACACTCAAGTTTTTGGAAACTAAATAACATACTTACCAATATGGGTCAAAAAAGAAATCAAAAAGAAAATTAGAAGTTGCTTTGAGTGAGTGAAAATGCAAACACAGCATGTCAGAAATCATGGGGTGACATGAAAGCAGCATTTAGGGGAAAATTATAACACTAAATGCCTCTTTGAGATAAGAAGATAGCTCTTAAATCAGTGGCCTAAGCTTCCACCGTAAGAACCTAGAAAAACAAGAGCAAATTATATATTAAGTAAGAAGAGGAAAGGAAATACTAAAGATCAGAGTGGAATAAAGGATCTAGAAAACAGAAAAACAAGAGAGAAAATCAAGTAAACCCAAAGCTGGTTTTTTTGAGATTAAAAAAATTGACAAATCTCTAGCTATGCTGATCAGAGATGGCATAAATTACCAATATGAAGAATGAGAGAGGTAACATCAGTAAAGATTTCACAGATCTTAGTAGAAATATAACTTTATGCCAGTAAATTTGACAACTTAGATTAAATATACTCATTCTTCAAAAGACACAAACTAATAAAACTCAAGAAGAAATAGTTAAACTGAATAATTTTATGTCAATTTAAATAGTTGAATCTGTAGTCAAAAATCTCCCTATAAAGAAAATTACAGTCCCAAACAGCTTCATTGGTGTTTTCCACAAATATTTAACAAAGAATACCAATTCAAAACAAATTTTTCAGAAAATTGCAGAGGAGTGAATATTTTCCAATTCATTTTATGAATCCAGGCTATGCTAATTCTAAAAACCACACATGATATAAAAAGAAAACTATAGACCACAATCTCTCATGAAAATAGATGCAAAAATTCTGAACAAAATTTTAGCAGTTTTAAATCTAACAGTGTATAAAAAATATAATACATCATAACCAAGTGAGGTTTAGCTCAGGAATGCAAGGTTGGCTTCAACATTAAAAAATGAATCAAAGTAATTCCCATATTATAAACTAAAAAGAAAGAGCATATGATTGTCAAAATATTAGAAGAAAAAGCATTCAGCAAAATTCAACACCCATTCATGACAAACTCTCAACAAATTAAAAATAGGGGGTGTCTGCATGGCTTAATCAGTTGAGCATCCAAGTCTTGATTTCCACTCAAGTCATGATCCTAAGATTATGGGATTGAGCCCTGTATCGGGCTTTGCATTGAACACTGAACATGGAGTCTGCTTAGGATTCTCTCTCTCTTTCCTCCTGCCCTTACTCTCACTCTGTCTCTAAAATGAAAAAAAATTAAAAATTAAAAAAAGGAGAATTTTCTGAATCTACAAAAACCCTATAGCAAACATCATATTTAATAATGTAAGATTGAACGCTTTCCTCCTAAGATTGGGAACAAGACATAAAGATGTCTGCTTTTATGATTTCTAATAAAATTGTATTGGAAATTTAATTGGTGGTTATAAATAATAAGATTATATTATATTATAAATAATAAAGTTAAGAAAAAAATAATGAAAGGCATTTTGATTAGAAAGGAAGAAGTAATACTGTTTTTATCCACATATAATATGATTGTTTATGTAGAATATCCAATGGATCCACAAATAAGCTAGTAGAACTGAATGAGTTTAGCAAAGTTAAAAGATACCAGATTGACATGTATATATCAGTTTTATTTCTGTATAATAGCAACAAACAATTGAAACGAATAGGATACTATTTAAAAGAGTGCAATGGGGGTGCCTGGGTGGCCAGTTAGCATCTGACTCTTGATTTTGGCTTAGATCATGATCTTGTGGTTCACGAGATCAAACCCCACATCAAAGTCTGTGCTGACAACACAAAGCCTGCTTGAAATTTTCTCTTTCCCTCTCTCTCTGCCTCCCCCAAATAAATAAATCAACATTAAGAAAATCAAACAAAATTAAAACCGTGCCATGGACTGAATGTTTGTGTTTCCTCCAAAATTCACATGTTGAAATCCTAATCTTAATGGGATGATATTTGTAGGTGGGGTCTCTGGAGATAATTAGGTCATGAGGGTGGAGTCCTCATGAGTGAGATTAGTGCCCTTATAAGAAGAGGACAGAGGACTAGCTAGCTTTTTGCCTACCATGTTGAGGGGACACACCAAGAAGATGACTGTTTATAAGCCAGAAAAAGGCCACTCACCAAAACCTAAACTCTGCCACAAACCTGGAGAGTTGATACACCTTAGATAGGGCAGTGAAAGTGTGTTGTTGGCCTTGGAGCTGAAGCTGGATGTAAACTGCCTTTGGTGGTCTTTACTAATAGCAATTGAGAAGAAAATGTTTGTCAGAGTGATAGCTGCACATCAGGTACCAGAAGATAATGTTAACTTACGGAAGCAGTGAAACCATACCTGGAGTCACCACCCAATTAAGCTTATGATTACCCACCATCATTCTCCAAAAGCCTTCTCTCTTCTGCACAGGCCACATGGGTGATGGAATGAGTTTGGGATAGAAATCACCACTTCTGCATCTTTCAAGTCCTTAATGGGGTTACCAACCTCTACAAACTCGCCAGAAATGTAGTATTGCACTTGGCTTACTATTTTTCAAGGTAGAGACAGCCGCATTGGCCTCCATTTGGTCTTTTCCACCCTAATAACCCTCGCTCCACAGAACAGGGAACCAGTGTAGGGATTCTGCCTGTTGCTAAGTATATCTATTGTAATTAAACATTCTGGAACTTGTGAAAGAAACACAGGATGGGTTTAGAGGCTCACCAGGCCTACTATGAGATAAGCCTCCTTTAATTTTTCTCTATAAGCCCCTTCTATGATGGTAGGCCAGAGTGATGTCTTGAGTCTCAGAATTAGTGTCGGTTCAGAGCCAGTGTCTAGCACTCCCCATAAAACACGGTTACCTTGGGAGGCCACAGATCCCTTTAGAGAAGTCTGAGACAAAAGTTAACAGTGTAAGTTTTCAGCAGTGCACCAAAGTCCTTCAAGGGGTCTTTAAACTGGCTCAACCTGGGACTAGATTGAAAGGCCGTGACTGTCTGTTTTTATGAATCAGATTAGATTTTGTTCACCTGACCTTGGAAATTTTCTGCTTATACAGATCAAAGAAGAATTTAGTATACTTATGTATTTTACTTCTAGAGATCCCGTGATCAAATAGCCAGTGCCATAGTGATGCACAGGTCAGACCACCTTGATTGCTGCTTTTACCTTGCTGTCCCTTACAGTTACCACACCCACCTAGTGTCTGGAGGTTGAATGCTGCCCCTTAGCCCTGCCAGCCAGGGATCCAATGACTTCCTTCGCATTTAGGTTTCCCAAGTCAGTGACTTAGTCCCTGCTCAGGTCTGGCCTACAGGAAAGAGTGAGTGATCACAGAGCTTTTCAAGGATGCTGGGGTCTTCCTCACTAATTTAGTTTTCACAGTTGTGATAAGAAGTGTGCTTTCTAGGCCCTCTGGTATAGAGAGTAGGGCTTAAATGATAAATTCACTCTAATGTTCCATTCTCCCCACAAGTCTGAATCCCTTCCTGTACATTAAGCCAAGGCAGACCTGTCATTTCTAAATCACTCACTGTGGGCCATCTCTCAGTATATTTTTCAGTCAACCAATGAAACTGTTAGAACCCTTTCTCACTCCGTGAGCTGCAACATTAATTGCAGAATCTAAGCTTAATGAGTCTGTATCAATAAATTTGGCTCAGTCTCCACTGTTATCCTACACCCTCAACATCTATTCCTATGTCGGTCCTTCAGATTTCTATCTGTATATATTAGAAAACTCGAGAACTTCTTCTGGAGTATAGCATACCTCCTTAGGGGTCATACTTCTTACCTCACATCTAGGGGCCTGCAGTGACTTGAGTTTAGTTAGAAGTCTAGAAACGAAAAGGAATGGTAGGGGTGAGTTCTGAGGAGAATCAAGATGGTCTTTTATAGCACCTCCCTCAGGGGAGACCATTTCAGTTTCCTCAGGCAGTACAGGGTTAGTTAATCGCCGCATACTGGGTTAATTCCCTCAAAGAAGACTTGTCAGAATTTAGGGACTCAATGATTCTAGCCTTATCAGGGTCTATTCACCCATCCCCATTCCAACCTACAGGATCCCATCCAATACCCTCACTTAACTGTATGTACTTCATGAGGCTCCGAGTTGGACTTGCATGGCAATTCAGCCAGTCACGGGATAAGATTCTGCACTAGATTTTCAGCAATATTGACCCTGTGGCTACAGAAGCTATAGCTCTCTCTAGGGCACACATAAAGGATCTCGAGTAATTTATGCAGCACCTGAGCTGGGGATTCTAACCCCTGTATGTGCTCATCCTTTTATTTCATGACTTTCTCCAGTGACATCAGGAGCAACAAGGTAATCTCATTAAACTTGTTAGTTTTCCAAAAATGTTGAAAACTATCATATACACAATCACCCAGCTCCTTGGTTCTTATGATAGTTGATTAGAAGTATCCAGTGGAGCTATTTAGTGTGTCTCTATTACCAGATCAATCCATGGACTATCAGTGCCCTCTTTACTACTAGAAATAGAGTAACTAGCATCTCTAAATCTCATTGGACTAGAGGGTTCATTCCAGAAACCCCAGAAACAACTCAGAAAACTCATTCTTACAATTCTATTCCTGAAGAACCATTCTTGGTATCAAAGTTTATATTAGTTGGGTTCTCCAGAGAAACAGAACCTGAAAGGGGTTGTGTGTGTGTGTGGAGAGAGAGAGAGAGAGAGAGAGAGAGAGAGAGA